>NC_081824.1:463321615-463637727 GCF_030867095.1 Alligator mississippiensis | reverse complement strand
ACATGTCTGGGAAAACCCAGATGTATAGTAACCCTATGTACATAGGTTTGCTGCCTCATCCAGTTTAGTTCCATCTCAACCTATACACTCAAATCCATCCTCCAAGTCATTAATGAATATATGACAATACTAGGCTCAGCACAAACCCCTGGTGGCCATAATTAATATGTTCTCCCAGTTTGGCATTGAACCATTGATGACTACTCTTTGAGCATAATGTTGCAACCAGTTATTCACTCATTTTATAATGGTTTTATCTACACTAGGTTTCTTTCACTCATGTGAATCCAGTGGGAGACACCATCACAAGCTTTGTTAAAGTTAGGGATATCACAGGCAGCCCTTTGCACCTACTGACAAGGTCTGTCCTCTTCTCATAGAGGAAAATGATACTGGCCATGCAGGACACGCTTTTAACAAATCACTTTGGTGGTTCTGTATTGCCTTGTTATCCTCTAGGTGCTTATAACCACTTGTTTGAGGCTACACTCCAGTATCTCTCTAGGTATCAAAGTGAGAATGCCTGGTATGTAATTCCCTTGGTCCTCCATTTTCCCTTTTCTAAATATGAGCACTATATTCACCCTTTTCTAGTCTTCTGAGACATCACTTGACCTCCACAAGTTCTCAGAGATAATAGCCAATGGCTCTGCAATTATCTCCGCCGGTTACCTTGAGCACTCCAGAATGAATCTCAATCTGCACTGCTGATTTAAAAAAAAAACTTCTCACTTAAGTTATCTCTAATTTGTTCATTCCTTACTCTAGGCCGAGTACCCAGCCCTCTGTCCTTGCCTTGCTGCTAACTATGCTCATCTTCTGATAGTTGACCTTTTTGTAAAGACTGGAAATAAAAAAAAGGCATTATATGCTTCAACGGTCTTGAGATCATCCAGTAGCAGGTTTCCCTCTGTTGCCAGTAAGGGATTCACTCTTGCTTTGGTTTTACTCTTATTTCTAACATATTTATAGACTGGTTTCTATTGTCTCTTGCTAGTTGTATCTCTGTACTTTAGCCTTTCACCAGAGCACCCCAAGGGATGACAAGGTCGAATGGTCACAAACTCCTCCATGACCATTTTAGGCTGTACGTAAGGAAGAACTTCTTTACGTCTAAACCCCCCAAGGTCTGGAATAGTCTGCCGCCAGAGGTGGTTCAAGCATCTACTTTGAACACCTTTCAGAGACATTTGGATGTTTATTTTGCTGGGATCCTATGATCCCTACTGACTTCCTGCCCCTGGGGCGGGGGGCTGGACTTGATGATCTTCCAAGGTCTCTTCCAGCCCTAATGTCTATGAATCTATGAATCTTTGATTCTGTTCCTAACCTCTTGGTCATCCTTAGTATTGTGGACAAGTTTCCATTTTCTGCAAGATTCCTTTTTAAATTTCAAGTCATTAAAGAGCTCATGGTTTAGCCAGACATGTCTTCTGCTAAACTTTCTACCTGTCCTTCATACCAGGGTACTATGCTCTCAATGCCTCAGGATTCTCTCTTGAAAAAATGACCACCTCTCCTTGACTCCTTTTTTCTTCAGACCATCAAAGATAGACTCTGAATCACTAGCACTATAAGGGAACATATTTTTTTTAAGGCTAAATCCATGTCTGAGAATCATGAATGAAAGTCACCCTCAAAGATGTATTCTGGAAATCTGTGAACTAGAAAAGGACCTTGCATCCTTGAAGAATCAACCGACCAGGAACACGTAGCATTATGCCTTGGCTGTGATGAAAAGCTATCCTTTGATGCATAAGCAAAGGAGTACCAAGAAGTAGGACATATTATTACCACCCCCTATCATATTAGCAAGACCATAACTATGTCATATTCTGTCATTTTAAAAAGGATGCTGCTTAACTGGAAAGGATTCAGACAATAGATACAAACATAATTTGGAAAACTGTGTATAGTAACAGACTAAAGGAGTTCAATCTGTATTGCTTAACAGAGAAGGTGAAGAAGTAGCTTCATTTAACTTAAGAAGGAGCAACATGGAGAGAAGATTTCTCCTACCTCAGAGCTCTACAGCAGGAAATAAAACATAACAAGATCCAGGGGCTGGAAGCTCAAGCTAGATCGATTCAGGGTAGAAATAAGGCCTACTTATCGTAAGAGCGTAATTAACCTTTGGAACATTTCACCTCGGGACGTAGTGGGCTCTTCAGCAACTGAAGTCATTAGGCCAAATCCTGCCTTATTGAAAAGCGGTGGCAAAATCTCCACCAATTGTAATGAAGCCAGGATACCACTCTTTAAATTAAGTGTAGGGCAGTTGTTCAGTCCCAGAACTGAACATTTCTGGGAATCATGTAGTTTAGGAAATCCCTGGTGAGAGAAAGAGAGAGTATGGGCATTGCAGCTTACAGCCACCCCTCATCCATGCGGTCAAACCAGGGCTGAGTTCTCACCCCTGCCCTATCCAGAGACTGAGGGAGGGCTAGAAAGCACCAGCAGTTTGACACGTCTTGTTCTAGGATGAGTCAAACCAAAGGAATATGCCTCCCGCCCTTCCACTGAGGTGGCCTGTCAGTGAGGACTGAGGTGACCCCAGTGCATGGCAGGTGGGGAAGAAGCATACAGCTGGTCAAGCTGGTGTGGGAGAAGACAGATCTTCCTCCTGATCATGTTTTTCATGGAAAAGCCAATTGTCTTTACAAAAAAATCTCTTGAATGGCTATATGTGCACATTGTGAGTGCATCTACATGAGATGTTAACTGCAGAGTTGCCTAACTATCTCCACAGTAAAGTCCCAGCATCTACACATGCAACCCAATTAGGCCATAGTAAACTAAGAAATGCCACTGCAGATTAGCGCTTGTAAATACAAGTACCATCCTGAGGCGGCATTATTTAGTGCACCACAATGCATGCGTAGATGCTGATGGGGCTGGCTGGGGCACAGTGAAGGGGCTGCCTGCCAGCTAGCCCAGGACTGGAGCACCCTCATGCCCCAGCCAGCCCTTCTGCAGCTCATGGAGCTGGGTCAGAGCAGTCCTGGGCTGGCAGTCTGACCCCCCAGGCTCTCTGCCAGCTGACACTGCTTCAACCCAGCTCAGGGTGCTGTGGACGCAGGTGCATGTGCAAACGCAGCACCTGGAAGCAGTAAACTGCAGTGCAAACTGCACCAGAGTTTATTCAGCCATGCTCATTGCACGTGTAGATGCACCCTGTTTGACTTAGCCAAGCCACTGGAGCAGTAGTTCTCAACCTTGTTAGACTCAAGGCACCCCTCATTAGGCTCAAAGCATGCTTCAAAAAATACCAGCTCTTAGCTATCAATCATTTTCTGACTGGGAAAAAATAACAAAGCAATTTTTTTCTGTTGCAAAGAACTCAGCCCACAACATGCCAGAATATTTTTAACACTAAGGACTCCTATTTGAAATCTCTTGGTTTCTCTTGTGAATCATATACGCACATCTAACATTGTGTAGCATGCTGCGGCACCCTTGAAAGGATCTCAAGGCACACACAGGTGCCACGGGACCCTGGTTGAGAATCACTGCACTAGAGGGACAGATACACACATACATAAAACCATAAACTTGTTCATGTCAGCCTAGAATGAACATGGCACGAGCTTCAGAAAGGATATTCCAGCACCAAACATGAGGCCCACCATTATATGATATTCACCAGCTGATACGTGTTCCCATTTGTCATAGACGTTTGATCAGCAACTTCTTCCCGTGACCCATTTTGTCTCTCTCGCTCACTCTCTCTCTTATTATGTTGATACTGTGGATTCATCCCAATTACGCCTTTCACGCCATTTTGAAATAGTCATGCTATCTTATTTTTTCTTTCCCATTATTTAGAAGAGGTCTATTCCAGCACACTATCAGCTGTAGTGGATACCCCTTAGCCCATGTCATGCTTTAGCACAATGGCAGAAAATAACAGACATGCTAGCAGGTGACATGTATTTAGAGAGTCTAACAATTGTTATACTGGTAGCTTGAGTGAATACTCCTGCTGGGCCCATCACTTGAAACTTACCATTACATTTGAACCTATTAAAATAGTGAATCTAGTCTTTAAACACGAAATCTCAAGGTATATGGAATACATATTGTCCCCTGCAGATAAAATGCACTTCATGAAGTTAACTATATCCTACGTTTCTTTAGGATCCTCTCTGCAGCTTAAAGGATGAGCATAGTGTCATGACAAACGATGCTGCAACATGCCGCACGACAGTCTCCATATGTTGTAGAAAATATTAATGATCAGATGGTACACATAAGTCTGCAATTGTGTGTTTAGTAGTTATGGCCCTTATAGCCACTATAACCACAGCAGTAATTATATTACAGCAACTCAGACTTCCACTCAAATAGTTGTGTGTATGCTTTATGTAACAAATCTGTTATGAATGGAAAACTGATTCAGGGATAAGAGTTCTGCTGTTATTCTTTTATTCTTAAGGTGATTAAACCATCTCTACCCCCTACACTTATTTTTGTTTAGTCATAGTTTATTTGATCAAGCCCATGTCTCTACTGGCTTATTTCTTGATAGCATTAATTGTGGCATATCAAACAAGCCTGTCTTTCATTTCATTTAAGAGAAAAATATAAATATAATTTACAAAAAAAAAAGTCTCTCCTTATTTGTAGTGTAAATACATTTGATGGAATCTATAGAAAATATTCTGCCAAGCAAATAAAAGTTCTATTTCTTGACTTACAGAAACATTTTATATATAAACGTTTATACACATATGATACTTTGTTTATCATTATTTAGCTATTTCAGAGAAAGAGCTAAAGAACACATTGAAGGAAAAACTCTTTCACCAAAAAGAAATAGATTCTCTTTAATGAAGTTTGCCCTCAGCTGTAAGCTCTCAAATCTACTTGCAGTGCTCAGAACAATCGGGTCTTGACTTTGATGTGTACATTACGGTCGCACTGGGTGTGTCTACATGTGCAATTAATGCTCCTGAATGTTACTGAGCAGTAAATTCAGGTGCAATAAGCTTTGCTGGGAATGCATTTACATGTACACCCTGTCGGGTGCAGATTTGCACTCAGTCAGGTTCAGGGCTGCTTCTGCCCTGCTCTGGCCTCCTGCAGGAGTCAGGGGGAGCTTCAGGCTCCAGCTGCAGCTACCTGGGTGCCAGCCCCAGGATGGCAGGGGGCTCCAGGGGCAGCCTCAGGCTGGCCGGGGATGTTCTCCTGGAAGCCTGTGGCCAGCACACCATGGGTGCTCTTTACCCTCCCCCTGGCAGGAGCACTGTGTCCATGAGAGGCTCACTGACCACCTCCTCCTCCAGCCTCTGCAGTAGGGTTTGTGAGCAGCTGCCCATGAACCCCAGGCTGGCAGTGTTACTTAAGAACACACAAATTACCAACAGTTTGCAAGAAACCCCAAACTTTATTTCCTCTACCATACAAAACAGCCCCACCACAACAATAGACTCCCTCTCACCCTCCCCAATAACAGACCCCCTTCTCTCCTTTCCCAACAGCACACTCCCTCCCCACCAACAACACACCTCTTCCTAACCATGATGCCCACCAATGAAGCACCCTCTTCCCTGGGAAACTATGTACAGTGGTGCATTGACAACTGTCATTGTAGGGGCATGGGGTGGAGGTGTCTATGGCATGGATACTGAGGAGAGGTGCCCAGCAGTCAGGTCTCTGGCCACACCACATGGGTGTGGATCCCGCAGCAAGGTCATGGGGCTGGCCTGGGTCAAGGGTGGGCATTGTCCAGCCGACTTAACCCACTCCAGCTCCTCCTTCATGGGGCTGGGACCAGCAAGGTCCATGTGCAGAGCTGGCCCAGCCACAGCCAGCTCCCCTCTAGGGGCCACATGGCAGTAGGGCAAGCGGCAGGCAGTGGCCCAGGCAGTGCAAGCAGTGCAAGCAGTGGGCAGTGCAAGCAGTGCTGCACCTCCTCTCAAGCCCACTGGGGGGCTTGGCACTGGGCCATGAGTGGCTGCCAGGGACCAGGTGGAGCTGGGGCTGGGGCCAGGGGCTCGGCGCTTGGAGGAACAAAGCTGACCGCCAGGACCAGGATGGTGTTGAGGACCTGGTAGTCCTCCTCTGTCACCTCTACCACCGGGGCCACCATGGCACCCTGCCAGTCCTGGGCCTCCACCAGCTTCTCCAGGAGGGCAATATGCCTCTCCTTAAGGGCAAAGTATGCCTACTCCCTCTTCTGTTCCCTTGCCAGGTCCTGGGCTCGCCAGGCCCGAGAGTCACTCTGCCACCACTGTGACCAGGTCGACCAGCAGCAGGATTTGGTTCTGGGTCCAGACCTGGTGGAGGCAGCACATGTGGAGGGTGCCAGCTGACAGTGGCAGCATCCTTGAAGTCCCATCTCCACCGGCAGCTGGTGGTTCTCTCCCATGTGCAGTTGCTGGACCTGTGCACTGCCCAGCCTCACAGGTACCCAGGGACCATGGTAAGTTGGCTGGGCAAGCCTTTCTGTAGGTGGCTGCCACCTGAGCCCTCCATCCCTGCTTGCACAGGCAGCTTGCCTTCCCCATCCCCTACTCTGGCTGGGCTAGGGCTGGCTTCTGCCAGCAGTTGTTATGGCAGTTTTGAAACAACTCCCTATCTTCTCCTCTCTGGGCCAGAGCTCCTGCCATGTATGGTCTGTGCTTTAAGTGTGCCCCTGGTCAGAGTCACCTGGGTGTGCTGCAACAAGTTGTTTGAGCACACGGAGGGGTGCCGACCCACTGTGTCCTGCTGCTGCTGATTGCCATGGTGCCCTGGGCACAGCTGAGAACGTGGCATGGGGCCCTGAGCTTTGACAGTGTCCCAGGCAAGCCTGCGCTTCCCTGAAATGTGCGCTGCTGCCTGGAGGGGAACCTCTGCCTACTCTATGAGTGCCTGACCTCTGTGGCCGAGGAGGAGATAGCTGTTGCCATCAAAAAGTTTCTCTGCATGTGACAGCCCCCTCGCTGTCTAGCTGGGAGGCTGCTGGACACTCAGTAAAGTCCTGAACTGACTCCCATCTCCCTGTGTGTTGGGCTGGGAAACTCCAGCGGGCAGTGGGAGCTTGGCCAAGCAGGGTGAGGAGGGGAGGGATGGGGGTGGGGAGGGGGGCTCTGGCTTCAGGCATGCAGCCCAGGGGCAGGCAGGTGAGCTGGCATGGACACAGGTGGCCACAGCACCCCTTTTCCCCCAGTCTACCTTCCTGTGCTGGGATTACCAGAAGCTCCAGGTGTTCTCAGCAGTCAGACCCAGCCTCTGCTTGGGGTGATGTGGTCCAGCTGCCTGTGATGTCCTGGAGTGTGGTGGCACAATGCCTGGTTATCTGGGCAGTGGCCCCTCCAGCAGAGAGCTGGAGATGCTTGCTGCTGGGGCCATCCCCAGCTGGTCCTCCTGGCTTGGGGTGCACTGCTGCAGTTGTTGGGGAAGGTGATGGCCTGGACTGCTAGGTAAGGCTGCAGCTGGAGAGCATGCCAAGCCCTCTCCCAGCAAGTTCTCTTCCTTGCTAGGCTGTGGCACAGGCTCTGATAGCCTGCCCATGCTGGAATTCATGTGGCGGACCTCCCCAAGGTCCTCAGGCCCAGGATCTGGTCCTAATGCTGCATGAAGACCATGGACCTGTGGGCAACCCTGGCATGATAAATGTAGTCCATCACTTGGAACCACTGGGCCCGCATGATCTTGACCTTTACATGGCACTGGCAGTTGGACCAGTGGTGGCCATGCTCCCACATGTGGTCTGATATAGCCACACAGATGTGGGCATTTGCCCTGGTGACCGAGTCAAGCTGGTGCTGGACCTCCACATCATCTCAGATTGCAATGAGGTCTACAGTCTCCTGCTCCATCCAGTTTGGGCCCCAGGGTGCTGTGTCCGGTGTCGGAGAGGCCTCCATAGCAGCTGCTGCCAGGGGCCTTGGGAGGTCAGGCTGGGTCTGTGGGTGCCGGCTTCATATGCCATGTGCCCAATGGGGTGGGGTATGGTGGGGGGTAGAGCCAGGGTCTTCAGGGCTGAAGCACCCAGTACATGACCACACTGGTGGAGCACACAGCTCATGGGCCAGGCAGCTGCTGGCATGTGCTCTGGGGGCAGAGCTGGAGTCTGCAGGGTTTCTGCAGCCAGCACATGCCTACAGGGTGGGACACTGTGTCCAGGGGCAGGCAGTAGCTGGCACTGGCCCTAGGGGCTCAGGCCAGGGGTCCAGAGGCCAGCTTGGGGCAGCCAACAAGCTTCCCCTGCCACGTGGATGAAGAAGCTGCCAGCCACATGGCTCTGTACCAAGCAGGAGGCTAGGTCCCTGCTGATGTGGCTGACTGGGCACAGGCTGCATCTGAAGTTAGCGTCTACACATAAGTTACTGGGCATTAGTTAATTCATGGTTTATCTAGTACCTGTATGTGTTGGTACTAGCAAATGGTGCTTTAGACTAATTTAATGCATAGTAACTGCTGTGCACGTTTAGATGCTAATGCTTTATGGCGCCTTAGATTAGCCTAATGTGTAGTAAGGTGTCTCATGTAGACACACCCAGTTATAATAAAAATTAGCCTTAGTCAGGCATCGCTGAGATCAATAGTGCAATTCCCATTGATTTCAATGCAAAGAATCAGTTCCTATATTATTTTTTGATCAAGAAATGTAAAGAAAATACATGTGCAAATATATAAACTTTTGACTTTGATATAAACTATGACTTTAGACAAAAGGTGGCATATCGTATTAAAAATATTTCTCACCATTTCATTATTTACTGATTATTCACATTTATCTTATTAAATGGGTCCATGCTTCACATATTCTACTGTCCTAAAGTTCAAAAAAAAAGTGTTTTATCCTTTGGTGATTATTTCTGTGTAAATCTATTTGCTCCAACAATAAAAGAACAAAACTTCTGGATAGCCTGGGAAGTCAGGCTTTACTTCCAGTCTTAAAAATGCAGTCATCAACATTCATTTTATTAGTTCTGGCTAAATTATTCAGATCTTATTTACTATATTATTAATTTTTAATTGTCTCTTTACATTTTCTTGATTGTAAACAAACCTGTATCAGAACAAAACACTGCTTAATTACAGCAGGTTCAATGGCTCAATAAAAGAGACATTTCATAGAGGAATTTTCAGATTGTCTAATACTTCCCCAAAGGCTAACTCAGCTTCCGCAAAGATATTGCCTGTCTGACTTATATCTACAAAAGTAACTTTCCTAAAGAGGATCATTTCAATTCTTGAATATTTTTCTGTTAATGTAATTGCATATTAGAATAGTTTGCCTTAGTGGAGCATAGCCCAGCAGGCAGTACCTAAAATGATGATATAGTCCATGTGAGGTACTTTCAAAGAAGTCAGGTTTGTTTGCATTGCCACGGATGACTCTCTGCTCTTTTGCATTATTCTGATCACTGCAGTATCTAGATGCAAAGAACTTTGAGTGATAATCCTTTTCCACTTCCACTGGCTGAAACGTAGGGCGTTTCTTGATACTAAAATGGTTCACAGCACAGGAAAGGAATGAGATACAGCAACATTTGTATTCAGGAAGAACACTGAACAAACATGTGCATCCTACACATGACATTAAACTAAGGTCACAGCACAGTAAGGGGAAAATAAAAACAGCCAAATTCTAGCAACAAGTGACAGCATTAGTATGAAATCCATCCCTGAGCAAAGGAGAGATCACATACATCATGGAGATCCCATTCAAGCCCTATGTAGAACATTTAAATGTACACAGACGGCAGATTGGCCAGCTGTACACAGGTACTTTTGACCTTACGTGAGCTACTATCTGACCGAATACTTTGGACAAACATCCACATTGACTATTATATGGGGCTTCTTAAGAGTCTTGATAGTCCAATCCATGAAGACAAAGTCTTACTGTGTGGGTGTATCGTTAGTGTTATGTTGTTTTTAAAAGCAACATTGTAATCATTAAGGCAAGGGACAGAAATTACACATAAACCAGCATAAAGTGATTGGAAACTGGTTCAAATCTGTAACACAACAGAAATTCAGTGCACATAAACCGGTTTCAAAAAGGCCGAAACCAGTTTAAGATAAGCCTGGATAGATGTAGTATCAGACTTCACTGATTTAGGTTCAGTTGGTTTATTGAACTACTGTCCCAGATCCCCTCAAAATTGAAGCTCACTCACAGTCCCCCCCAGGATCCCAGGATGCTTTGCCCCTCCCCTGCAAAGCCCCCTTCGTACAGTAGATGGCCTTGGCCCAAGCTGTCTGCTCCAGCTGAGCAGGGACATATGCTCTAGCACCCACCCCTGACTTCTGGCCTGGGCCACTGCAGGCATGTGGCTGCATTTCTGCAATCAAATTGAATGTCTGTTCACTTGCTTATTGGTTCAATCTACGCAGTTTAGACTAACCTGCAAAGATTGAATAGATTCAGCTTTTTGACTGTCTGTACTTAGCCTAAGGGCTGAAATCTGATTTTGGCCAATCATCCATGCAGGGAAGCCTTATGTAGTGCTTTTCTAGGATAGTGGGCCCAGGTGGATATGTGTTTGTAAAGCAGGGTCATTCATCCCCTCCAGAGCAGATAGATTGGATGTGAGTAGAACATGGATAGGGTTATACTGAGTAAAACAGCTAGGCCTAAACAGGGGAGTATGTGGGCACATCTACACAAGATGCTAAAAGGGCAGTAGATTAATTCTCCTGTGCATTAGCATATCACAATGAAAGTCACACTAATACACTAATGGGCAGGAGAATTAGTCTACTGCTCATTAGCGTCACATAAAAGACATGCACCGGTGCTACTGCGCAGTAGTGCCGCTTACAGCACATTAAGTTAGTACCTATTACAGGTACTAAAATCAACATGCCCATAATTACTGATCATTAAATCACATGCAGAAATGGCCTGTATGGAGCAAACTAATATCTTACTGCTGGTAGAGACTACATAAACCTGTGCTCCACCAACGGCATGGACTTTAGCTTATTTCTAGATGCTGTGTTAATCCACCTTAAATTATATCAGCAGAAGCAGGTCTTCATCCACACACAACTGTGATGCTGGAAAAAGGAAAATGTCAAAAGTGCCATCAGCAAAATCCTGCTGCAATTTTGCACTCAAAGAGTGAAAAATAGTTGCCAGCACTATCATGGGTGGCCTGACCACAGTTAGTTAGTTAATCTGTGATTTCTCTGCTCTTCTTTGTGGCTGATGTTCATGACTGTTCCTGAATAGCCTCAGGGGCCTTCTGTCCCACTGAGCATGCCTGTTTCACACTGGCTAGCTAATGGACTCTAGTTGTGAATGAGTGAAGGGATATGCCCCTCCGCTATCCACATGCAGTGTATTCCTGATGCAGAAAATAGAGCTGAATTTCAACTAATATATAAAGGTCTTCAGCTTGTTAAATTAGCAGCAAAAGACAGAGAGAGCTACAGGTAGCCATTTGCTGAAGATTCATACTGTGGCAAATAGGTGCCTGCATGCTGTAACTCTCGCTGGAGTAAGCCAGAGTCCTACACACACATGTGTTTTTTTAATTGCTCTTTTGCTGCTCTTCTTCACTTACCTGGGCTTGAGTCAAAAATGGGCATTAGGAAAAGATATGTTCATAATACCTCAAAGAAGGGTGGAGGGAGGTGGAGCTATAGAAGTCATTTCTTCATGCATCTGCTCCTAAGGCCAGCTAGAAATGAATTTTGTCCACAGTGTAATTCAGAGCAGCCTCCACGGTCCCAAATCCTCAGACAATGCAGCAAAGTGAAATGCAAGGTGCACAATTTTGCCTGAGCTTTGTGCTTGCCATATGGACTCAGACAATGCAAAATTCTAATTGAAACTTAATGACTTAATAAACTGTTAACAAGTCGAGCTGCTGAAGCAGTTTGTTAAAACTAAAACAACTGAGTTTCTCACACCTCTAATTTTATCCTAATTTTACATTCAACCCTAGGCAAGCCATTCACAATCATCCCTTTCTGCCAGCCTGAGACCATCTGCAGCCTGATGTTCTTGCAGCTGTAAATACAATACACAAGTCAACCCAGGAAAATGAATATAATTATATCTAGGGAGGAGCCTAAATCAACCCCCCAGACCTTAGTGTTGTCTTCTGTAGTATAATTTTGAGGTTGGATTGTGAATCAGACCCCAGTTCCAGATGTGAACTCTAAAGCCAGCAGCCATCTTTGTCTATAATGGTGACCTGATGAAGAATGACTTGCGTTTGAAAGCTTATCTAACTCTATCCCAGCTACACAGTTGGTCCAATAAAAGATATCACCTGAAGAAATCCTTGCCTCTCACGTAATGTCTACACCATCACAGCTATATCACTTTTACAATACAATATAATGCTCAAAGTAACAATGGTACAGATCTTCAAACCAATATTTTCAGGTATTGATATCCTATATCTATGTTTCATTCACTTAAAAAAGTGCAACAGATTTTTCAGAGGTGCTGGGTGAGGTAGGTGAATATATACAGATACCTATACATTTACATATATATTGGTTTGCTGAGCAAATTAAGAAGCCGGGGAAAGCATAGTTTGAGTAGAATCAAAACAGGCTTGTTTGATTTCTTTTCTTTTTCAGTAAAACAACCACAACATTGTTTTGGGTCACATGGTACAAAACAAAATGTCTTGTTTCATTTTAGGTTACATAACCATTATCAGATCCCGCTTTTCCCTTTAAATTTAGGTCATTTAAAAAAAAAAAATGACTTTGGAATGAACATTTTCCCTCTGAAAATGTCAAAACAAAACATTTCCTGTTGAACATTTCATTGTGCAAGTGTCAAAACAAAAAATGTTCCAATGTTTCCAAAAAACCCTCCCCTTTTTTGATGGAAAATATTCACCAAACTAGACTCATATTTATAAACAGTTTGTGCCTTCCACTCCCAACTCAATTTGGGAACTTGATTACTTACCAATAATAAAATAAAATAAAATAAAATAAAAAGCTGTTCTGAGCACCGAATGCTCCCAATTAATTCAGAACAGTTTTATTTAGATGCCTAGTAGAGAATTAGAAACTTTATGTTTGATAACACTGACCCAAACCATAATTTACATTTTTAATTATGCTAGCCTATAACAATATAGTAATCTTGATGGAAAGAGTGGCTGGGCAGGTGCCCTTTCAGCAACCAGCATTTGACAGAGGCGAAAACAAGGTGAAGGGAGAAGGACCAGCTGTTTGGAGCAATTTTGTTGTTATGTGAGGAGGATCAACCGCCTCCTGCATTTTCAGCTCTTTGCCCTACGTTCAGTGGTCTTCTCATTGAACTGTGACTCTGAGCTGAGGGGTAATGACATTATTTTACAGGCTGTCAGCTCAAGCGGGAGGGAACTCTATCTTCATATATGTGCTCATTCAGAGCTCAGCACAATGGGGGCCTGATAGTGCCTACAGCCCCAGGACAATACAAATAATCATATAATAACTCTTCAGTGGCAAGAATGCCTAGCTGGAAAAGTGTAATTGCTGTGATAGTACCAACATCTGCTCTGGTAAAAGCCTACTTCAATATCAACACCACATTAGCAATCTGGGACAATTCTCCTTGCACGTTGGCTTCTGAATTGAAAAGTACATTTTACGAGGCCTCAGAAACGGCTGTCATATATTTAAGCTGTCCTCGCATCCAACATCTTTATTCTAAACACGTTTTTAAGTGCAGCTGGAACTAAGTGACCAGCAAATCTGATAATGGAGAGTGCAGGATGGCGGACATCTTCTCTACATTCGAGTCTTGACTCAACGTCGGGGGGGGGGTAATAGGAGTCAGGCAGCTAATGCCCTGCATGTCAGGTTGAGAGTGTGCCCCTAGAAAATTAATTCAAGAGACTTTCCATCTTTATGTGGCTGCTTTTCTGACTGACAGTGAGGAGTGGTGTGCAATATCAGAAGAGATCCAACCAAGCCATGAACAATTGCTGTGATACCACTGTGGTTGCTTTTCAGAGTCGTGGGCTAAGTACAAACAGTCAAAAAGCCTGAGTCTGAATTGATTCAATCTTTGCAGGTTAGCCTAAGCTGCATCGAAGGAACCAATAAGCAAGTGAACAAACATTCACTTTTGATTCCAGAAATGCAGCCACATGTCTGCAGTGGCCCAGGCCAGAAGCCAGGGGGCCTAGAGCACACCTCTCTACTGGGCTGGGGTGGACAGCTTGGGCCAAGGCTCACCTGCCCACCCCACAAGGGGAGGTTTGTGCAGGAGATTCAAAGCATCCTGAGATGTTGGGGAATTTTGAGTTAACTTGAATCTGGTGGGGATTTGAGACAGAAGTTCAATAAATTGATTTAACTTACATCAGCAAAGCCTGATACTACATCCATCCAGGTTTATCTTAAAGCAGATTTGGACCTTTTGAAAGTGGTTTATATGCACTGAACTTCCGTTGTGTTACAGATTTGAATCAATTTCTGATCACTTATACCAGTGTATGTATAATTTCTGTTCCTAGACATGATGATTATGATTAGGACATGAAAGCTGCCTAATATCCAAGGAATTTGGAAACAGTCTTGACATGTTTCTGTACTGGTTTTAAAAAAAAAAGAAATAAGCACATTCCCATTGAAAAATGGCTATTTCAGGATGGGAAGAAAGGCCCCGTGGTTATGGCAGCAGAATGGGACCCAGACGATTGATTTCTCAGTGATGTTTCAGATCACCTGCGTAAACTTGAGAGTAACACTTCATCTCTGTGCCTTAGTTTCTCATGTCTGAAATAATAATACTTCTCCCTTTACTTTCCTCTGTTTAGTTAAGGTGTTTAGTTAAGGTGTAAGCTCTCAGAAAAATATCTGACATTTATTATGCCTTATTATCACCATATGGCTCTAATCCCCATAGTGGTGTCTCTTGGCCTGTGAACACATTCAGTAGCTCCATCAGAAGATACAACTTGATGTGAAATTCTGAGTGCTGTGTTATGCTGGAGGTCCAGCTAGATGACTCCATTAGCGTTGCAAGTTCTCTGTATCTTATAAAGCTATTAATAAAGGTGGGCAAAGTATTTTCCTTTCCATCATACAGATGGTGTAATTGAAGAACAGAGATGGATTGACTTGCCTGAGGTCTCCAGCAAAGCAATAGCAAAGCCTGGAATAGACCTTGGAGGCCTAGGCCACTTCTGTTCCGCCTCTGACTTATACATCCAGAAATACTACCATTCACCCTAGTGTTCATACCCCTCTCCTGACCAGTAGTACTCCCTCGTGTCAATTGTGGCCTAGATTTCTTTATTCTTGACAGGGGTACTACACCTCACGAGTCCCCCTGACTTCTGCTAGTTCAGTTTCAAGCCATGGGGTCTTCTCAAGGAAGGCAGAACCTATTACGATTCAAATCAGATACATTACAACCTTGAATGCCCCTCTTAGTATGTGCCACCTCTGAATAACTGATCTGGTTTCATGTTACCAACCTATTTCATAGAGTTTTGGGTGTGTGCGTAGGGAGGAAGGTTAAAACATATTACTCATTACTTTAATTGTTTCCCCCGTTTTACATTCTTCACTGACCTTAATTACATTTGCATTGGCTTCTTCTCCTTGGCAAGTTTGTTGCTGTTGTGCTTTGGGATTTTCCCCCCGCCTTAGGAAATGCAGTCTTGCTCAAAGAATAGAGATTCTTCTCTTTTCTTCACAATTTACTTTATGCCAATTAGCAGACATTTAATACATAGACTATGAACTCAGCTGGTATAAATCAGCATAGCTCTACTGAAGTCAGTAGAGCTCTATCAGTTTACAACAGCTGAGGATCTGGCACAGCACTCACAAATCCTATTCTCAACCTCCTCTTTCCAATACCCCCAACATAGGACGATATAACTGTCTACACCACAATAGAAAGGTAAAATGATGGTAAGATTAAAGACCCAATCTAGTAACCTTTTACAATCTGATTTACTAATTGGGCCATGGGACTCACAAAGCAGTGTGATTCCACATCAACTACTAATTATCTGACACTCAAATCCCAAATTAAAGACCTTATGTAGATGATAGGAGTGAGAGGGATGAGATTCTCTCCTGTCATTTTAAAGAGACAGGCTCCCTCAAACATGGTATGTAAAAAATGGGAAGAAGATGATGGGAGCAATTTTGCTTCCTTGTTATTAACATTCGTGACACCCTTGCTATTTGGAAGAAAGGAATTATGCTACAATAGCGATGTTTTGGCAGTCTGTGAGCAACTGCACTTATAAAGGGCTATTAATAGATTAAAATCGTGTCTGCTGTACTCCCAGCAGTTACCTAAGGATCTTGAAGTGTATTCATAATAATAGCAATGCTTAGTACTTATATAGAGCTTTACATTCCAAAGTGCTATACAAACATTAACTAATTAATCATCAGCTGCATAGTGATCTGTTGGAATTCATCAGAAAAAAACCCCACCCCAGTATTTAATTTGTACAGGTGAAGTGAAGGGGAATTCATTTTTTCTAAACAGCTCTCATGAAGCACATATCACAGTAATACCAGAGTACCATCCAGGATCCAGGACAGAGATTGCATAAACAGGTTTGACTCAAATCGTTTAATTCTGATAGTACGTTCAACCAGGTTTATCTGAAACCAGTTTCAGCCATTTTCCAACTGGCTTATGTGCACTGAACATCTGTTCTGTTACAGGTTTAAACCAGTTTTTGATCACTTAAACCGGTTTATGTGTAATGTCTGTCCCTAGCCCAGGAGTACATTAATACAGAATAATAGAGTAGTAGGGTCAGAAGGGACCTTAGGAGATCACTTAGCCCAACCAACTCCTTGCTTCTGGCTAGATTGGCACAGACCAAACCATTGCAGCCAGTCATAAGCATCTGGTAGGGGGTGCACAGGGGTGCACGTGCCCCCTGTGATGGGGCTGGTGCCCCCCTGATGGCAGACCCTGCTGCTGTTGGTAGGGCTGGTGCCCCCCCGACAGGGTTGGCGGTTTCTGCAGGTATTGCCCCAGATTTAGGAGGCACCCATCACTCATGCAGGAAGACAAGCATCTGTCTACCCTGCTCTTTAAAACCTCCAAGGGCAGAGATACCAGAACTTCTCTGGGTAATCTGTTCCAATGCTTGGCCATTTTCATAGTGAAAAAAGTTGCATTCCCTTCCATTCGTAGATGGATCCAGGATTTTGAGAAGGGGAGTGTGGGAACAGTGACTAGTGCTGCAAGGCTGGCTCATGAGAGGAACAACCAGGGATTTTTAAAAAAAATCCCCAAATCAGGTAAGAATCTATCCCCCCTTGACACCCTCCTCTCTTCCTCTTCATGCTCAAAGGGCATTTCTCCTTCCCACTCAGTCTTGCCCTCTTTACTTATGCCTCTAGGCACATGAAGGAGAGACCTGTTCAGTGCCACCACTGTCCCAGACACTCCTTCTCTGCTACAGCTGGGGCTGCAGGAAGTGGCTGCGTGGGGAGTCGGGCTTGGCCAGGGACAGCAGTGTCAGCAGGTGGCTTCTCCCTCCCTGTGTGTCTGCTCCTAGGCTAATGGGAAGGACTGGGCAGGGAGGGAAAACCTTCCCACCCCCACTGCTACCACCATTGTCCCTAGCAGAGTCCAGCTCTCTTTGCAGCTGTTCTTGGCAGGCCCGGCTGGAGCAAGGCAGGAGTGCCCCTGGGGCTCCTCTCACCCTTGGGCCAGCCAAGAACAGTGGTAGTGGCAGGCAGGTCTCTCCTCCTGTATCCCAGGGAACCGAAGCCCCTGAGCTACACTGTGGAAAGCGGGATGCAATTATAACACCACACTGCTTCTGGATCCGTCCCTACTCATATCCAAAGAAAATCTAAATTTCCCTTGCTTCAATTTAAGATCTTTGCTCCTTGTCCCTGTGGCCACAGAGCATAGTCTACATCCATCCTCCATAACCGCCAGTCAGGTATTTGAAGACTATTATCAAATCCCTCCTTCAGTCTGCTCTTCTCTGGACTAAAGAACCCTAGTTTTTTCAGGCTTTTCTCATAAATCTTGTTCCCCAGGCCTCTAATCATTGCCACCCTGTTAATAATCTGTCTCACATCCTTCTTGAAGTGTGGGAGCCAAAACTAGACACAGTACTCTAGGTGAGGCCTTACCAGGACTGAATATAGCAGAAGACTCATTTCCCTTCAGTTGTATGTGATGCTCCCATTTATACTTTTCAGTGTGTTATTGGTCTTTTTTTTTTGTTTGCAACAAGAACACACTGCTGGATTATATCAGTTTATGGTCTGCTATAATCCCCAGGTCATAGAGTCAAAAATCATAGAAAACTAGGGTTGGAAGTGACGTCAGGAGATCATCTAGTCCAACCTCCTGTTCAAAACAGGACCATCCCCAGCTAGATCATTCCAGCTATGGCTTGTTGAGCCAGGCCTTAAAAACCTCCAAGGATGGAGACTCCACAACCTCTGGGTAACCTGTTCCAATGCTTTACTACCCTCCTAGTGAGAAAGTTTCTCCTAATATCCAACCTAAACCTCCCTTGCTGCGACTTGAGCCCATTGCTCCTTTTTCTGTCGTCTGCCACCATTGAGAAGAGTTCAGCTCCATCCTTTCGAACCCCCTTTCAGGTAGTTGAAGGCTGCTATTAAATCTTCCCAGTCTTCTCTTCTGCAGACTAAATCAGCCCAATTCCTTAGCCTCTCCTCAGAAGTCATGTGCCCCAGCCCCCTAATCATTTTAATTGCTCTCTGTTGCACTTTCTCCAACTTGCCAACATCCTTTCTGTAGTGAGGGGTCCAAAACTGGACACAGTCCTCCAGATGTGACCTCACCACTGCTAAATATAGGGGAATAAGCACTTCTCTTGACCTACTGACAATGCTCCTACTAATGCACCTCAGTATGCTGTCAGCCTTCTTGGCAACATGCATACATCACTGAGTCACATCCATATTATTGTCTACCGTAACCCCCCAGGTCCTTTTCTGCAGAGATGCTGCTTAGCCAGTTGATCCCAAGCCTATAATGGTACATGGGATTCTCCTGTCCATAAGTGCAGGGCTTTGCACTTCTCCTTGCTGAGCCTCATGAGATGTCTTTTGGCCTAATCCTCCAATTTGTCTAGGTTACTCTGAATCCTAGCCTTACCCTCCAACATATCTACTGCACCCCACTGCTTGGTGTCATCCGCAAACTTGCTGAGGGTGCACTTCATGCCATCTTCCAGGTTGTTGATGAAGATATGGAACAAAACTGGCCCCATGCCCCACTGTAACTGTGCATGCAATATTTCTGCCCCAAGTGTAAGATCCTCTAGTGACATGTATTTTTTGCCTGTCTGTCATGCAGTTTTTATTCTCTTTTCTGCAGTGGAAGAGGTATATGAAGTGGAGTGGTTTGGTTTGGCAAAGTTTTATTTTATTTCTATTAATATACATGTTGTTAAGTCCTTATATTACAGAAGCCAAGGCCAAGAAATGTGCCAAGTAGCAAGGTTTGTGGTGGTCATTAGTTATTGGAAGAATTTCTTCTGTCAATGTGGATGAATCCTGAAAAATCACTCTCTCTCCCTTGAGTGAGTTATTTTGTGCCAGTGAAGTGAAGTTTTTGGCTTGACCTTGTCCTACATGCACACAAAACTGGATCCCTCTAACATGAGGATCTTCAGTGACCTCTGATCTATGGATACCTTTCCTCTCCTCTCCTTGGGACACACATTTTACCCTTTCACGGGCATGAGGAGAACATCTACAAAGGTTGCCTTGCGAAGTTCCTAAGGAAGTTTAGGCTATGAGCTACAACATCTGCCTCCCAATATTAAAGCTGATGAAAAAGCTGCCAGTGGAAGCCATTTCCAAGGCACAACATGCTTTACTGGTTTTATATCACCAATAAATTAGGCAATATATTCTTGAGCACCATCTACTGGCACTTCATCTAGTAACTAACTACAAACATTACAAACAAAAGCTATATTAAAAGAACATTATGACTGTTGCAAAATCAAGCACTTAAAAGCATGAAAATTGCTTGTGCTTACTTCCATGTATGCATTATGAGATGGTCTTTATTTGCCTGCTATTTTTCTACAGCATCTTTGCCCCATTCAGTGAACAAGAGGGACAAGGAGTCGGTATTTTGTTTTTTCCTCACTGTACTGGGTTTGGCCCTAAGTCTAATGAACTGAATGCTCCTCATCCCCTCCTCTCATGGGCTGTTCTGTGGTTCTTATGAGAATATTCAAATACTTCACAAAGATAACTTTATTTCCACAACACCCTTGTGAGATGGTGGTTATTATTCCTATTTACATAGATGTGGAGCTGAGGTAAAGGGTTAAATGTATTCATTTGGGCATGAGTTTTCAATCTATGCAGTATTATATGTGTTCAGAACAAATATCTCATTGACTTCACTTACAAATGTGAATACTCAGCACATGTGCAAATCAGATCCCAGGTGTCCAGTCAGGCACCCAGAAAATAAGGAACAGATAGCTGCTACCTATGACAAATTGGCTCAGCATCACTTAGGCATAGGCAGGGATAGAGTCCAGTAATCTCATGTGGCACTCATTTGCTTTAACCACAAGACTACCTGCTCTCTTCTTTCAGTCTCCTCCCTCATCCACTACATACCTTTCAACTCCTGCTACATCGGTGACTTCGGTCCTAAAGATAACAGCTTTCTTCATCACACAACTTTTTTTGCTACACACTGGAGAATGACTGCCTGGGCTTTAGTACTGCAGAGAAGGACTTGGGGGTTACATATTTAGCATTCATAAGATGAATTAAGCTCAGTATGAGCCAACAGTGTGCTCCTGTTGCAAAAAAAAAAACAACAAAAAAAAAGCCTACAGCATCCCGAGTTGTATCAACAGGAGTGTCACTTGCAAATCAAGACAAGTGATTCTTCTGCAGTATTCAGACAAGTTGAGGCCTCACTTGGAGTACTGTGTCCAGTTTGAAAAGAGTCCAGAGCAGAGAAACAACAATGATTAGGGGCCTGGGAGGCAAGACTTATGAGGAAAGGCTGAAGGAGCTAGGGTTATTTAGTCTGGAGAGGAGAAGATGGAGTGGGGGAATTTGAAAACAGTCTTCAAATACCCGAAAGGTGATTGCAGAGGGGATGCAGATGGACACAGGGGACAGGACCAGGAGCAAAGGCCTCAAGCTTCAGAAGGGGAAACTTACATTGGAGATTAGAAGGAATTTTCTGACTGTAAGGGTGGTGAAGCATTGGAACAAGCTACCTAGAGAAAAGGCAGAACATCCATGCTTCGAAGTTTCCAAGAGCAGGTTAGACAGACACCTGGCTGGGATGATTTAGTCAAGGATGTTTCTGCTTTGAGCAGGGAGATGGACACAATAACCTTGTGAGATCCTGTCCAGCCCTACTTTCCTATGATCCTAACCCTGATTCCACCACAAATAAAACTGGAAAAGAATCGTATATGATTATGGAATGAACAATTGCATCTTAATGCATATGCGCATCAGGGACTGAATTGCCATCTTACTTATCTTTAACCCAGAGAAAAAACTTTGCATTTTCCATAGCCTTGTTCTCAAAACCAGCACAGCAGAAATATTTTGGTTGAAAATTCCCCACGGAAAAAAGGGGGCCAAGGCAGGCAGGCACTAGTTAAAAATGTCAGCCAAGATGGCATATGATGGAGAAGGCAATATGCAGTCCTGCCTATAATGCTGATAGATCACTCCTGTAAGAAGAGGGAAGGAAAGCTATGACCTGGTTTGGGCAAACCTTTTGTCATAGGCAGGCTTTCTCTACTACATACAACCTATTTGCCACTCCCCACTCTGAACCTGCACAGCTCCCCATCCCCTCTGGGAAGATGATGAGGACCCTAAGCAAATAGCAAAGCACCATCAACCAAGTAACCAGCCACCTCTGGAGGTTAACATATTTTGAAGACTATCTGTTTCCTGACTCTACCTTCTCTCAATGCTTTTTATTCGCCCAACCCACTGAACATCTGTAAGAGTGAGTTTGGTAGGCGCCCACCAGGCTAACAGAGACTCCCATGCTCCCCACCCAAGATTGACACCGGTCCAGTTCCACCCTGTAGGAGGCAGCACGGCTTTTCCTGGAGTTTGTTGTCCTGTAGCAATTTTAGAAGGACATTTCCGTCACTTCCCCTTGCACCTTCATAACTCTCTGAATACATCAAGGTGCCAAGGTGATTTATGTTTTGAGTGGTTTAATGTATTTAAAGCAGTTTTAGTATCAGTTAAAGGGTCTGAAACTTTATGGACAGGAAACCAAATAAGAACTTTTACTGACAAATGTCTTTCCCCATTACCAGGATAGGAAATCTTTCCATTCCATTATCAACGTCCTTCTACAGACAGAAATCAAAGGTGATATGGTCCTCTTTAATGGGAAGTTACTAAGTTCAGTTCCAGTTTCCTAAGGGATCAGCAGCTACTCTCTCTATATTTAAAAAAACAAACAAAGGCAGTCTTTACAGGTTTGCGTGTTTCTTGCTCTGTTTTTAGTTCAAACCTGAGAATAGTAAACCTTTCCTAGGATTCACCTTTTATTCTTTGGAGAAATAATTTGATACAATCAAAGCAAAATTTGCTTTTTGTAGTGCTTTTTATAACTCAGGAATGCATTTGTGTTTCCATGCTTATATTCCTTATTTATCATATGTATATGACATTAAATAATAACATTGAAATAGGATGCTTGAGGGACAGTGAGATGAAAAGGGCTGCTTGGGTTGGGGAGTGGAGAAAAAGCATCCAGGAATAGACATTTGATTTATTTAGCGCTAATAATAACTGAAACAGAGAGTACAGCTGATCACGAGCCCTGATGCTTGTTACATTTAGAATAATCAGTCACTAATATGCCATTAGTATAACTGAATGTTCACTAGGGTTGGGTTCTTTAAATGCATTTTTTAGAAATCTTGTATCCAAATGTATTACCTTCTTGAGGTTGAACAGTGCCAGAGGGGAGCTGAAAAAAAATGAGAAGCAGGCCACTGTTTGGCTGATGAGGTCTAAAGCATCCTCATTTCAGTCACTCTCCACCCTCAAACCTTTGCGAATGTTGCTTATTGGGGCTCAGCTCTTAGGAGCATGCCCTTTGAAATTCAGTCTACAATCAGATATGTCATTGGACACTTTCCAAACTAACTAAAAAACAAATGCCAAATAGGATCTAGTTCATAGGATGGGCATGTAATGAACCTTCTTAGTGTTTCCAGTGGCCTTCACATTTTCAGGTCATCTTTACCTGCATTGACTAGTCAATTCTCACAATGACCCCAGGGTATAAAAAGATATTAGCATATTCCTTTTATATACAGGGGAACTGAGGCAGAACGTGATCAAGTGACTTGCCCAAGCTCATAAAGGAAATGAGTGGCAGAACGCATATTTGCATCTAGCAATTATTTGCGCCATAGCTTATGCAACAATTGTTCCACCTTATTGAAGTGCTTTTCTATTTCTGATAGGGGGGTCCTTTCTCTGTCTATGTGCAAGGATTTCTGCACTTTCCAGAAATGTTTAAAAGCACTCCTTACTCAAGTCCAATGTATTCTTATGGGCTCTAGCCGTCAAAAGGTTATTGTGCAGCCATTTTCTGTGTTAAAAAAATCTCTTTCAGAAGTAAAAGGTTCACTTATCTGAAATTACACTGGTGTTTTGTGCTGCCATTGCAAACTTACATCTAATTTACTCTCTGTAATGACCCTGACTCTCTTTCCACATCATTGCTTAAGTTTTGTCCTCCAACTGCAGATATGTTTCAAATGAGGTTGCCGAGCTAAAGCTTATTATATTTATACTTCTAATCTTTCCAGAGTTTCTTTTTATTGCCTGTCTCCATTAATGTTTGCATTTTTTTCATACAGTCATGAAGTCATAGCGCTGGAATCAACTTCAAAGGTCATCTGGTCCCAAACCTTGCACAAATGAGGAATATTCTGCTATTCCTAAACTATCCCCGTCCAAAATGTATCCAGGCTCCTCTTCAAAACCTCCAATGAGACACCTTCCCTGTGGAAAGCTTCCAGGAAACCTTTTTGCAATTTAAAGTCATTGCTTCCATCCTACCCTCCGCAGCAAAGAAGAATATTTCTTTCTCTTCTTTATGGCAGCTTTTCAAATATCTGAAGACTACTGTTATATCTTATCCCACCCCCTTAATCTCCTTTTCTCCAAGCTAAACATGCCCAGTTCTCTCATCCTGTCTTCATGTGGCTTGCCTTCCAACCCCTTTATCATATTGTTGCTTGCCTCTGGGTCTGCTCCAACTGCTCCACATCCTTCTTAAAATATGGAGCCAGAAGTGCACAGAGTCCTCTACGTGAGGCCAGACTACTGCCAAGAACAGTGGTAATGTCAGCTTCCATCCTAACATCTCACACTCCCATTGATTCAGCCCAAAATTATATTTGCTTTTCTGTGTGTATGTGTGACTGAATCATATTTCTGACTCACATCAAGTCTGTGACTCACCCAAACCCCCAGACACTTCTCAGAAATGCTGCTACCTAGCCAGTTATCTCCCAGTCTGTATTTGCACTTTTGATTATTCCTCCTTGGATGCAAGCACCTTATATTTGTTCATGCTGAACTGCATTCTGTTGTCTGGAGCTCAGCTTTCAAATGTGTCAAGATCCTACTGGATTCAAGTAACTTACTACCTTATTACCATTAACCTGGCATTGGCTTCCTCTTCTGCATTAGACTGGTATTGAGACCTAGCCCTACATAACCCCAGTAGGCACTTCCACCCAGCATGATGATTTGCCATTCATGGTGTATGTGCTAACAAACAAATCAGGAGGCCATTGAAAAAATATATATGAATCATGTCTTGGACATGTTATTCAATTGTGCACTGCTGCGGTGGTTTTGAAAACTTGGAGAGATCAAAAATATATTGTGAACCAAGATAAGAGGATAGTGGTATCATTATGGCTAGAGGTTTTTGTTTTTTTGTTTTTTTTCCTGGGAAAATTCAGACAGACACGTGCATACACTTTTAGATATAACTTGTCTGGCAGAAAGCCTATTTAGTAGGAAAATACTTGTTTTCCTACGGCTTTTGCTGATCCAGATTCTGAGGTTACCCAGTCATTAAATAACATTTCAAAGATAATTAGATGTTTCTGTTGCAGTTTGCACTTAGTCAATACAAAGAGAAAAGGGGCTGGATGTTCTCAATGTAAATTAAATAAGTTACTATTTGTTGTCCCATCACAGCATGCATGCAAGCAGATAGCAGCACAGGAGCAAATTCAATTGTAAACTTGGGGGCATTTCAAGAGGCCCTAACATTTTGAGTTATTTTCTTTATTTCCCTGATATCTGCCTTGATATCATATCTGAAAAAGAACTTCCTATTTAGTGACAATGTAAAGAAGGCCTAGCGGCTAGGGCATAGATTCAGAAGATTTGGGTTCAGTTCCTAATTCCACTACAATCTGTGTGTCACTACAGTTTAAGGCAGCCCAAGGACAAAAATATAAAGAGAGTCCATAAAATCAAACTACAACGGATAATGTGTACTTAGGCAAGAACCCAAAACTGTGATAATAGGCATCCAGGTTTCCTAGCTTTCCAAAGATGCTGAGCACTCAGCAGCTCCTGTTGATTGCAAGAGGAAATTATTTGTTCCTCTTTTGAACTCCATCTGGGATTGGGGCTAGGGACAGAAGTTAACACATAAACTGGTTTAAGTCATCAGAAACCGGTCCAAACCTGTAACAGAACAGAAGTTCAGTCATAGGCAACATGTGCCTCCTGGGCTGGGAGGGCATGGTGACTGCCTGCTGGCAGTGACATGGGTGTTGGCGGCAAAGTTGGGCCGAGTGGGGACTGTCTGCAGGCGGCTGTGGCAGTGTCGTCGGCCGGGGCGGGGTTCCCCCACAGCCAGATGCTGAGCCTGGAAGTGCCAGCAGCAGTTCTTTAGGGGGCACCAGCACTCCACGTGCCCCCCCTGCCCATCACCTAAGTCAAGAGCGCTCACTCTCAGGGGGTGCATGCGCACCCCCATGCACCCTCTACATGTTGTCTATGAGTTCAGAGCACATAAGCCAGTTTCAGAATGGCTAAAACTGGCTTAAGATAAACTGGTTGAATATAGTATCAGACCCCTTCCTGATTCAAATTAAATCATAGTCCCCCAGCATCCCAGCATGCTTTCCAGCCCTGGCCTTTGGCTGTATTGTCTGCTGCAGCAGAGAAGCATACAGAGATGCCCTTCCCTGCTAAACTTACTGCTGGTTGCGATTATGGACTACAAATCCCAGAGGCACCTGGAAGCAGGAAGAAGAAGCGATGACCAACCCTGCAGAGTCCTGCTCTTGTGATTTTGGACTGTAAATCCCAGAGACCTTGGGGGCAGCAGGAAGAAGAAAGGAAAACAAAGCTCACTTTGGTTGTGTGCCAGAGAGCCATGACCTAGCAGCTCCCCGCTTCTGGCTTGAGTCACTGCAGGTATGTGACTGCAAAGAGTAAATGTCTGTTCACTTGTTAGCCAGTTTAATCTGTGCAGCTTAGACTAACCTGCAAATACTGAATTGATTGAGCCTTGGGCTTTTTGACTGTCTGCACTTAGCTTGGAAGTGCAAAAGACCATTTTGCATGACTGATGCACAAGTGTCAGGAATCTCTGTAAAATAACCACTGACCTGAGACTGCCAGTTCATTTCTGTACAGTTCAGAGATTTGGACAAGTACCGTAAATAATATCAACCCTTAGGGCACCTATACATGTAGTGGACATCTGCTTTGATGCATGATAATTAGCATGCATTGGGGCAGACTTGATTAATTGAGTCTGCTGGAACGTGTTAATTAACGCGCTCCAGCAGCCTCCAGGTCATGTCTATTCAGCATCCCTATGCTACAAAATGGTGGTGGGGGCACTTGAACTGAAGCTTGCTGAACTCCCTTGCTGCCATTTTATAGCACGGGATGCTGAATACATGTGATGCTGTGGGTGCTTTAATTGAAGTAGCTCTCGGAACCGGCCTAATTCAAGCACCCCCCTCCACCCTGGAGTACAAGTATAGATGCCCTTAGAGGCCAATCTGAATTGCTATCAGTCTCCTGGCTGAACCCCTCCTCTCAGACTTTTAAAGCTGAAGGTCCTGAACTCCGTTCCTGCTGCCGTTGACACACTCTGGGAGCGGGGAAACGAGGGAGGATTCCATGATTTAGGAATCTTTCCGGTTTTGACTGTGTGAGCTTGCTGAGAAACAATTGCCCTAAGTCTCGGTCTGAAGAATGGACACAATACATGTAGCACACGCACCCCTACATGCAAAATGTCTCTCTAGTAGACTCCATACGCTACTCACTTCTACTATAGTACCATTCTACAAGAATACATTATCATCAGCACAACCTGTCTCTCAGTATGTAACATCATCTATTGCTTTACTCCTATTTTAGAAATCCAAGAATCCTGAATATTTTTAATCACACCAGTGTTCAATGCTGAAGTCCTCTCTGGGACCATGAAACTAAATTTAAAGCAAGTACAGAGGCTCCCCCCCCCCTCCCCACATTACAATTCAGCACCCCTTGCTGCTGGCGACACAAATGATGTCACTTATGGGCAATATGGCAGCCTCCAGCAGGAGGCTTGCAAATGTCAGTTGTAATTAATAAAAACTTCAATTTCAAATACATTTCACAGTTTGTTCCTGGCGAGAAGTGCTTCTTACTTTTTGAACTTTCAGACTGATGGGTTGTGCACACAATTGGTGCAGTTTCTTTTCAAGTGGATAATCCAGTGTATGGCTGAGCAAATGACAAACCAGATGTAGAAAGAAAGGTGCCCCTGGGGGCTGAGAAACAATGGAATCCACAGGACGTTTTCAGTGAATCAGACCCTTGTTCTCTTCCACAAAAGAGGAGAAAAACACGGTGACACATAAAACATGTGGCAACAAATTGATGGCAACTTCGACAAAATGGGAACATGAACTGCATGGCATGTGGATAAAAGAGAAAGCATCTGCAAAATATGTGAGGAAAATGGTGAATATAATTCTAGCAATTATGATTATAGTGTTGTATATGCTACTGCACTTAATTACAATTTGCTGTTCTTTTCATGCTATGGAAATGGACTAAATGGACTACAAAATATATCTCAAAAGACAAGCAATCTGTGGTATGAATAGGAACCTCCTTTATCTTAATACAATGGGGCCTACATTTCACAAACATGGCAACATCTCTGTGATAATTCTCCAGCACAGAATTTTGATTGCAAAATGAACATTGTGAAAAAAAAATAGCTGCTTTTATTATTTCATCCCAGAACATGAATAGGATTATTAGGACTATTAAGAGGTGTCGTCCCCCCCACCCCCTACATCTTGCTCACTTTGAAAATTACATTTAAATGGCAAAAGTTTTAGTTCTATATTATTTGTGGAGGAGGAAAGAGAGGTTGTGGCTTTTTAAACTTTTCATTCTTTTAGCTCTCTCTCAACTTTACTTTTCTGGAATGAGAAGGTATATAAAATGGTCTTGATCTTAGATGTATATTGTGTATTTCTTCTACATGGCCCTCCTTAATGTTTCCAAATTATTAGATAGGGTTTGTTTGTTTATATATAATAAATGCACATACAGGGTATATATCTGCAGCTGTCCCTCAGATAGTAGGTACCAGTGTAGCTTCACTGATTTAAATGAAGCAATGCAGATTTATACTAGCAGATCTGTCTTGACATATTTATATAAAGGGAAATCCTTCTGGTGTTGTGTCATACTGCATAAGGCTATTAATGACATGAGTTTAGGGCAGCTGTGCATACAGGAACAATGAAAGCACAAGACATTATGCAGTTATTGAAAACAAGCGCTGATTAAACTCTACCAATCCATCATTTCTCATGTACACTGTTCACATCCCACATTTCACAACATTTTCTTGAAAGGTTTGGGAATATGATAACTTGGGTAATCTATCTCTCTAATTTAAAAATTAACATGGACCATAAGACTCATCCTAGTGGATCAGGCTAAAGGCCCATCTCCATGGAATCACAGAGTAGAATCAGAGAAAATGAAGGTTGGCAGGGACCTCAGGAGGTCACATCTAGTCCAACCCACTGCTCAAAGTAGGACCAGCCCCAACTAGATCATCAAAGCTTTGTCTAGGCGGGTCTTAAAAACTTCCAAGGATAGAGATTCCCCCAACTCTCTGGGGAACCTGTTACAGTGTTTTACTACCCTCCTAGTGAGAATGTTTTTCCTAATATCTAATCTAAACATCCCTTCCTACAACTTGAGCCCATTTCTCCTTGTTCTGTCATCTGTCACCACTGAGAACAGTCCAGCTCCATCCTCTTTTGAACCCCTCTTCAGGTAGTTGAAGGCTGCTACTAAATCCCTTCTCAGTCTCCTCTTCTCTAGATTAAATAAGCCCAGTTCCCTCAGTTTTTCCTCATAGGTCATGTTCTCCAGCCCCTGAACCAATTTTTTCACCCTCCATTGGACCCTCTCCAATTTGTCCACCACCTTTCTGTATTGGGGGGGGGGGGGGAACTGGACACAGGACTCCAGATGTGACCTCACTGGTGCTGAATAGAGGGGAATAACCACTTCCCTTGACCTACTGGCAAAACACCTACCAATGCAGCCCAGGACGCTGTTAGCCTTCTAGTGCATTATTTAGTCTCTGACCTGGGAAAGTAGCAGATGCTTTAGTGTATGGGTGTCAAATATATAGCTATGGGGCTGCATTAGCCTGTAGATCCACTCTATTTGGTATACCAGAAGTTGGGAGTGAGCGTGGTCACCTTGCTTTGCTGCCAGTGCCTCTAGGGAACTTCCCTGGACCTACTGATACTGCCAGACCCCTCCTGCCATCAGTGCACCCCTGCCCTGAGAACCCTTCCTGGCCTTGGCCCACCACTGGTGATGCTGCCTCTGGACCCCTCATCACTGTTGCCACATGCCTTGCTGTCTCAGGACCCCTCACCACCTCTATGCCCCCTGCTGACACTGCCGCTGGACCCATTGCTGCTGTCGGATCTGCTGTCATGGCTGCTGTCATGCTCTGGACTGGGTTTGGCCCATGAGGAGCCCCACAGTCCAGATACAATCTGGGGTTCAGGTGAGTTTGACACTCCTGTTTTAGAGGAAGTGTATTAGAAATCTGGCAGTGTCCCCTACCATCCCCTCCCAGTAGGTTACATCTTTGGTTTGTGTCTAATAACCCCTGACAGACTGATCTTCCCTAAATTTGCACAACCCTGTTTACTCCTGTGGCAATTAATTCCATGTGTTAATTTATACAGTGTGCATCTAAGTCCTTTCCTATGCTTGCTTCAAATCTGCTGCCCGGTCATTTTAGTGGGTGTCCTCTTGTACTATGAGATGCAGTAAATAACTGTTCCATATTTCACCCTTTCCATACCACTCTTGACTTTATAGACCTCTATTATATACCTCTCTACAGATTTTTTTTTTTCTAAGATGAAGAGTCCCAACCTATTTAGTTTCTCTTATTATGGAAGTCCTTCCATACTTCAGATCATCTTTGTTGTCCTTCTCTGTACCTTTTGTGGCTCTTGTCTGTCATTTTTTTGGAGACAGATGGGGGGATGTGGTTAATGTTATGACCTTTCTGTATCATGAATGTCTCACTCTGTGCAGAATTCACCATTTGACATGTAGCTATAGACCAGGACTAATGAAGGGTTGTTAAATCTGCCTGATTGCTATTCAAGTCAGATCAGTCTGGGGTAGTGGGAAGGGAAGTTTTTTTTCTACCTTTTCTGTAGGAAGTTGGGGTCTGGAGCAGTGGAATTGCCCCAGAGGCAGAACAAAGAGGCTACATGATTCAACCTCTTAGAAGTGCAAAGGCTGAGAAATCAGGGAGAAAATTCAGAGATCCTGGAAACTTAGGGCATAGAGAGAAAGTGAGGAGAAAGTGAGGAGGTCTGGCTTAACTATGGGATGAGCCAAGGAAGGATACTAGCTACTACTTATACTATAAAACAATCAGAAAATGGAACAAGCTGCTTGTCCTTATGGACACTATGGGATCTCTTTCATTGGAGGTTCTCAAGAGGGGTAGGAAGGGACTTCAAAAGTCATCTAGGTTGATTCTCTCTTTTCATGGTTCAGAGGAGAAGCCAGGCATAGTAAACAGACCCTAGATTCCTTAGTGGAGCCTGGTCTATGCTCAAATAATGCTCAAGATGGATATATAAGGTTCCTTGGGTGAATCTGATATCTTTTATTAGACCAACCCAACTGCTGAAACTTCCTTAGCCTGACAAAGGGTTTTTGAACCCGAAAGCTTGCTTAATAACTATTCTCCAACTATTTGGGTTGGTCTAATAAAAGATATCAGATTCACCCAAGGAACCTTGTCTGCCTATGTCCTTAGACCAACATGGCTACAACCTGCACCCTTGCAAGATGGGTATAGACACGTAACCAAGCTATAGTCGAGTAAATGTCAGCTATTCTGCCCATGTGCACACTGCCATCCCACATTAACACACAATAGCTTTCCACTCAGTGAAAGAGCATTCAAAAGAGCCATCAGTGTACAAGAAGTAAACTGCAGTAGGTTAGCTTTCATTTACTGCATGATAAGAGCATACACACGTGCAGTAACAGCCCAAAAGCTGTAAGTCTTTGTGCTTTGTTTGCTTTATGGCAACTTGTGTGTGCACCAAGGAAATGCAAGTTTACTAAGACTGACTTTCCCTAATCTGGAAAAACTAAACAGTTCTCCAACTCAAACTTGATCTCTTTTTTTTCCACATTTTCTTGATACATACATTTTGGGCAGAAGTTGTATGTAGCTCATTACATCTGTAACCAAATCATCCATCTTGTAGCTTCCTATACCAAGAGAGCAGACCTCGTCATGCCTTGCTTTGTCACCAAAAGTACAGGAACAACCTTTTTTTCCTGGGACCACCTCCCTCCTAGGTATTTTTTGTAGGAGGAGGAGAAATTTGCTGCTTCTCCTGCTCCAAATCTTGGATAATGCATTAAATGTTGATGCCTTTTCTTGCTAGAGGCAGATGCAGATGGGAAGAAAGTAAGCTGAGCCCTAAAAAGTTTCTTTGAATTTGTATAATCAGATTATGATAATTTCATTACAACACATTTCAAAAGGCTAACATTTATTATTAGCTCGTGTATTTCCTAATTATTTTATGGACATTATTTTTCAAGCAGGCATGACAAAAAACCAAGCATTACAAAGCCACACAACACAATGTATACACATAAAGAACATGAATTTATATATTCTGTTTAAAGAGGAAATTGTCAGACATGCCAGAGCATAATATTTCACAAAAGAAAGTGAGAGTTTTGCTTTTAATGATTCAGGGATTTCTTGTTTTCCCCTTATTAATGTACGAAAGACTGCATTACCGATTAATTGTTGGAGGGGGGGGAAATTTGATTTTTTCAAGGAAAATATTGAATAGCATTAACTCACAAAAGCCAAGAAATTGAGACCTAAAGTCAACGTGCCACTGTTAATGCATTGCTTACTTCTCACTTCTCTTGAAAACATTCTCTATGTGGTGTATAGCTTGATCGCAGTCCAAATGCTTAAGTGGTTGCAGGGTAAGAGCCTCAGTGACATGGCATCAAGCCCTGTAATTGTAGAGACTTCGTGGGACTTTAGTGGAACCACCTGCATGTCAAACAAAGCAGGCCCATGTTTACAGAATCATTTCCTTAGACTGACGGTATAGGTTAATTCCACTGGCATCAAAGCCGTTACATGAGTATAAGCAAGAGCACAATCAAAGCCCACAGAAACAGAGCAAGTCAAGCCCTCATCTTGGCTCCTTACGATATCAGCAGGATTTTTGCCATAGTCTCAAAGGGAGAAGAATCAAGTCTTTGGTTGGGAATTTGGAGGGGTGACAGAGAGACTATAAAATTATCTTATTTGGTTGAGTCACAAACCCAATAGGAAGAAAAGATAATAATGCAGCATCGAGTATTAAAGATACTGACTGAGAATTTACAGTCACATAACTACAGAAAGACAACAGGTAAACACTACACAGGAGAGACAAACTAAATTCTCCTCTAATACGAAGAGGTCATGAAAGCGAAAAGAAGGGTTCAAACATTTTAACTTCCTGGAGATCTAGATAAGCCTAGCTGAGAAAGACGGTGTGTAAGTTAGTTTTTTTTAGCAACCTGCAAGGAAGCTTTTCTATGGGCAAGGATAAGATGTGCTGTTTCATCCCACTATAGACTTAAGGACCAATCCTGCCCCCTGTGAATCCATACCCTGTTGTCCTAGGGCTAGATTGCATCCTTTACACACTATCCATCATAAAGAGCACTGCAGTGGCCATTGTTCCAACCATTTTTATATCGAATCATATGGGGAGGCAGAAATGCAACGTTGTTGCTGATCTATCCCAGGAACAAACTGCTGTCCATCGCCCTGGTCAGGGAACAGTAGAGAAGACTTCATAATGTATCTACCTGCAGTTTGGAAGAGGAGATGTAGGCGGGCCCGTTTGGAGGGCAACACCAAGGAACTTCGAGGAAGCTCCATGTACCTGGCACTTGGGCAACAGCTCTGAGCACACAATGCCCAACCTGGCTAGAAGCAATTTTCAACATGAAAATCTAGATGGCACAGTCCAAATAGAGTCCCTTTCTCATTGCACTGAGCTCTGTGCATGGAATACATGTATCCTCATCCACCAACTCCAGGCTTGAGGTGCAAGGGCCAACAGTGCTTATTTATCCCTGCGTGAATCTGGCTGGGAAACAGTGGGCTTGTATAACATGAGATGTTTAATACGGAGCTGCTTAATTAGCTCCACAGTAAATCTGCATTTACAATTGCAGATCTGTTAGGTCGCAGTAAACTAATAAATGCCATCATAGGTTTGTACTTGTAAAAACAAGTACTAGCCTGTGGCGGTGTTACTTAGTGTGCTGCTACACACATGCAGACACTCTTGGGGCTGGCTGTGGCTAAGGGCTCTTCAGTGTGGGGGCTGCCTGGTGGCCAACCCCACACTAAAGCACCCTCATGCCCCAGCCAGCCCCTCTATAGTACGTTGAACCAGGTTGGAGCAGCCCTGGGCTGGCAGGCTGATCCCCCCCAGATCCCCTGCCAGCTGGGCCTGCTCCGTCTTGGCTCAGCGTGCTACAGACCTGGGTGCATGTGTAAATGTGGTCCCTGGACAAAAAAAACTCTGGCATGAATGCCAGAGTTTATTGTTTCACATTAATAGAAACAGAGTGCATCTACATGTGCAATTACCGATACAGGGATCCTGGTTTTCTCTGCTTAAAAATTGCAAATTATCTGATTAAAAAAACCCCAAATCCCCATTTTTCCATGGTTAAAACAAAACATCATTATATGTATAGGTATCAGTTGAACACAATGTTTTATTGATAGATTTACAATTTTAAAGCAAATTGGAAGCTTACCAGTTCTTCAATTGTTATCCTAAAATAAATTCTAAATATCTAGGCATATTTGATTTTGGTATAGGCATTTGACTTTGGTTTTTTTAATCACAGAAAAGCAGAACTCCCTCTGCCCCCTTCACTCACCAGGACGTGGGTCTAGCTGCGGCTGTCCCCTCCCTCCCACTTTGTGGTTTTGAGCACCCCTGAAATGCCAGTGCCCTGCCCCTGCCTAAGTTGTTGCCCCTTACTTCTAAGCCACAGCTCCCCCATCCCTGCCAGTGTCCCTCACTCCTGATTGACAGGTCTATGGTCCTATCGGTGCTCCTCAATTCCAACCCATAGCCCCCTTGGCCCTGCTGGTGCCCCTTGCTCCTGACTCACCACCCACCACCCCCAATGTGTGAGGAATGGGATGAGTGTGGGCACAGGCGATTTGACACAGCAGTGGGGGAGCACAAGTGGTGCATGGGGGCGCAGGGAGGCATGTGCCCCCCCCCAGATTTCTGCACCCCCTACAGGGTGTGGGTCTGCAACGGGGCCAGATCAGTTCAGGCAGGTGCCACCTCTGCGGCCCAGTGGACAGGACCCAGTTCAGAAGAGAGTGCCGCACTGTCATGGTGAAGTGCAGGCATGGTGGTGGCATGGGGTTGTGCCCCTGCTGCTGCCAGGTGGGCAGGGGGTGCCTCACCTTGGCAGCCATGGTGGTGTGGCGCTCCCTCCCACACCAGGTCTTGGCCATTGGGCTGCAGAGGCAGCACCTGCCTGGAGCTGGTCTGACCCCACTGCAGCCCTCAGCATGTGCAGAAATCTGGGGGAACACGTGCCCCACACACCACATGACCTGTGTCTCCCCTGCCCCCTGACATGTGGTCTGTGCCCCCTACATCCCACGTCCCCATAAACTTACCTGCAAGTTGCTGCAGAAACCGATCTTCACTGCTACCTGTCTGCCATGTGCAAGTGTGCACCTGCACATGCACGTGGTGCCCCCAGCCTGATCATACTCCTCTTGCTTCCCACAGCCGCAGGCAGCCCCTTGCAGGCTGAAAGTCTACCAGACTGTAAGGGGAACCCTGTTGTTTTCCGTGTTTTTCTCCTTTAACAGGGGAAAATCCGTTTTTTTCTCAATTAAAGGAGAAAACCTGCATTTTTCCACATTTTTCTGCAGCAAATGGAAAGCCTGGGTCCCTGCTGATAACTGTTCAGCCCAGGTAGCCAGCTGGATGGTGAGTCTAGAAGTCAGGCTCAAGGCTGCCCCAGATTTTCAGATTCATGAAGCCTGTCCCCAGACCTTTCAGGTCCCTGGTTCCACTTGACAGTGTGGACAGGACTTAGGCTGGCTGATAGGAGAGTCCTGGGAGTACTCTGGAGCCATGGGAAGCCAGGGGTCCCAATGCGGAGGCATGCTTTCTGGGAAGCTGCAGAAGCGGGAGAGATTGGAGGGAATTGGGCAGTTATCTGAACGTTTCAAAACCTCTCTGTATTTGTCTGAAAAAGTCAGCAGAAATAATGCAGCACCTTGTTACTTTCAACAAGGTATCACTTATCCCATTTTCAATGAAAAATCCTTGTCAGGACATTTTTGAGAATCCCTTTGTGCCCAGACTCTGTGTCAAGCTGCCCTGTACCCACATTCAATGAGAAGGGCTTATGCTATCTACTCTCCTGTGCAGGCATGTTGTCCAGATCCCACTCTACTCCTCCAGTCCTTTCTCTGAAAAACTGAGAGGACTTTAGTCTACACAGTTATCGAGACAGCATTTTTTATCAGCACTAACATCACTCTGATCTAATGTATTTATATGCTCCAAGTTACCATATACTTGATCACCTGGATTTATTATCACAGATGCTTATGTGAATTATTATCCTTATTTTACTTACGAGGAATGGAAGCACAAAAAGCTTAAATTAATTGGCCAAGTTCATGTAATATATATGTGGTAGAGCAAGGTTTTCCAAAGCCTGGTTAACTACTACACTATCCTTCTTCTTTATTCCCCACCCCTCAATATTTTTCATTGAGATTTCCTAAGTAAATGTCAAGAAAAATATTTTCTTTTCCGTTATAGGTACCCATTCAATGGGGGTGCAACTTTATCATGTAGTGACACTATGATAGAGAGCAAACAGGATTTAAATCAGGCCCTTATGTTAGAAAACTTAGCAAATGCTATGACTGTGAAAATAATGAATGGAATAGAAATGGGAATTTGACTCAGAGAGGCTCAGTGCCTATTGTAAAAATCATGTTTTTAATCCAGGCTCTCTACCTGCTGTGCCAGATGGTCAAACCAAAAACCAACACTTCAAGCAGATGGACGTGGTATCTGATTCCAAATGAATGTAACTGGAGTGGCTGCAGGTGGAGGGTTCCTTCTTGGGATGGAAATGATTTGTCCCCAGATGGTAGCAAAAATTGGTCTCTCTTGTTCTTTTGATATTGGAGGTGCTTGCTAATATCGCAAAGTTTGGCCGTAGAATTAAAGTTTGATCTAAAGCTGATCAAAGTCTATGAAAAGAGGCTGCCTGACTTTAGCAGGCTTTGGATCATGTCCTAAAAGTGTGGGTAGAAAACATCTAGGCAGCTGCAAACTATTGTAGGCAATGCATGACAATAGAGGCAGAAGAGGTTTTCTTTGCTAAGCACTGCTCAATTTTCTACAAGATACACCAAGGCAGTGGCCCTCAAACGTTTTTGGGTGACATGCCCACTTTGAAATTAGTCCATGTACTTGTTTTGTGTACAAGTCTGTGTTATGGATGATAAAAGAAGTAAAACTTTAACACTACAACCATACTGTGAGCTTTCCAACAACCTAAGAGCTATTGCAGAGTTGTTCTCCATCTTATCTTTCTCTTCCTTTTCATGAATTTATAGTTCTTTTCTCCATTCTACTTTTCCATTCCTTCACCTTGCATATCCTATAAAAGTTGGTCATGTGCCCCCAGAGTGCTGTACGTCGTAGTGTGAGAAACTGGTAATTGGTTACTGACTATAAGCAATTTAGCTAACCAATCTATTTATACAGTACTGAAGGGGGGGGGGGGAGAGGGAGAATTCACTGTGGTTTCTTCAGCACAGAGGCCATTAGCTAGGTTAGTCTGAAATCAGGCAGAAGGCAGTGCAGAGTGGCATCTGAGAGACTAACTGGTTTGGAGAACATGCACATTCATAGGCAACAACCTACATTGTCAGATGTTAGGTCCTCGCTAACATCTGGCAAAGTAAGTTGCTGCCTATGGAAGCTCATCTCTCTCGGAACCAGTTAGTCTCTAGGGTGCCACCCTGCCCTGCTTTCTGTGTGTGGTTCTCCTGACTTATTTCTACACCCTACATCAGGCTTGATCAGACTCACCTTGAGGCCCAGACTGAGGGAAAGGGGCTTATTTAGTCTGGAGAAGAGAAGACCAAGAGGGGATTTAACAGCAACCTTCAACTCCCTGCAGGGTGGTTCCAAAGAGGATCGAGCTGGATTGTTCTCAGTGGGGGCAGATGACAGAACAAGGAGCAATAGTCTTAATTTGCAGCAAGAGAAGTTTAGGTTGGATAGTAGGAAGAATTTTCTCACTAGGAGGGTAGTAAAGCACTGGAACAGGCTACCCAGAGAGGTGGTGGATTTTCCATCCTTGGAGGTTTATAAGACCCAGCTTAAAAACCTTGGCTGGGATGATGTAGTTGGGGCTGGTCCTGCTTTGAGCAGGGAGTTGGACTAGATGACCTCTTAAAGGCCCTTCCAACCCTAAATTTCTATGATTCTATGATAAACCCCTTTTTCCAGGCTATACCCAGAACTATGACCTGAGGTCAGAGCATAGTAGTGTAATGCAACAGGTTTGCACAAGTGAGTCCTGTCTCCCAAAGCTCAGAGTCTATGTGAGTTGTGTGGTCCATAGCTCTGGGTGTGCATTGGTGTTTTGTGGGTGCCACGGTGCTGGTTCTGGGTATAAGACCATGGGCTCCACATAGGTCAGATCAGGCATGGGGCAGCAGCTGCAGCTTTAGCCACTGCAGCAGTGGTGGCAGCACTGGCTACCATCGCAGCTACTGTGGTGTTGGTGGTGGCAGTAGGTCAAGTGGTGGTGGGCCTGATGGCTGCAGGGCAACTGATGGCTCTGTCACATCACCCTTGCTTGCCCTCTAGCCTCTAAGGGCTATGTCCACCAGAGCCCCAGGGTCATAAATTCCATGGCAGGCCTTATCCGTTCCTGGCCACACCTGTGGCCTATATTTTGACCCCTTCTCTAGATAATGAGAAGTGTACATACCTATGCATGTGTGAGAGGTATCTAGTGCCGCATCACTTGCAATAAGCTTATGTCGGAAGTTCCTCAGCTTCTGACCCAGAGAAAACACACATGCCGCGACTTCATCTGGATATTCTATGATCCAAGGGAGAATTAAGTAGGGTGGTAGTAAAATGGGAAAATAATAGGATTCTTTATTTTGGTGGCTGAACTAGAAATAAACAAACAAAAATCAGGGGGAAAAATGTTTTGATCACACCGAAAAAGGTTTTTTTTCAAAATGTTAACAAAATTGGAAACCACCTCCAGAAATACTGATTCTGGGCCAACCTCAACCATTTCATTTGATCTGGAATGAAACGTTAAGTGCTTCATTTAGGTTTTGGATTTTTAACCTTTCTTCAAACCTTTACATTTTGAGTTTAGGTCAATTAATAAATAAAAACGCCATTAAAATAAGCTGGAAACACTTTGGCTTGAACATGTTGAAATGAAATGCTTTAATATTTTGGGCATTTTTCCCTCCCTTCCCCCTTCCCTCCCTCCCCCCCCCCCTTTTTTTTTGGACTGAAACCACTTGCCCAATTTAACACAATTTTGTGAATAGTTACAATTCCTTTAAAATGCCATTTAACAATGCATTTCCTATTTGATTAAAAAAATTTCCCCATCTCTCCTGTCTACATAACAGCAGGAGGATAACTACTCTTTCCTGTAAGAAAACATAGTCTCAGTTCTGCAAAGCTCATTCCTTCCCTATATAAATGTGAGTCTCATTGGGAATGTCATCCAGGGTCGGGCCAAACTCACGTCATTCCTTGATGTCTTTGTTGCCACTGATGGCTTTGTACCTGATTGAGGTGAGATGGAATATTGAAAAGAAGCTGATAGACAACGAGCTCTCTCTTTCACCAAAAGTTCAGCTCTTGAGAGGGTGGCACATATAGTTGTTTTTGGGCCAGGATTGGGACTGATAAAATACTATAAACATTTGCTGGGTTTCATATTTCCATTCAATGACCAGGTTTACCCCAGCCAGCAAGAAGGGGAACATTAAAACCCACTTGGCATCTCCTTTTTTCTAAGGTGCTGCTGTATTTTCACCCAAAGGCTGCTTGTGAAAGTCAGTTCCCAAAGATGAAATAACCTTTACTTCTGGAAGAGGCAAAAACAAACAAAAGCTTTCTTGCAAATAAAGGGGAAGAGATCAGCCTATGTTTTTATTTATATTTGTACCTAACACCTGTTTCAGCTGAATCTATTAGTGACGATCAGTGTAAATGCCAGCACTCTTCCCAATTATATTATTCATAAAATGCCCAAAACATTACACAGCACTAGAGTGGCAAGTCACAAAGGAACGGACAATATTAAGAAATGAATGATAAAAAAATAGGATTCCTTGGTAGATTTTTGTTTTCTTTGGCTAAAAATGTTGATACAATTGCCTTCACTCCTTAGCTAACGGACCTCCAGTCATTTTAGAAAGAAAACAAGAGCAGAAACTCTCCGCAAGCTTCCCCAAACATCAAATACTCAAGAGCTGAAGTAGGGAATGCATTACTTCTGACTCAAAACAGGGGTCTTGTGGGGGGCAACATGGATTCAGGACAAAGGTCCTTCTAAATCATGCTTTTTATTGCTTGTGCAATGAAGACAGGATCATCTGGCACATTTACTGCCAGGAATGATAAGAAGATATGATTACACGAGAAATGCGAAAAGGTTCAGGTGAGACCTGACATTGACCAGACCCTTTAAAGACAGGTCGCAGAGAAATGGTTTGGTGTGGCCTCCTCCTGACTCTAAAAAGGGGTAGGATTTGAATATTTACTGTACAACAGTGACCACCTGCATTCGTTCAAGTACATCTGAAGCTCCCAAGAGACTTATGTGATACAACTCCCTTTGTTTCTTAGTTACTTCCAACTAGTATTCAGTTTCAGTGCATTATAAGAAATGTTCTTACAATATATAAATCTCTATAAAGTGGTTTTATTGTTCCCAGGTAGATCTTGACTGTCTGAGATAGAAAAGGGGCAGTGATGGCAGGGCGTGGGGAGATGGAGAACAGACTGGCTAGGCATGGGAAGATAGGCAAGAGCAGTATGGGCAGGTATTCAAGCTCTCATGGGATCTTCTGCTTCAAGAACAGTGGGAAAGTTCTAGTACGGGGAGATTTTAAATTTTCCATCTTCCTGATCTACCTGCGTCCCTTCTGCCTGGCACCTCAGAAGTTCCAGCTTGCGTAACTAGTGTTGTCCCCTTACAAAGGTGTCACCCCATCAGGTTCAAGGATTCTTTTACAACTCTTACCCTAAACTGTCACACTGGGTTGAGAAGTGTTGACAAACAGCTGCTGCATCCCTCTCCTGAGATGGGATCATGTCTGCGAAGGGATTCTTGTGCATTTGAGATTCATCGGTTTCAGGCCGGAAGGGACAGGTTTAATCAGTTGCTCCAACAGCTTGCTCAAACAGAGGCCGAAGAACTTCACCTACTGATTTTTAAAGTGGAGGGAATGATTCATCCCAACTCAGTAATAAGGTATATATATATATTTTTAAAAGAGCACCCGGATTGAAAAAAGCTATATAAAAGTGCAAATATAGAAGGAAGTCTAAATCACAGGAGGCCAAACAATTATGAAGGCTTTCCAAACGCAGTGCTTCCCTTGTTATACTTTACCTACTACACCAGAGCAGAGAGGGGCATGCAACATATTCACTGACTGCTTGGGGACAGAGATTGCAGTTGACAACCTTGGTTCTTTAGCACCACAACATCTTCTACCGGAAGAGTAATGCTTGTCTGCGCAGGAGACAGCTTTCTTTGGATGACAGTCCAAGCTGCCAAACAAACTCTCACAGGAACTAAAGACCAACACAGATCTCATCACTTTGTGACAAATGCAAGATGAGCTTCTCTGAATGCCCCTTCTCTAATTGTTCCATAGAACTGAAGGTCAAAGGGGCCATTAGATCATCTAGTTTGGCCTCCTATATTTCAGTGCCCATTAAGCTTTACCTAAGGTATACCAAGATGAGTGTATTCAGGGTTCTTAACCTTTTTAGACTTGATGCTCCTCAAAAAAATGTCAGCTTTAAGCTTTCACTTGTTTTTTTGATTATGGACCAATAAGAGAGCAATTCTTCTGTCAGAAAAAACCCAGAAAGCCCACAACAGGCCAATGTGTTCTGGTTCCAGAAAAAAATCAAGTGTTAAGTGTAAATAGCATTAAATAAAACCAAAAGTTTTTGATAAACCAAGATGGCGATCGTGAGCGTTATAATGGAATTTGCTGAGCGCTAAGTGGAATCAGGTATCAATGCAAAATGAGTGTTATAGCGAAATAGCACTAAGTGAACCAGTGTTAAGCGGGAGTTGCCTGTATTTATCTTGTGAATCATGTGTAGGTGTTTGCACACCCAATAGTGTGAATAGGGTGTGGCATTTGATTGCACCCTTAAAGGTACCACAGCACCCTCAGGGCATCACAGCATCTGGTTGAGAATAAAGGAGGCATTTCAGTTCTCAAGAGAATGAACTGTTGCATGTCACAAAGAGTGAGACCCTTGGGATAACAAAAAATTGATTAGATAAGACATGCTCAAGAGATCTATGGTGCTGAGGAAAGTGACCAACTGGCCATTTTTCCACCAATCTAATTTGGGATGGGAGGTCCTTCCTGACCCCCATAGGCAACCAGGAGAAACCCTGAAGCATGAACTTTAATTATAGACATTTTCTTGACACAAACCTGCAAGTGTTATGAGAACGAAGGCTGCTTTGCCTTTCCCCTGTTTTGTGAAGGAAGGAAACAAATGGGAATATTAACAGACTTGGAGATTCCAAGACACAGGGCAGCATAAAACTAAAAACAATAAAAATAAATTAAATATAACACTCCCAAAAAGTTGTACTGGGTGTACTACAGTATCCTCCTGGGGAGAAGGTTAGACTGAACAAAACACATGTGGCATAGGTGAGTCATGCTACTTAGTACACTACATAGAGGTGCTCAGATATTACAGTACTGAGGATGGTACATGAGCCAGAACAGACCATGGACCACTTTTGCATGAAGGCTGTTCTCTTTCTTAAAAAAAAAAAAAAGGAACAAGCTTATCAGCAATGCCAACTGCACTCTATTGCAGTCTACCAGAGATGTAACAGGGTGGTGGTGGTACATGGAGAAGCATTGGCCGCCAGTGGTGGTGGTGTAGCCAAGTGGCAGCTGCTATTTTTGCACCTCTCTAACCCCGCCTTAACTAAGTGGATGCCCAGTTGCCCCCCTGTTACACTACTAGCCTGTACAACATAAAACAAACCAAATATTTTGGGGCACATCTATCTCTTTGCACTGTTTTCATTTTAGCCCAGTTTGATGTGTTTACAGTACTCAGTAGGATGCAACATGTGAAGAGAGATATAGTAACAGGCCTGTCTGTCAGGACTGACCAGAAGAGCTCTACTGCCTCTGAGTTAATTGTAAAACTCTCATTGACTTTGTTGACAGCAGTCACTTAAAGCTTACACAGTTTCTAGGATACTCGATACTGAAAAGACAAACACTTTTCTTTTTTAATTGGCATATGTAGGAAGCCCAAGTCCCAGGGATAGCTTTGGCACCTCCTGACGTCCTGGCATTTCCTGCCCCATGGGTTCTTGGGTCTCTCCTTTCCTTTCCTGCCATGCCTTTGATGTTGTTCTGAACAAAGGGAGTCAGGAGGGTGCTGAAAAGTCCCTGGGGAACACTGGCTTAGTTCTTCTAGATTTATGAGGGGCTTTGGTAACTGAGTGCCGTAAGAGCTACATTGGTGACCTCTAACCATCTCTACAGCTCTGCCCATGCTTGCAGGTGTTACCAACTGCTTATTTTGGTGGGCCCTTGGCTCTCAGTTCAGCTTCGAACCTCTCTGCCCTGGTTGATGTCCAACCCTGGTCAGGCTTGTGTACTGCTCTGGTTCTGTCTCTCTGGTGATCTGGTCTCACCCCTCATGGCTTTGCCTTTGATCTGTAGGGCTCTGGGTCTACCCCTCAAAGCTTTGGTTTCACCCTTATAGAGCTCTGAGTTCACCCATCAAGGGCTCTGATCTCCCCACTCCAGGCTCTGGGTTTACCCTTCATGAGTTATGGTTTTCCTCCTCCAGGGCTCTGGGTTCACCCTCCAAGGGCCTGGTTTGCCCCTATGTGGCTCAGAATAACCATGTGCCCATCTGACGTCACTGAGACTTCCAGTTCCCCTGTCAGTCCCCTTGACTCCTCTGTCAGACCCTTTTATTATAGTTTATAACAAATTCTAACAAAAGGGTAAGCCCCCAGGCTAAAATAGGAACTATAAGCTGTCTGACTGCACAACAAAGCTGAGCTCTTGACAAGTCTTCCCTTCTTTACTTGTAGGCCTCATGTCAGGCAGATCCCAGCCAGTGACTCAGCCCCAGTTCTCTCCATGCAGAGCTCTTTCCCTGGCACCTTCTGAGACATCCTGCCTCCCTAGCTCCAGCCCTGGGCTTATATGTTGCTTTAGCTCTGACTCTTTTGGTCAGGAGATTTCCCAGCCACCCACAGGTATTTCTACTTAGGCTGGCTGCCCTCCAGAACAGCTACTAACATGCCTATCTATCCAAGCCTGGCTTTGCCACATGATACTATTGCATAGCAGCTAGCTCTGCAATGGGTTCTCTGTGGCCTCCACCCGACTCAGCCCTATCATACTACTGCAGAGTAGCTCACTCTGCAATAGGCACTCGCAGCCTCTAAGACCCTGGAAGTCTGTTCTCCTGTGGCCCATAAGGAGCAGCCTAGCTTACCTGGGACTCTTCCTTCTGATTCTCCCTTAAAGTAATGCAGACTCTCTGCCTCCCTGTTATAGCATACTGGGAAATCTTCAGCCAAAATATTTCATTTTAGAAATCTTCAGTAATAATCCCAAATTCTTGCCTATAACTTTCATCTGCAGTCTGCCGAGAGCTTTGCCAAGGAGATTAGCATTGTTATGCTTACTTTACACATTGTGAACCAGACAGAAGGAGGCAGAGTAACTTGCCCAAGGTAATCTAGGAGGATAGTGGCTAAGTAAGAAATAGAAGCCAAGTCTCCTGAGTCTCACTCACGTGTCCTATCCTCTAGGCAACACTACCGAGCAATTATTCATTCAAAAGCCTCCTGGCTGCACTATTAGGAGGAGGAGAATATCTCACTGAAACAGTGCAGTTTCTTGTTTGTGCCTTAAGGCATTTCATATGGGGTCTGTTTCTTTCTTTCCCTTCAACTGAAAAGAGCACATTCTGACCACCTTCCCCTTCCTTCCTCCCTCTTTTAAACGTCCTTTGGGAATGCATCATTAATTCTCAGGTCTCTCAAGCACACATCTCCCTGAAACACAGCAGGGAATGAAGCAGAAGGGCAGGATTGGTTCATGGATATTAAAGTGCAAAGCTAGGAAGACTGATTAAATGGAAAATTAAAAGTTTGCTATAATTAGTGGTAACTGAGTAGTTTGCCCAGTAATTAGTGAGAAACATGCACAGCCTGAGCAATACATTCCTGCTTAGGAAGGACAACAACGAGCCGTTAATTTATGTGGTGCTAGTTGTTGTGTTTAATGAATTTCTTAGTTGAATAATCTGTATAAAATTATATCAGTGATTAAATAAATACAAATCAAATTAAACAGGTCAGAGAGAAATCTCGTCTTCTGGATTTGGTTTTATTCTCAAAAGGGAGCAAAGGAATAAGTGGAGTTTTGCTGGAGGAAGCCTTCCCCTTTGTTCAGTATTGGTGAGGCCACATCTGGAGGACTGTGTCCGGTTTTGGGCCTCCCACTACAGAAAGGATGTGGACAAATTGGAGAGAGTCCAGCAGAGGGCCACAAAAATGGTTAGGGGCTGGGGGACATGACTTATGATGAAAGGCTGAGGGAACTGGGCTTATTTAGTCTGGAGAAGAGAAGACCGAGAGGGGATTTGATAGCAACCTTCAACTACCCAAAGGGGGGTTGCAAACAGGATGGAGCTGGACTGTTCTCAGTGGGGGCAGATGACAAAACCAGGAGCAACGGTCTTAATTTGCAGGAAGGGAAGTTTAGGTTAGATATTAAGAAGAACTTTTTCAGTAGGCGGGTAGTAAAACACTGGAACAGGTTACCACTCTCTCCACCTTGGAGGTTTGTAAGACCCAGCTTAAAAGCCTTGGCTGGGATGATGTAGTTCAGGCTGATCCTGCTTTGAGCAGAGGGTTGGACTAGATGACCTCCTGAAGTGCCTTCCAACCCTAATTTTCTATGATTCTATGATAAGACATCCCCTTTTTCCAGGCTTTACCCAGAACTATGACCTGAGGTCAGAGCATAGTAGTGTAATGCAACAGGTTTGCACAAGTGAGTCCTGTCTCCCAAAGCTCAGAGTCTATGTGAGTTGTGTGGTCCATAGCTCTGGGTTTGCATTGCTGCTTTGTGGGTGCCATGGTGCTGGCTCTGGGTATATGGCCTATGCTCCATGGCAGTGGGTCTCCATGTGGGAGTTTCTATGAAAGAGTCTACAGATAAGTGGAAACTGTTAAAGCTCCAATTTGGAGTTTGGTTCCACAGCTCTATTAGTAGAAATTCTCCTGCATTTACTTCTGGAGATTCTTTTGTAGTATTCATTACAATATAAGGAACTGTTTGTGTCCTTGCCTAGGTTGGTGGCACGTGGGCTGATCTGACCCCTTTCCACTGCTGTGGGACTGGAGCAAGCAAGCTAGCCTTTACTTTGCCAACATCTTGGGATTTCATATTTGCAGATTGTCAACATAACTTTCTTCAAAAATCTCCCCAAACAGACAAACAAAACAGATACAATCCATTGCACATACGTTTCCCTGGAGAGAGAATAAGAGACAAAGCAGCATGTGACAGTTGTTAGTCATGCAGCTTAATGCAGTACTAGGGGCTCAGATCCTACGGTGATTGAGTGCAATATAAGAAGCCTTGTAAGATAGATGAACAGGCTAGTCCATGCTCCTCTGATTGTTGCCACATTAGAAATAATTTCCATCCCTTTCATGGTTTACTTCCCACCCCGCCGCAAACCAAAACCACTATATTGGGTATTCCAGCAGTTTAACTAAAAATACTTTAGTACCTAACTAAAACTGCCATTAAGAGAAGTAAGATCTAGTGCTTGGAGTAGGTAGCAGACCCAAGAGACTTGGCTGTGTTCTTGGAATTGCTAGTGAATCTCAGTGGGATCTGCTGAGTTTATCTAGCTATAAATCACTTGTAATGTCAGCTCTACTTTACAAGGGTATTATCTGGTTCATTCAATTATCAGCAGCAAAGGGATCAGGAATCCTCGCATAGTAGATACTATAGGAAGGCAAAGTATTATTTTTTTCCCCATTTCTCTGTAGAAGGGTCAAGGTTAGCAAGTTATTTTTCCATTAATGCAATCATTAAAAAACCCCACTCACAAGGTTAACTACACTGATTCTGTTAATAGGCAAACACATGCTCAGACTCAACTACTTAGCCAACTCCCTCTTTTTCTTTTAACACATACAAGCGGCCATACCACACACACATACACACTTCTCAGTCACACTGCAAACTAGGTGAGGTCTATGGTTCATGTAGATAATTTTGGTTTTCATATTACTAGCTTGTAGTCTAAAATGCATAATTCATACACAAGGATGTTGGAAGTTCGAATTAAGACAGTCCCTGAGTATGACTGTGACTTGGTAACTAGATAGCAACAAGGTCCTTCACCTCTTGCCTGCAAGACATATTCATGCTACAGCTAACAAGGTAGTTTACTTTAGTTTTCCAATTAAGTGTCCTAAAAACCGAATCACTTATAGGGAAAACAAAAATTTAAAACAGAAACGGAATGTGCATTTGCACTTTCTGAGCCACAGTTCTTGTGCCCAGAGTCCATCGGACTTTCTCCTTTTAGATGCAGATGTTCATCAAATATTTTACATTGGCTAACGCTTGGCTAACACCAGCTACCCTTTGGTTGCAAGGTCTTTAGGACACTATCTTGGGGCAACTTTAACAGGATTCCATCCTCTCTGCAGTGCTATCAAGTCCTGAAGCCCAGATGGCGAAGCTGATATCTGCTCTATGTTAAACATACCTACTTCACTCCTCCTTCCCTTCCTCCTTTATTATTACCTCTTGGTTTGTGTAACCACAGTTTGTCTGTAGTCTCATCCTCAGAATGGAATACCTTTGGGGAAGGGGCCATCTTTTTGTTAGGAGTACAATGGCATCTATGGGAGGACTGTGGCTGTTAGGCGATAACACAGGACAAACCACAGCAACAAGCCAGACACCAAGTATGATTTATGACTTTGAGCTCCCATCTTGCAGGCTGGGTAGATCCTCCACCTCTTACATGGGGATCTGGTCACATGGTACGGCTAGCAGAACGAGGGCCTGAGCTAATTTCTTCTCTCTCTCTCCATCTCTCTTACTGTCTCTATTTACTCCCTTCAACCTTTTACTTTGCTTTGGTTGATAACAGAGGACTTTTTAATTCTTTGTTTTCAACAGTCAGACTATGGTCAAGTAATGAAGATGTGAATTAACAAAAGGAAGAGGCTATTGAATATTTGACAGCACCTCGATGCCACAGATGTCTGGCAGTTTATAGAAAATCCATGGAGAAATATCAATGGATTCCTCAGCTGGACTTCTGCCCTTTTCCTGCTGATCAACAACAAAGGGGTAGGCCCCCTCCTGGCCTGGAGTTACATGTATGGAAAGGATAAAAGACTAGATCATACATGCATTTTTGCATTGACTTTATTAAAGGGGATACATTAATCGGCAGGACAAATATATATATAATATCAAAATTCAATCTATAATATATGCTACATCTACAGCATTTGCATATACATTCTTTGTTTTGTTCCATATGGCAGGAGGTAGGGATTTTGTGAGATGTCAGATCTTCTGCTTAATGGATCACAGACAAAGTATAGAAAGGGTAGTGGCAGCTTAACTTGCCCTGCTACTGGGATACAAACCCTCCTCTATAAAGATTATCTTTAAGGGGGAGAGTGCATTTCAATGTCAATGTCCCTTCATTTACTGGCTTTTATTATATGTCATTTAGCACTGATTGTGGTGGTGTTTCTTATACAGACACGTCTGCTAAGAACTGGAATGAGACCAACAATTCCTGTCACATTAGCTATTAAAAAAACCCCAGCCAACAAAAAAAAACCCCAAACCCACAAAGGCACCTTGCTTCTGCTCTAAGCAAAGCTTGAACTCTCTCTCAAGCAGGAGGGGTCATGTGTCCAGTCCCGACAACCCATCCAGTTCCCTATGTGAAGACTGATTAGGGCTAGGAAATGCTTAGTTGTTCTTATTTCTGCTCCCATTATATTGATACTAAATGTACAGCCATAACAACTCAGTGGTGTAAGCTCACTTAATTACTCCTGAATAAGGAGCCACTATCCTTGAAGCTTAATGAGGTGTTTTACAAACCATGGTTGCAGGGTGTTCATTTATATAAGGAATAGAAAAAAACACAGAAAAGAAATGCTAAAGTCCAGACATACAAGCCAGTACAAATCAGAAAATGTGAAATTAAGGGTTGACATTGTGTGTTTAAACTTGCTGTGTTGTGCTAGCATCTCTGTCGCAGAGACTGTCCTTGTAAATAAGCTCGCTGCTGTAAGCATTGGAGTCACTTCCAGTATCCTTCAGTCATTTTGTTATGTTTGTTTTCTCTGTTTCCCTTTTAGTGGTACATATTTTTGTATGATCCCAGGGAGGTGAAAACAGAATTTGGCTTATTTTGAGCCAATTTTTTAAACAGCTTCCAAAAGTGCCCTCATAAATGTTTCTGGGATGTATTTGTTAGCTGTGTTGGTCTGAGATAAAAAGAAATGGAAAAATCTAGCACTCTAGAGATCTATATTTTTGCATTTCTCATAAATGTTTCAGGCTCACGTGTATCTGTGAGTCTAAAATTATTCATTTGATTAAATCAATCCTTTATTCTCCAGAAGCAGTATTGTCCAGTGGCCTGAGTGCTGCAACGGAGATCCAGGAGCCCTGCCGTTCACCTGCTGTGTGGGCTTTGGCAAGTCAATTAACTTTTTTGTGCCTCGGTTTCCACAGTAAAATGGTACTTTCCTTTGGTAAAGTACTGAAAAAACTACATAAGAAAAAAACTGTATGACCTCATTGTTAACTGACTGCGAGTCATTTATCCTGCTGAAAAAAAATCAATTTGTTACGCTTTATTTTCAGACATTTTTTCTGTGTATAAACCCCCTTCTGACCAGTTTTACAAATATGGTTTTGTAGGACATCACCCCATGGCTCAGCCACTCTTCCATATATAGTATGACTTTGGTAAAGCAGATCACTGCTGGAAACCTCAGGGCTTCTCTACATAGAGATACTCAGGAAAAATAATCCAAATTAACTAAAGGTATGAATTTAAAGTGAATTAAGGCAAATCAAATCAAGCCTATTTTCCTTCTGAATAAGTGTGTCCACATAAGGTTTTAAGCAGCTTAATCAATTTCAAAAGTTAATTTCAAGTTAATGTCTTGAATGCATCCACATAGGCAAGCCCTTAGGGAAATAAGTGATATTTAAGGAAGGATTTAAAGGAGAGGAGTGGTTTCTCAGAGCAGAAATAGTGGCAAATATTTGGGTGCAGCAGGCATCTGCTCTCCACTCTGGTAGAGGTGCTAACCTGGAACATGGGAGACCTCAGTTCACTTCCCTACCCTGACCCTACCAACTCCAGTGGCCTCATGCAAGTCCTCTCTCTATGGGACCCATGAAGAAGGCATGCTCATTGAATTCTATCACATTACATGTCATCTATGAGACCACAGTATGAAGATGAGCCAGCAGTCTGACACCATAGCCAACAGGGCAAATAATACACTGGCATGCATCAATCGATGCATCTCCAGGCAAACTAGGGAAGTGATTCTTCCACTCTGCTCGGCATTGATGAGACCACAGCTGGAGTACTGCGTCCAGTTCTGAGCACTGCACTTCAACAAGGACGTGGTAAAGCTCAAGAGAGTCCAGAGAAGGGCCACCCATATGATCAGAGACTGGAACGGGAAGTCATACAAGGAAAGACTGAGGGACCTGGGACTCTTCAGCCTGAAAAAGAGAAGGCTGAGAGAAGACTTGATAGTGGTTTACCACTACATCAGGGGAGTACGTCAAGGGCTCAGTGGACAACTGTTCACCAGGGTGCCCTTGGGGATAACCAGGAGTAATGGCCATAAACTCCTGGTAGACCGTTTTAGGCTTAACATTAGGAAAAACAACTTCACAGTCAGGGTGTCCAGACCTTGGAATCGGCTCCCTCCAGAGGTGGTGCAATCGCCTATTCTGGAAATTGTTAAGAGGAGACTGGACAATCATCAATCCCCAGTTACCTTACCTGCTTGGTGCAGGGGGGCAGGACCCAATAATCTTCCAAGGTCCCTTCCAGCCTCGCAATCTATGAGTCTGAATCTGTAATTCTTCTAACACCATTGGCAAGCAATATAATGTTGGCATGATGAACATGACAATGAATGACTCCAGCGTTTTGGCATGTATTCCTTATGCTGTCAGAAAAAGGGGTAAAAAAACCCCCAAAAAAACAAGAAAAAAAAAAAGTTGATGGTTGGAATAAGACCTGGAGTAAATATGGAGAAGAAAATAACAGCTGAGATGCAAACAGGGTATGTGTGTGGAGCTTTGTGGGGATCCTAAACTTCATTTGGAATAGAGACATGAAGCCACTGGAAAGAAGAAAAAAAAGAGAGGTAGAAGCAGAAGTCCAGACAAGTGGAAATTACTACAACTAAGGTGAGAAATGATGGAGGAAAGGGGAGATGGAAACAGTGATGTATAGACACTGGGTGCGAATTCTAAGGCAAAGAGGAATCAAATGAAACACAAGGTTGTAACCCTGCTAACAGATATAAGGTCATAGACAACAGGCTTGGAAAGGACCTTGAGAGATCATCTCATCTATCCTGTTGCCCCAAGGTAGGATTAACTATATCTTAACTATCCCAGATAGTTGTTTGGCTAAGCTGCACTTTAAAACTTCCGGTGATGGAAATTACACAACTTCCCTACGTTAGCCTACACCAGTGCTAAATTGTCTTTAGAGTTAGAAGTCTTCCGCTAATCTTGAATTTCACATCTACCTCCAACAGAAGCCTTAAATTGTGCCCTTAGATAGGGCTTAGATTGTGATAGGAGAAAAAAAAACAACCCTATTATCAGCAGAGGGTATAATGGGGTCTTGCAGCTTGTATGGAGGATGGATGTTGGAGGCCATATAAACTCATGCTGCTAAAGTCTCTGCATACCCACACCCCTGAGTTTCCCACCCTTCTGGTTTTAATATCAGCATTGCTCCTGAAGTAAATGTAATGCATATAGTTATTGCTCACATTTAAGATTTGTCTTGTGTGACAGTTTCACAGGTCTCAATGTTGGTTAAGGCATTTTAACTAAATATACTTAAATATAGGCTCTTAAGAGCTTGCAGTCAGTTATCGTACCTGCATGAGACCACCCTCTGTCAAAAAGGAGGCTGGTGATGGGAAAAGACATTATTATTATTCACTGGTGAGGAAGAATGCCTTTGGAATTGAAAATGTAATGTTTTTCAGTCCCTTTTGCTTTAAACAAGTCTTCTTAGGATGAGGCAGCACATCATATTGCCCTCCCTGTTTGTTTAATATGCCATGCCATGCAAACACTTAACACAGCTCAGCATTTCTTTAAGAATGATATCAGCAATATTTTAACTACTCCTCTTCTGCTCATGAACAGAGGATGATTGCCTTGGTAAACTGCCATCTGTGCCACCATTTGTTCTCAGTGCTGTAGACAGAGGCACACATAGGACTTCTGAGGGCAACCAGCAAAAACTAGTGCCACCCCCTGCTCTTCAAGGTTCACAGACAAACTCAGAATCAGATCCATAACTTAAAAAAGAGATGCATTTCTAGGTTCTGCAATTCCCTCAGTACTAGCAAAACAGATACCACCACTGGGGTTGCTCCTCCTGGACTGCAAGGAGTGCCATGTGCATTAATGCAGAATATCCCAGAAGAGAGCAGAGGGTCACCAGAATGGTGTCTTAGAACTGAATCATGGCCAAAATGAGGACAGTACATCACACTTGAAATCTACTGTTAAGTCTGTGACATTTTGTAACATGCTTAGCGTTCCCTGCATCTGAATATAAATACCTTTGAAAGACTAATTGTACACATTACTGTAAAGTTTGTATCTCTGTCTCTATATATGCACACTAAATTTTATATTTATAGCAATATAAATGCATATATGTGTATATATGCACATAGAATCATGGAAAATGAAGGTTGGAAGGGACCTCAAGAGGTTGTCTAGTCCAACTCCCTGCTCCCAGCCAAAGCTTAGTCTAGCCAGGTCTTAAAAACTTCCAAGGATGGAGATTCTACCACCTCTTTGTTCCAGTACTGCACCACCCTCCTAGTAAGAAAGTTCTTCCTACTATTTAACCTAAACTTCCCTTCCTGCAACTTGAACCCATTGCTCCTTGTTCTGTCATCTGCCACCACTGAGAACAGTCCAGCTCCATCCTCTTTCAAACCGTCCTGCAGGTAGATGAAGGCTCCTATTAAATCCCCTGTCTTCTCTTCTCTAGACTAAATAAGTACAGTTCCCTCAGTCTTTCCTCATAAATTATGTCCTCCAGACCATCACCATTTTTGTTGCCCTCTCCTGGACTCTCTCCAATTTGTCCACATCCTTTCTATAGTAGGGGGCCCAAAACTGGACACAGTACTCCAGATGTGGCCTCCCCAGTGCAGAATAGAGGGGAATAATCACTTCCCTTGACCTACTGGCAACCCTCCTATCAATGCAGCCCAGTATGCCATTAGCCTTCTTGGCAACAAGGGCACACTGCTGGCTCATATCCATCTTATTGTCCACTGTAAACCCCAGGTCCTTTTCTGCAGAGCTGCTGCTTAGCCAGTTGATCCCAAGCCTGTAGCAGTGTATGGAATTCTCCTGTCCTAAGTGCAGGACTTTGCACTTGTCCTTGTTGAACCTCATGCAATTCCTTTTGGCCCAATCCTCTAATTTTTCTAAGTCACTCTGAATCCTAGCCCTACCATCCAGCATATCTACTACTCCCCACAGCTTGGTGTCATCTACAAACTTGCTGAGCGTGCACTCTGCCATTTTCCCGGTTGTTGATGAAGACATTGAACAAACCAGCCCCAAGACCGACCCCTAGGGCACTCCACTTGATACTGGCTGCCAACTAGACAGTGAGCCATTGATTGCTACCCTCTGAGCCCAATACTCCAGCCAGTTTTCTAACCATTTTAAAGTCCATTCATCCAGCTCATACTTCCTTTGCTTGCCCATGAGAATATTGTGGGAGACGGTATCAAAAGTCTTGCTGAAATCCAGGTATATCACACCCACTGATCTACCCACATTCACAGAGCCAGTCACCTCATCTTTGAAGGTAATCAGGTCGATCAAGCATGAATTGCCCTTGGTGAACCCATGTTGACTGTTCCTAATCTCCTTCTTCTCCTCCAAGTGCTTAGAAATAGATTCCTTGAGGAATCTGCTCCATGATTTTTCCAGGGACTGAGGTAAGGCTGACTGGTCTGTAGTTCCCTAGATCCTCGTTCTTCCCTTTCTTAAATATGGACACTATGTTTGCCCTTTTCCAATCATCCGGGACGTCTCCTGATCACCATGAGTTTTCAAAGATGATGGCCAGTGACTTTACAACCAGATCAGCCAACTCCTTCAGCACCCTCAGGTGCATCCCATCTCGTCCCATTGACTTGTATATGTCCAGCTTTTCTAAATAGTCCCTAACCTGTCCTTTCACTATTGTTGGCTGCTCACCACCTCCCCAAACTGTGCTGCCAGATGCAGTAGTCAGGGAGCTGACCTTGCCTGTGAAGAGTGAGGCAAAAAAGGCATTGAGTATTTGACCCTTTTCTGCATCCTCATTCACAAGGTTGCCTCCCACATTCAGTAAGGGACCCATGCTTCCCCTGATCCTCCTATTGATACCAACATACTTGCAGAAACCCTTCTTGTTACCCTTCACATCCCTTGCTTGCTGCAACTCCTGTTGTGCTTTGGCCTTCCGACTTCACCCCTGCATGCCCAAGCAATGTTCTTATACTCCTCCTTATTTATTTAAAATACATATGTGCATGCACAGACATACATGGACTTAAATCTATCATTGTGTTAGGGCACATATGCCTAAAAAGCACAAGGACATTTATGTTAGGAATTCAAATAAGCACATTTAGTTGCATAGGAATCCAGTGGCTATATCGCTCACTCAGGAGCCTGAGACATGAAACCAAATCCTTGCTTTGCAACTGAGTTTCTGTGTAACCCTGAATAAGTCAGTGGGGCTCCAATGGTTCCTGACCTTGGTGAGTTCCCCGGCCTGAGCTGGCAATCAGCTAATTGTTGGCCCAGTAAGGCACCATTCAAACCAGCCATAAAATTGTTCTCCATTATATGTAGAACAATTTTATGGCTAGCTTGCCATTTTATGGTACCTTATATTGGGTGCACGTGTAGCAACCTTGTCATTTATGCCACAGCTAACTCATTAACTGCGGCATAAATGTAATGTGTAAATGGGGCCCAACACTTCTCTGGATTGTCATTTTAAAAACATAAATTTAAAAAACTCTGACCTTTGATAAACATACAGAACATATTCTCCTACTGTTTAGTTAATTAGGTTTATAAAATTTCAAAAGTGACTACTGAGTTTTGATACCCAACTTGCGACACCATAAAGAGGTATTGTTTTTAGTAGTATTCACTACTACTCAAAGTCAGAGCCATTGCAAGTGTCTGGAGTTGGGTACCCCAAATCTGAAGCACCCAACATCATTAGTGACTTGCTCCAAAGTGTCCTGAAGTGTAAAAGGTTTAGTTCTGGATTTTGCTATATCTGATAAGGGCCCACCCTCATTCCTTCTTCAGCACTGTCCTTAATCCTTGTCACTTCTCCCTCTGTATCTCATTTCTGGATAACCTTATCTTCAGACATAAGTACAGTCTCAGTACTGATGACTTTACTCAAGACTTGCTCTTTCTGTCCAAGCTAAAATCTTGGCCTGTCTCTCTCAGCCATATCCTTGTTGATGACTAGTCATCACTTCAAAACAACCGGGGTTAAAATGGAGCTCCTAATGGTACTTGTGCCAACCTCAACATACTTTCTCAATCGCCATTGACGATACCACCATCCCATCTATAATCAAGGTTGTAATCAGGGTTTCATCTTAATCTCTGCCATTTCTTTAAGTCCTCTCAGCCAGGCCATATTTCACTCTCTCAGATTTTTTCTACATAATAATTCTGAGATATGGTCTTTACTATCCATCCACACAACAAAAACTCTTGTCCATGCAATCATTCCATGCCTCAGTGACTGCAGTGTCTTTTCCTCTGCTCATGACAAATGCAGTCTGGTTCTGCTGTTATCTGTTAAGAATGCTGCTTCCAAGTTCATTTTCCCGACCCACTGCTTTGGCCAGGTGACCCTTCCTTCATGCAGCCAATCTCTGGCTTCCTTTTCTCTACTGTGTCATTTATCTTTACTTTCAAAGTCCCTTAAAACTCATCCCCAAGCTACTTAATGTCCCCCATGAAGAACTGAGACACTTACTCCTACCTACTTCAGAGGGACCAATGATGATAATTTCCATTTCCCACCTGTCAGATTTTTAAATATATACCTTTGCACTCTCTCCCAGGCTGTATATCACACTTGGGAGGTATTATCTGTCAACATCCACAAAGCTACTGTGTTAGCATCCTTCAAACTCCTCCTTAAAACTCTTCCTTGCCATGGTGCTTATTACAAACTTGACAAAGGCTGAGCCACTGGCTTTACTATTGACCAATATCAGCTGATAGTTTCCTTATGTTCTCTTATCTTTCTGTTTCAATTATTATGTCTTTCTTATGCACCATTTGCAACTGTGTGATGCATGGGCTATCATTTTGGGTTTTGTTTTTATAGTGCCTAGCACAATGAGGTCCTGGCTCATGGCTAGGGCTCTTACACATCATCATAATCATCATAGCATCATAACATCATCCAGTTCTGGGCGCAGCACTTCAGGAAGGATTTGGAGAAGCTTGAGCCATGAGCATGATTAGAGGCCTGGAGAGCAGGTTATACAAGGAGAGGCTGAAAGACATGGGACTGTTCAGCCTGGAGAAAAGAAGGCTTAGAGGGGACTTGGTGGCAGCCTATAGCTATATAAGGGGTGTACACCAGGGCCTGGGGGAGCATCAGTGCACCCCAGGGGAAGACAGATCCAATGGACACAAACAACTAGAAGATGACTTCAGATTGGACATAAGGAGAAACCTCTTTATGATTCAAGTGCCTAGGGTCTGAAACAGACTCCCCCCAGCGGTGGCACAATCACTTACCCTGGAGAGCTTTAAAAAATGAGTTGACACCCACCTTGCTGGGGTCATCTGACCCCAGCAGTCTTTCCTGCCCAAGTCAGGGGGGCTGGACCCAATAATCTTGTGAGCTCCCTTCCAGCCCCTAACATCTATGGATCTATGAATAGCTACTCTGGAAAGTTACTTTACAAAGACTCCCTGACCAATACACTTACCTGTAGCTTGGTTTTATTTGAGCCAAGGTCAGAAAGGTGAAGGATCATAGCCTTGGCCATAAAACAATTCAGCCCTTCCTAGTCCAAGTCATTTTAGCAGTTCTTTTTATTGTTACTTGTCACATTACAGTTCTGCACAGTTAAAAAGTATTATAGAAGCTACAGTTATTATAGTTATTAACATTTTATGGCCTTGTTATTCACACCTTAAACTCCTTAAAATGAAGTGGTGCATTTTAAAAGTGCAGCATATACTTAATTGATTCCATTGTAAAAAGGTTGCCCTACTCCACTGGTTTCCAATCTTTCTTCTTGGGTTTTGGATCCATTAATGAGGGCAATATTGATTTTATATGTTTAACAGAAGTGATACAAAACAGCTCTAATTATTCTTACTATGCAGATCATATATGCATGCTTATTTTAAATACTCATTTTCCCTACTAGTAGAAGAGTTCTCTTTTACCAGCTTTCATAGTCTTTAATAGACTTGCTGCTTTCTAACTGTCATAAGCAACTGTTCAGATGAAACACACACTGAAGCTAATGGATGCTTTTCCTAGGGAGTACGAATGGCAGGATCTGGCCTTCTCTTATTCCATCTTAAATATTAGTACCCAGAAGTAATTGATCTAATTGTTGTCAGTTCATGTACTGTTCTTTCAGACTTTATATTTATTCTATTTTTGCAAAGCAACCAAGCCTTAGGGAGCAAAATCCAGGCTGCAGTCCTCGATTTTCCTCATACCTCTAGAACTTGAAGTGGCATACACCATTTTTGGTTCTGGTTCATATAGCTGTCTTAGTGTGGCAAATTACCAGACAATTAACTCTGCTGAGAGACAGAGCTAATTAGTCTAGCCACTGCACCACATGAACACGTTACCAGACAACATCATGCTGCATCCTCTCGGCAGACATAGCAGGATGATGCCTGGTGCGGATCCAGAGCTGTTTTTTCAAATCTGGGACAAAAGTCTCTTTTCAAGGAGTCCTCAGGGATGCTGGGATACAACCCTGAAATCCAGGAAAGTTGCTTGCTTGATTTTGGTACCTTGCAGTTAAGCTTAGATTCATACTTGGATAATTTTCTTGGAAGAGCACACAAACCAAAGCATAGAAATAACACATTAAATCAATTTTTTTAAGTGTATCCCATAACCATTACTGTGTAACTGGCCAGGTCCATCACGAAGGACTTTCACCTTTCTCTTAAGGCATCATTTATTAAACCTGCAGACACACAGACTCACAGGTAGAGCTGGGGGGAGTGCAGTGGAGTGGGCTCACCTCCCTTCTGCTGTGAAGATCATCTGCTACGGCTGTAGTGGCCCTAGATGTCTGGGTTACTTACGGTGTGCAAAGCAGGCTGGAGTCCCAGGCTTGCTTGAGAAACTCAGGGGGACCAAATGGGAAGCATCAAGGAAGTGGGGACTCATCTGCTGGTCTCCCCATTTGACCTGAGGGCAGGAAAGACCCCAAAATGCTCCTGTCCAACTCCAGCCAGGGACTGTGGACAGAAGCTGGACAGAAGGTTGCTGGGTCCCTGCCCCCCCCCAACTTTTTGCTTGCTGGCCCAAGGACTCCAGCTCTAGGGAGAAACTATGCAGAGGGCCATCAAGGCTGGAGACAATAGCATCAGTGAGCAATTCCCTGTTTCTAGCATCTGCTCCGAGACTGCAGGGACACCCAATGGGCAGAAAGGGACCAGGAGCACCTGGAAGTGGGGAGGGATTTCTGAATGGAGACGGCAGTGGCAGCGGGCTTCCAGGTATTCCTGCTCCCTGTATGACCCCGGGGTGTCCCTCAACATCTGGAAGCAGGCTCTGGAATGGTTATCTTCTTGCTGTTGGTGCTGTCCCTGGCCAAGCCTGGCACCCCAGGCTCCTATCTCCTGGGGCCCCTGGCTGCGTGGAGAAGGAGCAGCACTGGGGTTCCCTTGTTCCTGGGTCAACTGTACACAGTGAGGGCAGTGGTCAGGTCCCTGTTTTTTGCACCCAGATGCAAGCCCTATGCAAGTTACAATGGAGTTGGAGAAAAGGATGGAGTCAGAGAAAATGGGGGTACCTGCACTGGAGGGGAAGATATACTGAACAGTGGGAGTAGGAGTCTACCTGCTTTGGGGATGTCAACAAGTCCCCAGCACTTGCTGCCATGCTGTGGTCTACCTGTGTGGGGGGGAGTGGGGTACAGGTGACCCACTTTTAAAATTTCTTCATCTGCCTATGCAGACACTATTGCTGTTTCCTAAGGTGTCAACGTATCACCCATACTTTCCAAATGTGGTGTCTAAATAGAGGCTTCGCAATAGAAATGTTGTATTTCCATTGAAACCAACAGATACAGATCATAGAATCACAGAAAATGAGGGTTGGAAGGGACCTCAGGAGGTCATCTAGTCCAACCCCTTACTTAAAGCAGGACCATCACCAACTAGATCATGACAGCCAGGGCTTTGTTGAGCTGGGCTTTTAAAGCCTCCAAGGATAGAGATACCACCACCTTTCTAGGTACCCCATTCCTGTGCTTCTCCACCTTCCTAATGAGAAAGTTTTTCCTAATATCCAACCTAAACTTTCCTTGCTGCAACTTGAGACTGTTGCTCCTTGTTCTGTTATCTACCACCACTGAGAACAGTCTAGCTCCATCAAACCCCCTTTCAGGTAGTTGAAGGCTACTATTTATCCCCTCCTGGTCTTTTATCTAGATTAAATAGGCCCAGTTTTCTCAGTCTGTCGTTACAAGTCATGTCCCCCAGCTCTTTCAGCATTTTTGTTGCCCTCTGCTGGACTGTCTTCAACTTGTCCACATCCTTTCTGTAGTGGGGGACCCCAAACTGAACGCAGTACTCCAGATGTGGCCTCCCCAGTGCTGAATAGAGGGGAATAATCACTTCCCTCGATCTGCTGGCAACACACCTACCAATGCAGCCCAGGATGCCATTATGCTTCTTGGCAACAAGAGCACACTGCTGGCTAATATTCAGCTTATTGTCCACTGTAGCCCCCATTTCCTTTTCTGCAGAGCTGCTGCTTAGCCAGTTAATCCCAAGCCTGTAGAAGTGTATGGGATTCTCCCATTCTAAGTGCAGGACTTTGCACTTGTTCTTATTGAACCTCATGAGATTTCTTTTGGTCCAATCCTCCAATTTGTCACTCTGAATCCTAGCTGTACCCTGCAGCATATCTACTACTCTCCCCAGCTTGGTGTCATCCGCAAACTTGATAAGGGTGCACTCTATGCCAACTTCCAGGTAACTAATGAAGATAGTGATGAAAACTGACCCCAGGACCAACCCCTGGGACACTCCATTTTATACTAGCTGCCAACTAAACATCAAGCCATTGAGCACTACCTATTGAGCCTGATGATCCAACCGACTTTCTATCTACCTTACAGTCATTCATCCAACCCATACTTCCTTAACTTGCTTACACGAATTTTGTGAGACACCACATCAAAAGCCATGCTAAAGTCAAGGTATATCACATCCACTGCTTTCCCTGCATCCATAGAGCCAGTCATCTCATCATAGAAGGCAGCCAGGTTGGTCAGGCATGACTTGAGCTTGGGAAGCCATGCTGACTGTTCCCAATCACTTTCTTCTCTTCTAAGAGCTTAGGTCCCCCACAGTTTCCTAAGTGTTAAGGCACTAGTTTGGTATTCAGAGAAAAGTGGTACCATTCTAATTTCTGCCACAACCTCCCTGGGTAACATCAGACAAACCTCTTAGTCCCCCTGTGCATCAGTGCCCCAACATTAAATGGAGATAACAACCCTTCTTGTCTCACATTTTAGGTGCAGCTACATGAGATGCTATGGTGCAGTAGCAATGAACTACTATGCCGAAGCTCATTGCTACCATGCAGTAGCATTGCCAGGCACTAAACATGCAGCTATGCTACTGCACAGTAGTAATGAGCTACTGTGTAGTAGCATCAGGCAAAAACTGTCTAGTGATGGTACTGAGCAGTAGGGCTGTGTGAAGCTTTGGGTGCTGATTCGTTTGGAGGAGATTCAGCCCAATTAGGTGGCCAAATCTCCAAATCCAAATCAAATCAGGGGACCAATTAAAAGGTCTGAATCAATTTGAAGCTCCCCAAATTGATTTGGAAAGGATTCAGAGAGCTTCAGCAATTTGGGCAGTCCCCACTGGGTGCAGCAGGGAGCTGGACTAGGACTCCACGCTGGTAAGTAGGGGGCAGGGGACGGGGGGTGAAGAAGGGGACCACAGGGGGCCCCTGCCAGGCTCCATCCTCTGCCTGCTCCCCCAGCCCCACTGAGCACCCCTTGACCCCCACCCACTGCCCCAGCTTCCCACATGGCTGCCCTGCCCTCCCCAGTTCACAGTTGTTTACAAAAAAACTCCACTCACCAGCTGCTGCCAGGCAGGGGGAGTGATTCCCACTGCCACCCCACTCCACATGGGGGGCTCTGCCATGAACCCCTTAACCCCTTCCCGCTCTCCCAGGCCCCCCCCCATGGCTGCCCCACCCACCCCAGCTCCCGGCCCTTTAAAAAACAAACAAACAAACAAAAAAACCTACACTCATTCACTCCTGCCGTGGCCTTGGGGCTTCTGGGGGCTCAGGACAGAGCCCCACATGCAGTGGGGGTCAGTGGGGATTGCCCCCCCCCCACATGGCAGCACCCTGTGAGTTTGGGTTGTTGTTTTTTTTAAAGGGCCAGGAGCTGGGGTGGGTGGGAAAGCCATGAGGGGGGCTGGGAGGAATGAGGCAGTCAGGGGGCTCCTGGCAGAGCTCCCCACGTGGCAGGGAGCAGTGAGGATTGCCTCCCCTGACCTGCAAGCAGCTGGTGAGTGCAGGCATTTTTTTTCAAAGTGCCAGGAGCTGGAGCAGGGCAGGGCAGCCATTGAGAGTGGGTGGGGGATGGGCCTGCATGATTTGGAGATTCAGCTGATTCGGCCGGCACCGAATCAGATTCGGCCGAATCCATTTGGGACAGTGATTCGAATCACCAAATCCCCTGAATCCGAATCCAAAGTGAATACCAGCTGCTTTGCACAGGCCTACTGTGCAGTCATTTAGTACAGTAAAAGCTTTGTTATCCGGCATCCCCCAGGAACGTGGTGTGCCAGATAACAAAATATGCTAGTTAATTGAGAGGCCTGAATAGGTGTCTTTGCCTGTTCGGGCCACCGCTTCTCCCAAAGCATCCGGGGCATCGCTGACTCTCCTGTGGCACTGTGGACCCTCCTGCCGCATCATTGACCCTCCCGTGGGCCTCATGGGACAGGGAGGCAGGCCCCGCACAGCCTGTTATGCTCCTGGGTTGTGGGGGCTTGGCAGTACAGGCTGCTTTGCCCCAGGCTGTGGGAGCTTGGAGAAACTGGAAGTGTTACAGTGGGCACTTCTTGTTTCACTTTACCTTACAAGCCCACCAGCTAATAGAGCATGCCAGCTTGTAAGGTGCCAGTTAACAGAGCTTTTACTGTATTTGCATATGCATAGTAACAACTTCCTTATACACAGTAAATGATTGCAAAGTAACAACTGTACAGTCTGCTGCACATGTAGACACAGTATTTGTCTATCTGTTACTACGTGTTGATACAGTGCCTTGCACAATGTGGCCCAAATTGGTGAAGGCCTGTAAAATAAACAGCACTAAGTTTGGTGACTGATACTTCTAAAAATCAGACTTCAGGGATTAATTCCAGAAACTGACACTGGAAAATACTGGCCTACGTTTCTCACAAACTGGTTGAGGCTGAAACCCAAGCAAAAGAAGCTGCGCATTAAACCGAATTATAGCAGAGTGATAAAGTCAAAGTAACCCAGGCTAGTATTATCTCTCCCAGACTGCATGAGTCATTACAGTTTTGATACCTCATTCTTCTGACAAAGATGGATAGACCAGGAAATGGCCCAGCATAAATTCATTGTCATCAAAGAGTGCACTGAGAAAGGAAAACAGTACAAATGTAATCCATTCTTCCCTGCATCACAGAGCTGCACTGTCTGGCACACTTCTGCACTATTGGCCTCCTTTGCTCTGGAGAGAGTCAGGAGTTGAATATTCCAGGGCTACTGCCAAACACGCAGAACAGGATGGAGGTGTATTGTCACTCACACAGTGCAGGCAGAGTGCCAGAGTGGTGTCTGCCCAAGTATTTTGGCTTGTCTGTGACTTTGGGTAACACCCAAAAACGTGCTCAAAACACTATTCCTTTTTCCCTCCTGTAGATTCTTTTTTTCAAGTAAAGAGACCTAGAAATGGCATACAGTTCAGTAATCCATTCTGCAGGCATGACAATTATGAAATGTAATGTAAAATTTGCTAAGGCTCTCATTTGAGGATCTTAAGTTGCTGTAAAATTTCCCCTCAAAAATACTATATTCCCACTCCTGTTTCTACCTTTTCACACTGGTAGAATGAAGTGCAGAAAGGTCAACTGATGTGTACCAAGTCAAGTCCTGAATCTAAGAAGAGCCAGAAATAAAACACAAATTCTTGTTTTCCGTTCCAGATTTTAGACAAAAGTCCCTACTGCCAGTAACAAGAATGGAAATGCACATAAATACCATTGTTCTTCTAGATGGGTGATGGGGTGAGGAACTAGAAAGAGGAACTAAAGAAATGAGAAAATAGGTTGAGCCTAGAATATTTACATAATCCTGATGCAACAATTGATGTTACCATATGAAGCTGAAGGAGCTCGGCTTACTTAGTCTGGAGAAGGCCGGACTGAGAGGAGATTTAGTATCAACCTTCAGCTACCTAAAGCATGGTTACAAAGTAGATGGAGCTGGACTGGTTTTCACTGGTGGCAGATGACAGAACAAGGAGCAATGTTCTTAAGTTGCAGCAAGGACAGTTTAGGTTAGATATTAGGATAAAATCTCTCACGGGGCGGGTAGTAAAACACTGGAACAGGCTACCCAGAGAGGTTATGGGATCTCCATCTTTGTACGTTTTTAAGATCTGGTTAAACAAAGCCTTGGCTGGGATGATACAGTTGGGGATGATCCCGGTTTGAGCATGGGGTTGGATTAGATGGCCTCCCGAGGTCCTTTCCAACTCCCATTTTCTATGAGTCTATGATTTTATTTTTGTTTGATACCTCAGATGATAATGGATAGCTCATTTTTCTATATAGATGGCTGCTTTTCAGTGATCATAGGATCACTGAAGGGAAGGGACCTTCCTAGGTCACCTAGTCCAATGATTAAGGCAGAATCATCCTTAATTAATTTATCCCTTTTCATAGCATTAGATGAAATGAACTTGGGCTTATGAAAACTTGTGCTGTCATGGATTCTTGCACTCTCTCTCTCTCTATATATATTTTATTTAGCTAGTCTATAAGGGTACATACAGTTGTTCATTGACCCAATCTATGATCACGCAGTTTAATACAAGCCTTACTGTGATCATAGATTGGGAGTGTCTCGTGTATATGTTTACTGGTGCCAGAAGTTGCTTGGGGAATCTGGTGCAAGTAACTCAGGGTGGGGGAAAGGGTGGCCAGGATTGGTGGGAGCTATTGGGTCCACAGGATTGGTAGGTCCAGTGGGGGTTTGGAGGGATCAGGGAGGTGGTGGGGTCCATGGGGGGGTCCATCCAGGGGTAGGGAGGATGGAGGTTAAATATAGCCTGGTCAGGGTTGAGGGGGATAGGAAGAGTGCCGCCCCATACTGGGGTGAGTGGCTGGGCTTTTCCAGTCTTGGGGCTGTACACTGAATGTGTACAGACATTCTCTAGACAGGGCTAACCCATTCCCAATCTAACTTAGTTCACCTCCTCAGGTGAACAAATTTAGATTGGGCCTGCCATTTTTTTGCCCAATTTAGCCCCCACAAACATCTGCGCAGATGGGCACGTAGACTGACCTAACCAAAGTTAGGCTGATCTAAATGTAATATCTGCATGTACTTTCATGAAGGATATCTGCCCTGCCTTCTGACAGACTTCAGACTAACACGGCTAATCACCTCTCACAACTGGCCCAGCCAGGTGTCTGTCTAGCCTGCTCTTGAATGGGAAACTAAACATTTCTCTTGGGAGATCATTCCAGACTCAGCGATCAGAAAACCTTTGTCTTTTAATTAAGTCATGAATATTTAACTCTGCCACACTTATCCTGCAAACTAGTCTCCCCAGCATGCAGACTGCTTTGGTTTCCCTTCTCTGAACATACCCTATTTTGTAGGGCTGCCGATGGCATGCTGGAGGTCAGTAGCAGGATGTGTTTTCAAACAACTTTTGTCTTATAATATGGTTTCTAGAAATTACTGCACTATTCCAGGTGCAGTCCTACCGAGGCTATACAGAGCCCCATCATGTTGCAAATTCATGTATAATTTGCTGTACCATGGCACCCCATGGTGTTTTTCTTTTCCTTCATTTGAAAGGAGTGTTTTTCCCCAGATTAATTAGTTTACTTTTTTTCCCCAGGATGAATCTCATTTGGCTACTTACATTTTTTTTTTTATTTTTTTTTTTGCAATTCTCCCAGTCTCTTCCCCCCACCCATCTTTTCTGGCTTTCATTAGTGTGTTCTAAATATCCTAATCATTAAAGAAGGTATTAATTAAACCATCAGCAATCCCTTATGTCTGGCAGCAGCATGTCTGACATGTCCCCGCATCCAGCACATGAAGCAACTGATATTGCTGTTGACAAACCCAACATTGTTACAATACTTTATATATATATATCAATATTTTATATATCTTATCCAGGACAAGTTAAATAATTTAATATTATCCAGCCACTTGTACATTGCTGCTTCTTAGTAAATGAAAATAAATGATTACCAGCCAGCTAAGTTGTTATTGTATTTCCCCAGTTGTTTTCCCATGGTATTGCATAAGCTCATGAAGGTCACAGAAGGGAGTCATTAGAAAAAAAGAAGAGCGTCTACAGAATATCGTTAAGCAGTGCATCAACATTATTTAAATTCCTCTTAAAGAACAGCCCTTCCCTCCGCACGTCTTTCTTGACAGGTGTCAGTTGACAAAGAGAGAAGTGCGGGGGCGGGAGATCTTACCTAAAAGGATTTTAAACAATGATACTGACATGACTTGAAACAAAGTGACTGACTAAGTAACGTTAGGAGGAGTTTTCTCTTTTAAAAAGGGTATTAAATTATTTTATGTTTCTTAGCAGACCAAACTACTACCTTCTACGTTCCTTACTTTCCTCTCCGTCTTTCTTAATCCAGTTCCACTTCCCCACCCCACCCCCAGGAACAAGGTCCCATGGTGCTCCACAATCAGCCATGGTTATTAACTGAGTTTGTGACAAACGAAGGTCTAAAGAGATGCTCATGAGCTTCAAGGGTTTAAAATGCTGACTTGGTTTGCTCAGAGGCTTTTGCAGTTTAGCAATTCTGCAGGCATAGAGTGATGGGGATCCTGGGGCTTTGGTCATGAATGATTAGGTATGTGCTAAGGTTTAAGAATGACTGAAAAACAACCAAGGCCTTCCTAGCAAAAGAGTTTAGGTAAACTGAGTATTTAATATTCCGCTCGCTGCCTTTTCCCTCCTGATTTTCCTATCTTATCTGTTTAAAAAATATATAAATTTTGAACTTTTTTCAGGATACTGATCCTTTCTCTGAAGCAAAACATTTTTGCAAGCCTCTTACTATAAAAGAATAAAGAAACTTAATGCATCAGCCATACCAGGGATATACCTCTATAATTTATTTGTGCATGTACTTGAAGAGATAGCTCAAAAACACTTGACTTAGAAGGGTGAGAGCAGGAGGGGAGAAGAGATTTACTTTGTTTTATATTGTAAAGAGCGTAAATGGATGCCTCTTCATTGCTATTGACCAAAACCAAGTAATATTTCTAATTTGGATATGACTGACTAGAGATATTCCCTGCTTTAGTCAAAATGAGAGGGAAACTTATTTTACCACAACATTTTGTTAACCAAGTCACACTCGGACTTGAATAAAAATGCTACCCCCCACCCCCAGATATTTGAGTGGGAAGACAAAGCACTTACACACGCCCACTTCACACTGAAAACAAAGGTATGGATGTATGAACAATTTATTGCAGCTTAAAAGGGGGCAAACTTCCATGAGATTTGTCATTTGTAGAGATTTATTACTTGTATGCCCTGCCCGTGCCCTTACTCAAGCATGCTCTCATTTGCTTTCCCGAAATAGATATGAAATATCTATGAATCAAGGGTTGTGTAACTTTTAGCAAATTGCTTAAACTCTCTTTGCTTTCCTTTATCTGTAAAATGTGGCTACTACAGGGTTACTTGTGTTTCAACTAATGCAGGGGTGCCATATTCAACCCATGCCCTAGGTTGCATCTGGACTGCAGGGCTCCTTGCAGCTGGATCTGGCCTAGGGTATGGAGTGGTGGCAGCAGCAGCAATTGTAGTGGTGGCAGCTTAGGAGGTGGGGCAAATAGCCACTTGCCATGGTGGTAGTGATGAGAGGTGGTGGAGACAGGCCAAGCAGCAACCTGCTCCTTGTATCCAGTGGCCATGACCACCAACCAAAGGACCCCAAATGCTGTGGCAAGCCACAGCCACCAGCCTTATCCATAACTTCCCTAGTCTGGCAGCCTGGATGGAGCAGCATCTGAGGCTGGACCCAGCCTGTCGCAAGCCATATGTTTAGCACTTCCTATTCTTTTTAACCTTTTAATATTTATTTTGCTTAATAGAGCTTTTCAAAGCTTAATATAACAGGAGTTTTGCAGACCTGGTTAACTTTTCAGGTACAAAGAGGGGAAAAAAAAATCCTAAAGGAAACGGTTAGCAATGTGGTTTAGTAAGGGACAACGTATTTTGATATTAAAAAGTCTACATTTTTAACATAAAACCAGCCCTGACACTTCAATTAAATACATTGTAAACAGTCAAAATTCAGAGATTTCCTCAAAATTAAAGATGAAGTAGAGGTATTAAGTTACCCTGTCTCACTTGTCAGGGCCAGATTGCTCTCTATAATAAATCTGCTAGATATATTGGAGGAAAAGAAAACCCATAAACCAGAATCTGATTCTGTATGTATTTCAAAGCCCTATATTGAACAAATGTGGGTGATGTAATGACCTATAAGTATACTTTCCTTCATGTAGATTGAATTTTGAGGTGGCTTAAACAGGTTATTCTTCTTGACTAAATTATTGGAAGCATTCTTGCTGACTAGATAAATAGAGGGAAGGCAGCTTTTTGGACTTTTATGGTACAGAAATATTGTTTTTAAACCATGTGGAAGTATTTATCATCTAAATGTGAAAAAGGAGTTCTTGGAGTGCCTGTGGTTTTCTAGACAAATAACTGTTCATGCAGATAAATTACTAAAGATATGGCCTTTTAATAAAGCAATAGATAAAGAAATAAGTAGAACTTGGATAACAGATAGTTTGAAGGGAATAGACATATTCTTAGCCCTTTGTTTCTGGAACGTGACCCATAAAGAATAAAACCCACTAAGGCAAAGCAACTGAGAAAGAAGCCCTGTTGATCTCAGAATAGACGGAGGATTGTTCTGCATATTTATCAATAGTAACAATTTAGATAGCCCAATATGTTTATTTGGTCTTTGGTAGGAATAACAAAAATACATGGTCTAAAGAAATAAGAATACTGACAAGGGATGATGGGAAGTGGGAGGGAGGGTCTAGGGTTGTACTATGTGAAAGCAAATGAATTCCTATAAGGTTGCATATAGATTTAGTAACTTAAAATGGGGGAAAGGGGTGGGTAGAGCCCAAGTTTGGTGGACTGCATGGAGGTTAGCAAGGAGAAATACTCTAGCTATCTGGTTTTGAGGAGGGATTTGAAGGTGGAGATTGAGGGCCTCTGCCAACCAGTGGACCCTTGCCCCAGTAAAAGAAGGCACTTGTGATGGGAAGTGTGAGAGACGTGCTGCTAACCCACCTGCAAGTCAGACCAGGAACAGAAAACGTAGGCTGAAAATACCTCCTTTTTCCACTTTCAGCTGTCTAAGGAAGCTCCTCTTGCTCCTTTCCCATAGAGGGACCACGCCACATGTGTGCATGCATTTATCGTTTACTTTAAGGTATTTATTACTGAATGTCAAAAACAAGGGAAAAGTTTCAGCAGGTGTAAAATATGCTTCTCATCCACCCCATCAGGTCAACTTTCTTCTGGCTCCAAGCCTGGCTGTGCTGTTCAATGCCTTAATCTTGCTCATCAGAGCCATTCGTAAATTAGGTACCAACTGCCTTAAAGGCTGTTTCTCCATCTGTGAGCCTCCAAGACAGGTGCACTTCTCTGAAACTACATAGATTAGAAAAGCCAGGATAGACCCCGTGTGTAAAGGAGATATTCTTACTGGATGGTAGCAGGCTGCTGAATGAACTTTCGGAGAAGCTTAGACTAATCCAAAATCTTATGTCCCTGAAGCCATTCTTCAAGACCTCTGTTTTTGATGCAGCTTTTTCAGCTCACCCAGAATAAAAATGTATATAATAGCAACCATAAACACTCAGAAAATGACCCCAAGCAAAACTTCCTACAACCTGAGTTGGAAGAAGAATCAAAGAAGTCCACTAAGGGCCTCAACTTTTCCAATTCATTACCTGGTAAACAGAAAATGTAATGATGAGCAGAAGTAAGAGAGAATGTAGGATGTTTGGACATGAGTATAGCTCCCAGTATTTCAGACTTTCAGTTGAGTACATTAGATTTCTGGAGCAGAAGACCTAAGGCTGCTTCTTTAACAATGCTTTTTCTGAGCAGAAGCAAAGAAAATGAAGGTGGCAAGCTGTGAGATACCCGCAAAATGAACTGCTCAGTAATTATCAGAGTGAAAGGGCCAGCCAGGCTTGGTGGTGCTGTACGAGCAGAAGCAGAATGGTTGAATTTCTGTAGCCCTACTTTGGATGAGTTTCCAAAATGGACATTTATTGAAATCCAACAATTTTTTTTTTCAGAAATGGGTTGGTGCTTACAATATACCATTTGTAGAACCTGTCCTTAAATTCACAAATTGGAACTTTTCTTTACTTAGAGTCCGATGGAAAAAATGGAAGGGGAAAGCAAAGCAAAAACTAGCATACTGAAAATGTCTATATATTAATAAATCACATTTTTTGAAATCCATGCTTTTTATAGAAGCCAGTAATGCACACTATGATGTGGGCAGGGAATTTCAATTGATGTAAGATGCAACCTATTCCTTTTTTTTTTTTTAATATCAAGCAAGGGAACATTCAAGGGACTTCTAAAGGCTAGAAGTTAAAAACTATTAAGTTACTAACCTGTGGCACTCTCTGCCATGACATATTGTTGAGGCAGCAGTTTAGCAGATTTCAAAGAATTGCCTGAATACTTCACAAGAAGTAGATGGTAGGCACCACACAGAAATGGAAGCAGAGGCATAACTAATGATCTTGGTGCCCTAGGCAGTGGTGGGTAAAGGAAATTGCCAATATATATATATTTAAAATAAGTTTTGGGTTTTTTTCTTCCATTTCCAGGGAGGCTAAGCTTAGGTTTGAAGTGACTTCTGAGAGAAGGATCTTATGCCCTTGACCTGGTTCTCTCATTGTAAGAAAAAAATAGTGACAGCGCATGGTACTGTTTGACATCAACATAATATATATAATATATCATTCATAATATATATTCATCAACATATATATATATATATATATTCATATTCATATTCATATATATATTTATTATTTGGAAGGAAGTGTGGTGCATCAACATTATATATATAATTATATATACAACATTATATATAATGTTGATGCACCACACTTCCTTCTACGTCCTGGCCAGAACATTTGGAGAACGGCTCTAGGTCTTTCAAGCTGTGCTTCATGAAAATCTCAGAAGAGGCTTGCACGTGAAATTTCTAGCTCAGCATCATGGAGCCATGAAGTTGAGGGCTTAAATATATGACATATTTACACCAATGCATTCAGGCTTTACACGAGTGTAGATGAGGAGTGGCCACTATAGTGTGACACTGTGTAACTAACTTAAACCTGGTGCAAAATTACCCTGCAGAACATCTAACAACGCTCCTCAATGTAAGTATTGTGGATCCTCTCTTACCTGCCTAGCAGCAAGACTCGGTACTAACCACCTACTGCATACAGCTCTCTAGGGTATTTATTTGTTTGTCTGCTTTAGTTCCCACCATTGTAAATGTGTTGTCTGTCCAGTCCCTCTGAACTTCTGGGTTACTAGCCACAGTGGAGACCTTCATTTCCATGCCTCTCTTAACTTGGCTGAAATTCAGACTGGAACCTGAATCAATGGCTAGTCTTCGAGGCTTGCATTTTTATTTATCTTAAATCCAACCCTGAACTCATGTACTACAGAAGGAATAACTAGTTAACATCACTGAAAAGGAAAATGGACAGTGGTAAGTTCAAACATGACCTAAGGCTGCTGTGACACTGCTTTTTCTGAACAGAGCAAAGAAAGCGAAGGTGGCAAGCTGTGAGGGACCTACAGAACAGGCTACTCAGTAATTATCAGAGTGCAAGGACAGCCGGAGCTGGCGGTGCTGTCAGAGCAGAGCTGTGGGAATGAAATCAGCAGACATGTAAAAATACATCTATATATATAGAATTAAAGACACTGAGAACTCAGTGTATCACGTATCACCCACTGGGCTTGTTTTAAGTTAATCTGCTCCATTTTTTTCCGCTGAAAACTACGTTCACTGACTCCTTTCATGCTGGTCTCTGTGGCTCCATGAGGCATATTTTTCTTAATAATTAAAGAATTACTACATAGTGCCACCCATAGTTGACAAAGCTTCTCAACATCACAGCACCAGAGCTGGGTTGCATTCAGAATAAAACGGCCCATTATTCAAAGCATACCGATAGACGCTAAGGCTTCGTCCACAAGAACAGACATGCTGGCCCCAGCCTCCCCTACCCCACCTGTGTCACTTTGCTGTGAGCCAGAGGGTGCATATAGGGTGTGCCCGGGGACAGATAGCAGCAGCATAAATATGCATCGCTGCTATTTGTCCCATGGGAAAGATGTGCCCCTGCATGTGTGCAGTTGCGGGGACATGCCCTAATGGTGCATACAGATGTTACACTTAGATGTTTGGGAGGTTAGAGTGGGTAAAAAGGGCCACCTGATCTAAATCAGTGATGCAGAGATAGGTACCAGGAGCCCAATCTGAGATAAATTGGGGTAGGGGTGAGTGGGATGGATAGAGTAGTAGGACCCAGGGGGTTGGAGGAATTGTGTGGGGGAAGGTAGTTGCAGGGTCTGCAAGGGGGTTTGTGGGATTGGGAGGAGGGGTCTACTTCCCTCCAACTCCTCCCAACCCCAGACATGGCTCAACTAAGTTAGATAGGGTGGCCGTTTTTTACCTGATCTAACCTCCCAGACATCTGTATGGACCCTAAGAGGGTGGGGTTGTAAGAGGGCTCATGTGTATGACTGGCTTTACTTCATTCACACTCTGAAGAAGCAAGGGGGGGGCATATTCCCCGAAAGCAGACTGCACCTTGGTAGATGGGGAGGGAGGTATATTCAGGAAAATCTATTTAAATAGAATGAAAAGTGGGGAAGAAAGGGCGGAATAATGTGTTTTGTACTAACGTTAGCAAAAAATGTTGCATAAGGCTTGGAGCCTTCTCTAATGCTTACCACTGTTTTTTTATACGACTTTCAGAAAGTCATCTCATGTCCCTGTGCCTCAGTTTCCCAAACTATAAAGTGCGAATACTGATGTATCTCTACCTCATGTTGTTAGGCTTCAGTAAGGTCTGTAAACATTTTAAATGCCTCAGAAAAAAAGAGGTCTAAAAATGCAGAGTATTATTCTTAATATAATTATAAACATATAATAATATCCAGTCACTGAGGTCTGAGGACAACACACCTCTACATCTTATCCTTTTCCCATATTTTCTTCATACTCCCAAGAGGGCTGATGTGAACTCATTATACACTGAAATCACTTAGAATAAACTATGTAATACCTTATTTGCCGGTGATATTAGTGAGTCTCTTGGAAATGTAAGATCCACTTCCAGTCTCACTCACACCACAAATTCTACCTTGACATAATACATTATACCTGATTTGAACTGCTGTAAATGATATTAGTCCTTAAAGACTCAGCTACTACAGGGACAACTACTCCTGCAATGGGTGGGAGTTATATCAGGCTCCCTTTCATTACAAGTTTTTAAACAAACATTTACTTGGGATGCCTCGGACAGCAATGAACCTGCCTTGAGCAGGGGAGGTCAAGTAGATGACCTCTCATGGGTCCTACTAGTAGGGGTGTGCAAAGCGGGCCCTATTCAATTCAGATTGGGATTCAGCCCGAATCAGGGATAGCGATTCGATTCCTTGATTTGGATCACTGCCCCGATTCAAGTATGCTGAATCTGAAGATTCGATGCTGATTCAGAGAATCAGTGATTCGGACACAGACACAGCTTTAAATGTTTTATCTACATACCTCGAGGTACCAGGCACAGCTTGCGAATGCTGTGATGCTGGGGCAGATGGAGCAGCCCACAGGTGTGTGTGTGTGTGTGTGTGGGGGGGGGGGGGCATGTGCTTGGCGGCAAACCAGAAGTGGACCAAAAGTACTTCCAGTCCGCTTCTGGGTCTGCTGGGGAGTGTGCTGGGGGACCCCTCCACACCCTCCTGGCTCAGTGATTGGCCACGGGGGAACTCCAGGTGCCCCCAGACCCAAGAGGTACCAGTCACCAAGTCACAGAGGCACAGGGGAGGGGAAAGGGGGTCTGCATACTCCCTGCCGGACCCAGAAGTGGACCGGAAGTACTTCTGATCCACTTCTGGGTATGCTTCCAAGCAAGCTGGGGAGCCCTCCATGCTTCTGTGGGACACTCCATGCACCCCAGCATCACTGCATTCACGAGCTGCCTGCTACCTAGAGGTATGTAGAAAAATCTTTTAAAGCTGTGTCTATATCCGAATCACCAAATCTTTCCAAATCTCTCTGAATCGATTCAGAGGGTTCTGATTCAATTCAGAGAGATTAAAGGGTCCTCTGATTTGATTTGGATTTGGAGATTCAGCCACCCAGTTGGGCCGAATCTCCACCGAATTGAATCAGGGACTGAAGCTTTGCACCGCCCTAGTTACCAGCCCTATTTTTCTATGATCCTATAATCAAAAGCCAGATACAAGTGTCAACCCATACATTAAACCAGAAGAGGTTGCTGTGGAATCACTGGTGCTTCCCAGTTGTGAAAAATGTTATTCAAACAGGTCTGAAATTTGAGAGGGAAATGACTGTCGGTAAGACAACTGGGCCTACATTCGTGCATCTGTGAATGCTTACACTGATTAGAGGGGCTGCAACCCTCACACTGAAGGTTGCTGGGGCAATGGAAAGTAACAAAACAAGGCTGGCATTTAGGAGCACATTTAGGTTAGGCTCCTCAAAAGAAGCCTATAGGATCAAGTCACACAAGTGGGCATTTTTACACATGCTCCAGGGGTTGGGGGAGCACAGTTTAAATAAACCAGCTCCAAGAGCTGCTCTAATTAAAGCACTGCAGCATCTCATGTATCAGTATCCCTGTGCCTCAAAATGGTGGTGGGAGTGCTTTAACTAAAGCTCGTCAAACAAGTGGAGGGATGCTGATACATGAGACATTGAGGCTGGCTGGAGCACAGTAATTGGCACACTCCAGCAGACTTGATTAATCATGTCCACTCTGATGTGCTGTAATTACTGCACATCAGAGCAGCCTCCTGGCACATCTACAGGCACCTACAAAGCCTGAAGAAATCCAATGAGAAACAGATGCATCCCAGCCAAATAACCTATCTTCCAAAATCAATTACGATCAGGTATGAAGCTGTAGAGCTTTAAATTACTGGCACCAGATTTTTTTTTTTTTTGTCTGTTCTAATAACATGCCATTGCCTTGACATCAGAACTGGACACCATTGCCAATCAGTTGCTTTAAATGTGCATCACCTCATAGGAAGCTATGGCTTGTAGACATAGCAGCATTGCCAAAGACTGTAGAGTCAAGGGCCAGTAGCACTATAAAACATCCTCTGGGAACTACAGACTGTGGTGTTTTAGAAATGTAAGCCATTACATCAGACACCCTGCCTTCTAGTAAATCATTACATGTCCAACCTGACATTGCACAAACTACTCAGTTCAGAGAAAAAGAAAAACAGGGTTTGCATGAGAGCAGAAAAATGAGGTTGACAAAAACCAAATCAAGAAACTTAAGCAATTCGCCTCAGGACTATAGTGTGGGGGAGCCTGAAGAAAGGGGGAAGGAAAGAGCAACCATCCAAGGTGATAGATCAAGGGGATGTTTTTTGCTGCAGCCCTTCTATGACAGGAGTGTGTAATCTCAGAGTATGATGACTGCAGATTAGATATGATGAGATAAAGTTGATAACTACTTTCAGATTTGAACCCAAAAGGACAAGAAGTCTGGAAAAGTGACCGTCTTGTTCATCACAGAATTATGCCTACCTGTATTATAGCATCAAAGCTTTTCATGAACAATATTCTTTTAATAACATGGGAAGAGATGCTGGAAGACTGATTCTTATCAATAACTATTAATTTTTGGTGGGGAAACTCTTTAGAGGAACCAGATATGCACAGAAGTGTCCTCTCTCTTTGTGTTTGATTATTACCCATTTCAACGAAAAAGTGTCTAGGTTTTGCCACTGGATCGCTGTGCCTCAGTGAATGTATAAGCTTGGCTGGCAAAGCTGAAACAGTCTTCAGATTCAGTTCCTTCCAACTTTGAGAAGACTCTTAGCTGATGATCCATGTAGGTACATGTACCACATTTAACACTGTAGCAGAGGGGCAGGGAATTATTTCGAGCTGAGGGCCACTTACTACGTTTTCGCAAGCCATCGAGGGCCACATGACAAGGCAACAAGGGGCAGATAAATACTAATTTTCTAAAGTTTTTAGTGGTCCCATGGGCCAGATAGAATGGCCTGGTAGGCCGCATCCAGCCTGCAGGCCACATTTTGCCCACCCCTGCTGTAGCATCTGAGCATCTATCCAAGGCTATGGTTCAGGAGAAAATCCTTATGCTGAAACAGTGGTTAAAAGCATGGCCCTGTGTTCAAATGCTTTCCAAATAGGAGATGGACTTAAGTATGTTGAAGTGTCTTTGGTGAATAGGAATGCCTTCCTGAAACAAACCTAGAGTAGTGCAAGGAGACTCTAATTGCTACGTTGCTACCATGATAGAACTAGACAACAAAAAGCAGAGGCATTGTGGGGAACAAAAGCCTTTGAAATCTGGAAATGAGACAAGATGCCTGAAAGGGCTGAAAAGCAGTTTTACTCAACGTAAAATCAGCAATTTGACAGCTCACTGCCCCCCCGCCACACACACATACCTGGCCCCGGTTAGTTTTGTCTCTGGCTGCAATCAAAATAGAAATCAAGAAGAAACAAACAAACAAACAAAAATTCCCAACCTGTGATTCAATTGAAATGAAGCTGGAAAATAAAATACAAAAAGGAATCATATTATGTTTCGTTATCAAGCTTTAAAGCTTTTAGGAGGTTAAGCTTGGCATTATCAAAAAATCAAAGGAAACGAAGTAGTTGGAGTTTACGTCAGGGAACAAAGTGAAATCTTTCCTGAACAAGCGATTATCAAATTACAGACCTGTCACTACAGTTTCCTGTGAAGGGTCAGCACCTTCCCTTGTTCCTGACAGACAAAGGACATGTGACAAGCACGATCAATACATCAGTTAACTAAACGGCTGGCTAACAGGACTTGCAGTAGACAGAGTTGTTTGAAGACAATGAAATCCGCATCTTTTTCATAGGCGTAGGGTTCCTTTATAATTATTTTCTTTATTATAAAAATATTATATATTTATATTGCTTGCCCTCCTCCTACTTGTTCAACAGCTGGGGTAGTTTTGCATTTTCCCAACCTTCATACCATGCCGGTGATCTCAGGCAGTCATCGTAAGGGAGCTAGAGATTTTTGCTTTTGTTTTTTTTAATATTTGTTGAATCTGTTACATGTGAGGGAAAAAATTAGGCTGAAGAAATGAAAAGAACAATATTCTGAACTTTCCCATATGCCTACTGTAAATAGATAACTATGAGGAAAGAAGGAAGTGCTATGACAGTGAATGGATTTTTGCACTGCTGTTCATTTCATGGTTCCAATATGTTCCTACCTGGATGCTTTGTTCGTATTATTTTCTATAGGAATAAATCACAATTAAATATGCCTGTCAACATTTATAGTTTGGGTCAACTTTAAAGTCATCCTTGAGCCTATATGTGCCAACTACATGCACTGAAAACTCTTCAGCTTACCCTGTGGCCTCAGGCCAACCTGACTGGAAGCTCAATTGAGAATATGAGGTTGATCCCCACCCCCGCTTGCCTCCTGACTCAGTTGTTCCTGAAGCATGCTTGGAACTTACCCATTAGCTGAGGCCTTAAGTACAGGACATCTGGCACCAGCAGCAATCCTATAATTATCTGGTCCTATGGTCCAGCCCCACTATCCCATTCTAACTCCCCGATCTGGTCCCATGCTCCAGCCCACAATTAGAGATGGGCCCAGAAGGAAAGAAAAGAAATCTTCAGACCTCTTCCTAGAAGGCCTCCACAAGTGAGCCTGGGATACGTCTTATATCTGTGCTCAAGAAATAAAGTGTATAGTGCAAATAACTTTGGCATGAGCTACACAATATACACAGGGAAGGGGAACAACAACAGAGCAGGGTACATAGCATGACTCAGACTGGTTCAGGACCGTCTTTTGGGCATGTGTAGACTAAATGATTGCCCTCAATTGAAGCAGTGGGTTCTTAAAAACACTGCTTCAATTTAGGCCCGATTCAACCCCTGTGTTGTGCACACACTGACTTACCTGCCTTTCTGGCAGCAGGGAGGGGGGAGTGAGCTGCCGGCGGGCAGAGTGGTCCCTGGGCTGCTGGGGGGGACTGGTAGTATCCTCCAGAGCAGCGGTGCCCACCCCCACCACCTGCAGGTGTTACCTGCCTGCAGGCATCCGGCTCAGGTGGTCCCAGCAGGCACTGCAGCCATGGAAGGAAGCACCAAGCTCCTGCACAGCTCAGGCAGGCAGGCTTGGGGAGGGGGGGAAGAGTGGAAATCAGGCTCACTGCTTTTTCTTTTCCCTCTCTTGGGCAGAGCCTGCCTTCCCGGGGTGCAGCCAGGCTTCCTGCAGGGATGCCTGCATGGAGCTCATGCTTCACTCTGCAGCTCTAGGACAGCAAGCTAAAACTCCTAGGAAATTCAGCAGAGTAATGCACCTTAAATGACTTGGGGCACAGCAAACTAAAAGACATCAGAGGAATTTTAGTTTGCTGCGCCCCAGGTCATTTAAGGTGCATTACGCCACTGAATTTCCTACAGCGGCTAGAATTCATGAGCAATATGCCACCAAGGCATGAAAACACCGACACCATTAAAGCAGTGCAAAAGCATTTAGCCCACTGTAAAGTGTTGTGCACATACGCCCCTCGTTTCGTCTACACATGCCCCTTGTTTCATCTAAAATCTTAATGTATACATACTGTCTATGCTTTCCATGGACAAACTGACAAACAATATAATATATACCCACCTATATTTCTTAAATTTTGTGCGTTTGATTTCAAGTTAATAACATGACTTCAAAACTAGAGCAGTTTTAAACAATTTTGAAACCATCCCATATTTGTTATTTTTAACAAAATTGCACCTTTTTAGGTATCTAATTCCTTCTCTTTTCTTTTCTGGATCCAAACCTACCTCTTCATAGAGTAACATTCTGTTTGATGTCAGTGGAGTAGAATCTGGCCTTTTAATTTTATCCTTTGGAAGTGTAGCAGGCTTGCCTTTTGGAGCTTGGGTTGAGTCCCAGTCTTGAAGTCTTGCTGTTTTGATTGGTAGAGCTCATCCACCAATCAGGAGGTAGCAAGAGGAGTTACGTCACATCCCTTTTCCTGAGGGGATGGGGGGAGAAGTCACCCCCCTGCCCCCCACGTGGACCTGATTGAAGACTGCACCACTCATGTCCAGAAGACTTCAGGGGTGGAGCCCTGCAGCATATAAAAGGAGCTGCATGCCCAGCATAAGGGGAACACATCTGGGACAGCGAAGAGAGAAGAGCGGGGCTTAGAAGAGCTGAGGAGACCTGCTCAGCAGGGCAAAGCAGTAGCCCAGAAGCACCCCTGAAGACTTCCATCAGCGGGGAATGGCAGATGGCTCCGGCAGCTAGGCTCTTGGTGTGCAGCAAGACACACAGCGTCCAGACCCTGGGAGCTGTGTGAGGCAGCTCGGGTCTGCAACCTCTGGCGTGCAGCCACAGACACGGTGCACAGGCTGGTGCATGGAGTAGGACCTTTGGAGCGCTTGGGCAGCTCAGGTCCTCAACCCCCAGAACGAGGCCGGGAGCTTGGTGAGAGAGGCGCTGCAGAGAGGGTCCAGGAGTGGCCTGAGCCTGGTGCTGCATGAGGCAGCCCAGGCCTCTGACGCATAGCAAAAGGTTGAGTCCAGAGAGCCAGACGTTAATCAGGCTACTGAGCCAGCAGACAGAGCCAAGCCAAAGGCCCCAGAAGCCCTGCATAATGGAGCCCTGTTCCAGGGGACAGTGACCCCCCCGAAGCCCATTGCAGGCGAGAGAGCAGCTTGGCGCAGAGGACGAGGGCTACCCTCCAGGTCTGGGAGCAGTGAGTTGCAGAGAAAAGAGGATTCTGCAGGGGAGGGGGAGTCTGCCCCCTGGTTAGTTAAAGGCTCCTTAAAGGGGAGGTCCCAGTGAGAGGGACCCCCTAAAGTTACCAGATTCTTTGTAGGGCTTGGGAAAAGCCCAAGGGCATTGGGGTATCCCCTCGGATTGAGTTTATCTTTGGGGTTCTAGTGCTATAAGTGGTGTGATGTTGTGCCTTATATTTTGCAAACTCTCATGGTTTAAATGAGTAGATGAGTAGAGTCCTAGGGCTCTGCTGGGACCCCCTTTTGCTATTATTTCACCTATTATTTGTATTTATTTGTGGCTTATTTATTTTTCACCCATACTTACCTACAGTTTATCTGTTGGCTATCTATTTTATTTTATTTTATTTTATTTCATTTTATTTTATTTTATTTTATGGGGAGTGTCCTTCTCAGCAGCTCAGAAGCAGAGAGGGATCTTGGAGTTATAACTGACTCCAAGATGAACATGAGCCGGCAGTGTAACAAGACCATCAATGAGGCCAATTGCACCTTGTTGTGCATTAGCAGGTGCGTGACTAATAGATCAAAGGAGATGATGCTCCCCCTCTATGCAGCACTGGTCAGGCCACAGTTGGAGTACTGTATCCAGTTTTGGGCGCCACACTTCAAGAGGGATGCGGAGAATCTGGAGAGGGTCTAGAGGAGGGCCACTTGCATGATTAGTGGCCTTTGTGATAGACCCTACGGCGGGAGGTTGAGAGAGCTGAATCTCTTCAGCCTTCACAACAGACAGCTGAGGGGAGATCTTGTGGCCACCTATAAATTTATTAGGGGAGGTCAATGGGGAATAGGGGAAGCGCTGTTTACTAAGGCGCCCCAGGGAGTGACTAGGAATAACAGGTGTAAACTAGTTGAGAGTGGATTTAGGTTAGATATTAGGAAGACATTTTTCACAGTAAGGGTGGCCAGGATCTGGAATGGGCTTCCAAGAGAGGTGGTGCTATCACCTAGCTTGGAGGTCTTCAAGAAGAGGCTAGATAGTCACTTGACTGGGGTCATCTGACCTCGGTCCTCTTTCCTGCCAGGGGCAGGGTGTCGGACACGATGATCCATTGTGGTCCCTTCTGACTCTACAATCTATGAATCTATGAATTTTAAGGTTTATCTGTTTCAGCTCAGATGCTTACCTGTGACTTACCTGTATCTGCAGCACTGGTATAAGGTTTTATGGCATTTACCCAGAGGGTATTGTTTATGTTATTTGTTTAGATATCTTATATATATAAATATATGTTACACATATGTTTATATCCATGTTTCTTTCCCTTGTGATATGTTAATGTAAATAAATGTGTATATAGTGAAGTCCCCTGACTGTCCTGGCCTGGTTCTGTAGGGACAGAGGGAAACTGTGCAGGCTGCAGTTCCCCCACAGCACACCTGCCAGCTAACAATCCCCTTCAATTGGAGAATGGGAGTACATACCCGAGTTTCTGGGCTACAGAAGCAAGAAATATTAGTTGTAAGTGGATTCTGTCAAAGCTGAAATACGTATGTATGTCATCCATTCACATTTATAATGGGAGTGCTGAGAACTAAAGAGACATGAGCCTCAATGATATTCTAAGCTCTCTCTCATTTTGCAAACTATTTCCCGTAAGTGCTGCTTTACCCAAACTGTCAGCACTTGTTTTTTTGGTTGGTCACAGTTAGATTTAGAGGACAGCCACAGAGCTCCTGCCTATTTTATAGCACATAAAGAATTCTGAAAAGGATTATATTGCAAAATTTGCCTTCTGTATAGTCATAACATTTAAAATACCATTAAACCTTTGCTTTGGTTTCTCTGTGGGTTCCTGCATCCTGCAGCTTGCAACATTTCAGAGTCTGCAGGGGTTCATATTGTACTCCCAGCTTTGTAAAATGTTGAACATGTTTCTATGAAGCCATTATGTGGAAGGATGTTGCAAGCTTTGTTTTAGGTCCCCATTTATTTATTTATATTTGTGGGGGCAATTCTGTGCGACACTCACATGTATACTTTATTATGTACTGTAGTCCCTAGTGATCATTTTTCATAGTGATCTAATGTGCTTGGTATTCTTCCCCTGAAGGCTCTGAACACCATGGTTGTATATAATCAAGGTTTTTAAGAGCTTTGCAATCAAACAGAAACTGTTCTGGTTCTGTGGGAAGTCCTGAAAGCTTTCTGCTTTAGACCCTGTCCTTGCGCGTGGAACAACAATTTGGATTTCACAGCACTGGAGCTTCCTGCACAGCACACTGAAAAACACCCCTCACCAACAAGACTCATGGGCCCAGTTCAGTGCAGTGGCTCAGCAAAAGGATGGCTGCTCTTCTTCCCTCCTGTTCTCCATCCCCCCAGAGATAAATGGCACTGGTGACATAGCCATGGCCTTGCCAGAAAACTTTTGATCTGGGTTACTTGATCTGATTGAATGTGTTTATAACTTTCCCCATTTAGAAAACACAAGACCCGGACTGTTACAGCAAGGCAGTGAATCCCTCTGAAAATTGTCCTATAAAGAAACCATCTAGGCCCCTATTCCTATTTCTTAACCCCTTGACACATCATCAGGGAACTTGGTTTTCTCTGATAAAAAAAAAAAAAAAAATCCCCAATTTTCGGTTTAAAAATAGTAACACCAAATCCACATTTTTCCATGAGTAAAATGAAACACCACTAATATATATGCACTGCAGCAGCACACGTATCGGTATCCCAGCACTTGTATCAGTACCCCTGTGCTTCAAAATGGTGCTTGGGGTGCTTTAACTAAAGCTTGTTGAACAAGTGCAGGGATGCTGATACACGAGGTATGGAGGCTGGCTGGAGCATGGCAATTAGCACACTCCAGCAGACTTGGCATATATCAGTGGTGTTTCATTTTACTCATGGAAAAATGTAGATTTGGGGTTATTTTTTCTAAACCAAAAATCAGGGAATATTTTTTTATCAGAGAAAACCAGGATCCTTGCTCATCATGAAACCCTCAGCCAGGGTTGGCCAATCAATGGCTTCACAGTCCAAACTTATGAGTCCAAACTGAGTGCTGTGCTCACTGTGAGCAGTCACATCAAGTGATGTGACATAATGGCTGTAGAAGCTGGTCACCATGTGCTTGTACAAAGATTCAAGGAGAGACATTAACTTCTGAAGGGCTGCATGTGGCTCCAGAGCCACGGGTTGGGCACCCCTGCCCTAGGCTCTTTGCCATGCACTGGTATTGTGTGTGAGAAGGGTGTACAGTTTGTATTCCAATTACATCTGTGTGTGTTCATGTTTGTCCACAGATGTTACTGAATGCCTCAAGCAGCATTTTATAGGGTCAAAGTGACACTGAATTTATGGTAGGGCTTATCCTATCTGATTTGAAGCCCCAATGCTGTTGCTGTTTACCTTCTATCACACATCAAACAAAATCACCATAACTGGTTTTTCACACTACAAAATACAAAAGCCTGTCCGCTCTCTTCCTCCAGGCTCAATGAATCCTTTCAATGCCCAGTGGGGCTCAGCAGTGATACGGACCTCCCGCACGTTCAGTAGTCTTTCCAGTTCTTTATTTGCTACTTTCTTTACTGCCCTGCTATCTGGGGCTTCCCACCTATTCGATTTCTACTCCCTGCAGGTCTCCAAGCTGATGTTGTTCCTCAATAGTTAATGTTGTTCCTTGCTTCTTCCAGACCCTCTGCTTAGGTATCTGGAGAACTGACACTTGCCTTTGTCCTGAGCAAGTTCTCTTTTCATGTATACAAGCTCTATTTCTCTCTCTGATTGAGTTCATTCCTCTTTTATCCTCCTCAGAAGATCTGGCTTCATGTCATGCACTCCCATCCCTGCTATTAGGGGTGTGTGAAGCTTCAATTTGATTTGGAGAAGATTCGGCCTGATTTGGAGGCCAAATCATCGAATTCGAATTGAATCAGGGGACAAAACACCCCTTTGATTCAAAGCCTCTGAATTGATTCGGAAAAGATTCGAAAAAAGATTTGGAGATTCGGAAGGCAGTCTTTCAGGGAAACATAAACTGAGAAGAGGGAAGGGGAGCAGGGGGGGAAGACTGACATCTGTAGCTGGCCAGTGACTGTGATCTTTCCCCTTTCCAATCAGTGCTTTAGAGGAGGGATGTAGAAACAGCTACCATCCCTGCAATTTTCATCCCGCTGTGCCTTAACACAGACACAAAGCCACACATCATGAGTTTTGCTTTGAACAGCTTGAGGTGCAGTTTCCCAGAAACCCCTGCACCTATCTCCTTGAAACTTGGCAGGTTTTATGTCCTCAAAAGGGGCTACCATCCTTTCTGTTTTCATCCAAATCTGCCAAAAGAATGACAAAGTTATAGGTATTTCAGTGATTCCCCGTTATACTATATGGCCGAAACACCGAAACTCTTAGAATCAGTGCCAAATCTTCCGAAGCCTATTCGGCCGAATTGATTTGGGACAGTGATCCAAATTGAATCACTGTCCTCTCAATTGGCTGAATCCTAATTGAATACTTCCTTATTCGCACAGGCCTACCTGCTATCATCCCCTTCTTCTTCTGTAAAGGAGGATTTAAACGTGGTAAGGAGATCAACCATTTTGAAGGAACAGCGCAGAGGGTGATCTCCTCTCACTGATTTCAGTGGAGCTAGAAGCACACACTAGATCTAGTAGATAGAAGTGGTTTCTCACTGGATTTCCACTGACAATATAAGTAGCTCCCCAAAAGTAAAAACAAACTCAATGAAAAACATAAATACTATTATGGATACTAGCATAGTCACATCTAGTAATCATAATTACTGCTAATAATTCATGGTATTTATGTAGCTCTTCACATTTATCAAAGCACTATGAGACCATCTTATATTTGTTTTCTATGCACAGCTAATCATAAACAAAGTAACTCCCCGTGATTTCAGTGAGGTTGACATCAGGCTAAATAGTACATATAGTTAAGGTGTTCAACAAATTGATCTGTACAACATGCCTATGAAATAGGTACATGGCAAAACCTTGATATGTTTTAAGGATAAAAGAGGCCCACTGTTATCAGCTCTGACTTTCTGCATAGAACAAGCCATAGAGTTCCACAATAATGGATCACCGCAATAGTTTTAATATATATATACTGATTTTTAAGGAGGCAAGAAGCCCAGTCCCATAAATCCTCAAGCCATATGACAAAAGGAAGTACCAAAACACATACTGTTAGGATATGAAGCAGTAATTATTACCATAAACATATAGGGAACTAGCCACAATCACTTGTATTTTAAAGTGCATTGTATTTTGTCACATACAATATGCTTCTTTCCCCCCCCCAAAAATTGCAGGTAATTGGAGCATGTATTATACACGAAAAATACAGTAACAGCAGATTCTGAAACCAGAAGGGAGATCTGCAGAGATCCACAGAGAACAGAACAAATAGCAGAATTAGCTCTTTAGCTGTTGCTACTCAGTTACTTAATAAAAGGAAAGATCTTTTCCCTTCATTCTGTCTTTCAAAAACAAGGTATATATTATATTCTGGAGCATGTTGTATGTGAGAAAACACAGTCAGTAAATATAGAGAATCAACAGATTCTCTGCTTTGGAAAAGAGGACTCTATGGAAGCTCACACAGACACAAATACAACAGAATTTACAAAAATTCTGAAAAAAATTTAGAAAAAATTATGCTTGCCATAAGATCCTATAGTAAAATCGTGTGTTTTATAAAGTCAGTCTACAAAAGGCAGAGGTAGTAGTAAGTGCCAGGAGAATGCATCCTGAGTTGACAGTAGACATTATGACTGCTTTTTCCATTAAGAAGTTTGACCAACTTTTGTCTTAGTGGTTTCCGCTCTTGGAATCTTATCAAATTCACCGTGGCACCTGGGTTCCAGGGTGAGAGCTGCATCATACACTTTGCTAAGTTTTGCCGGGCTTGTTAACCTATATTTTCCAGCCCCCAAAGTAGAGAGACATATTTAGGCTTTATGATGAATTGGGACAATGTGAACCGCCTGGCACTTGATCTAAGAGGCAGCATTTGATGAATGCACTGGTATCAAGTGCTAGATGACAGATGTGAGGCAGCAATGTCAGAGAGAAAAAGATGTTCCAGTTCATGAGAGAGGAAGTTTTTACTGTCTTTTCCTTTTCATTTTTAATATCCCTTTTTGCAGAATCTCATATTTCTCATTGGATTTTGATGATTTTTTTTTTCCTGATATAGAGTTCAAGTACTGGCAAGCAGTGAAAGGAAACAAATCTCATTGATGAATGGCATTTGGTCTGAGAACAAAAACAGTGTTAGCAGATAACAGTGCGGAATGTGAGGGTATTTACAGTCAATACCAAAAAAAAAAAAAAAAGAGTGAGTTTTATGAATGACTACGGATGCTCAAGTAACTGCTTATAGAAAAAGCCAATTCATCTGAAAAATGCCTAATAGAAAATTAAGGGCCTATTCCTCCCTTGACACAAAATGGGATGGTGCCATGGATGCCAGTACTGATGTATGCCCATTAAGAATTTGAACCCAAATGTTAAAAGGCAACACATTTGTTGCTGTTTGTCACGCTCAGTGGAATGTATGTTTTTTCCTTTAAGTAATCCAGTTGCTTGAGTATGACATGCCCATTCTCATTGCTATTACGGTTTTGTTATGACAGCTGACCAAGTCCCGACCATGCATACTATTACAGACTGTAGACTCAGACTAGTAATCTGGTAATCCACAGGTAACAACACCATCAGGCAAGACAATTTTTCCATAGTTGAGCTAACAGAAGTCTTAACTAGACCCCAATCAACTGGAAGTCTATCTGATTGGAAGCACAATGTCAAAGTTTATCAGGAGATATAACATAAAATTTTGCATAACATGTAAAATTTACACTTGCATAGTCAGTAATAATCTTGAGATTCCAGAAAATGGATGGTGAAGCTGGTAGACTGCATTGATTTTTAGGTATTTAGATTCCTTACTGTTTGCTTTCATCTCATCAGTTTTGTTTGTATGAGACTGTCTGAGGCCTATCGGAAATGAAGGATGAAAACCCAGTCTGAAAAGCACTGGATTCCTTTACATTGTTGTCATATTATATTGTGTCACATCATGTGGCATTAAGAGGTGTCACATCACATCATGTTGTACGTTGGCAAAATGCTAATGTGATGGGACAGGCCAGATATAGATAGCAAGAAAACAATCTGAATTCATTTACCCTCATCAGATGCATTAACTTGTTGGTAGCTCTGCATGATCACAGTACTCTAGTTGTCAGAAAATAAAAAATGTTTTAGTTCAGTGCAGTACGAATAGGTGTATTTGCAAGTTTCTGAGCAAAGAAAAGCTTTAGCCTGAATATTAGGAAAAAAAATATTAAGGCATTTTTATATAGGGATATAAAAACAACTCTATCCAACACCGCACTACATTTTGTATAGATAGCTGTCATGTTTTCTAATAATGGGTGAGAGCACTTTGACCTTTTGAAATAGTTTCTCAGTAGACAAAGCAGCAGAAACAGAGTCATTACAAACCAGACTGGACAAGGCACTTGAGAATATAGTGTAAAATAAGAATAACAAATGGTACACTTTTAAAATGATGGACTGGGCCTGGGCTTTTCACAAGTACCCGAGAGAGGTGCCTGTCTAAAATTCAAGGGGATTAGAGCTTTTAACGTCCACGTGTCCTTGAAACCACAGATTAGATAACCAGGTTTGAAATTCTCTGAATTTATGTATTGTAGCCACAAGAAACACAAAAAGACTTTCCTTTTACCCATCTGTATTATATACTTCAGACATCCTATATATCAGTGGCCTTTACTGGTTTAAGTTGCTTCTTCAGGTCCTGAGTGAGCAAAACACTTTAAGTAAATGCTTAACTTTCAGCATGTGATAAAGTCTCTATCTGGTGACTTAAGCCCTTAAGCATATGCTTATCCCCCAGTGAACTCCCTGGGACTTAGGCATATGCTTTAACTTTCCTACATTGATTGTAACATAAATTAGAAGTTCTTTTCTTGAAACACAACCTTTGCCAAAGGTCTGTGGTTTTGGAGCTGAAGCTCAACAGAAACTTTGTGAACAGCATGGAATAGGTGGTTCACCATGTATACTAGTTTCCATTGCAGGGATCTCCCTAACTCTACTCCCTCCCACCTCAACCTCAGAAACTCTGACATCAAATCTTGAGAAGAAAGCAACAGGAAGGAACAGCTCTCACAAGACTTTCAAGCACATTTGGCATGGTCATTAGTCTTAGGGGTGCCTATACACATGCTCTAATGTGTTCTAATTAGAATACTCCAGCATGCCTCACCGTCATGTGTATTCACCACCCTGCATTTCAAAATGGGGGAGGGGGCACTTTAACTAAAACTCATACAAGCTTTAGTTAAAGCACCCCTGCAGCCATTTTGAAATGCAGCATGCTGAATACATGTGAAGCTGTAGCATTTTAATTAGAACTGCTGTCCGGGAGCTGCTCTAATTAAGCTGCCCCCTCACATGGGAGCAAGTGTATAGACAACAGGTGTGGCTGGTGAACTCATACTGGTGGGGCAGGTGGAGTAGCACATGGGATTGTGGGGGGTTTGCAGCCGGCTGGGAGCGGGGGGAGTTGCAGCCAGCCAGGCACTCCAGCCAGAAGCGGAGAAGCTGCAAACCACCCCCCACCCCTGCTTCCAGCCAGCTGCAAACCCCATCCTGCTCCCATGTGCTGCTCCACTCCTCCCACCAGTCTGAGTTCACCAGCTGTGCCTGACAGATAACCATGGAGTCTGAATCAGTTTGTTTTGCAGTTAAGCATATGTGTATTCATCCAAACCAAGCCAAAACTTCAAATGGTTGGATGTTTTGCTGATCTCTAGCTACAATATTTCTGATGCTGAGAAGAGTCCTGTGCTTATATAGCATTATAGGGACATCACCTTGGTTCGAGCCTCTACGCATTATTGTAAGACAAATAGTACTAGCAACTGGAGAACATAGCAAAAATGACCAAAGCTGTGCATTTCATTAATTGCTAAAGGCAAGGAACTTTTTTGGATGATATCTTGTATTGCACCAACTGCCTTCCTAACTATAACATCACTCCAACACTACGATTAATTGCTAATGTAATTATATGGTTACATTAAAACATGTTCCTCTTAGTTGGCTACTTGATATATTTTTGGACCTTATGCGCTGAAACCCAGTAGCTAATCTTTTCTAGACCGGATTGTTTCAAATCTTTCCTGACAGAAATCTAACTGAAGCATTTTTTTTTTTAAATGGAGACAAAATGCCTGACCTTGTAAAGAACATTAGCAAATATACCCACTACATTAGCAAATAGAGCTGCAGATTAGCCCCTGTCAAGTATTTCCCCAGCTTCTGTATAACTAGAAATCTCAACCTCCTCTTGGGTTATTGTGTAGCTTTAAATATATTGGGCATGCACAGGTGTTCTCCACACCTGGTTTGTGCTCACGCAGCTTACTTTAAGCTGAGCGAACATAGACCTAGAGTGGTGTATACAGCCCTTCCCTGCTCCTGGGAGCCATATGGGGAAATCAGAGTAGGTAAATTGGTGTAGAGGGAGGAGGAGGGATGAGCAGCATCGGGTGGGGGGGGGGGGGGTCCGGGTTGCAGGATTGGAGGGTGGTGGGTCTGTGTGTGAGGGTGCTAGTCTGGGGGTAGAGGGCCCAGGGGCCCTGTCTACCAGTCAGGGTGGGCAGGGTAGGTAGAACTGAGCCCTAAGGCTGGGGCGACCAGCTGGGCTTTTCTAGCCCTGCTGCTGTGCTCCCAATGCATGTAGGTGTTTAATAGATCAGGTTAACCTTTGTGTGATCTAACTTAGTTTACTTCCTCACGTGAGATAACTTAGATTGGGCCCATCATTTTCTGCCCAATTTAACCCTCCTGAGTGCCCGCACAGATGCACTTTTAGATGGACCTAACCTGAGTTAGTTGGATTTAAATGTAATGCCTGTACATACTCATTGTGAGCAGGCCAATTTATTTCCCAGTGGATATCCACTGACACTCAGTGCTGGAGCCCAGAAACTGTCGGTAGTGTTACGCCATCATCACAGCACAGTTTATCCAGTGGCTCTCAACCTTTCCAGACTTGAGGCACCCTAGATAAGTTCAGGGCACCCCTCAGAAAATGCCAGGTCTTACTTTTCACTTTGTTTTTTTTACTACAGAAAAAAAATAATAAAGGAAGCAGTTGTTCTTTGCGTTGCAAAATACTCAGAAAGCCCACAACTATGGGTTCCTATTTGAAATCTCTGGGTTTATCTTGTGAACTGTGTTTGCAAACCTTATAGTGCCAACACGGTGTGGCTCCCTGCAGCACTCTTGTGGAGCGACACTGGTTTATCCATTAGGCGTGCTGGCTGATACAGTCAGCTGCTCTTGTAAGAGATCTGCTCTTAGCACTCCAGAAGCAAACATCACATAAAGTGCTTTTATGCAGGAACATGCTGCTCTGCTTCCTGTACATTTGAGTTTGAATTGTGGGGAGCAGGGGCATGACAAAAGAACGGAGGGGAAAAAAGAGAGGTCCACACAGAAAAAGGAGCTAGTGAAAAGTCGACGCTAAAGCTAAATGAAGGGGGAGGTGGGCCGATCGGCACAAAAGGAGAAAGGTGAAGTGACAGCTGAAATGACCCAAGACATTTTTCTCTGCTTTGGCATTCTATTATTTTCATACATAAGGGTCCAGTGGGGGGAACAAAATGTGTTTGGCTCTGATTTAAAGGCACTTTTGTTTGTCAGCGGATTTGCAGGGAATACATACTGATTTTTACAATGGTCCTGATTTAATAAAAAAATGCTTTAGAGCCACTCCAACTTTGAGCCCAATTCAACAAAGCACATAAGCCTGTGCTTAAGTTTAAACTCATGAATTTAGTCCTGCTGCTGTGGGTGCTTCGGTGCACAGGAGAGTAAAGGCACAAAAACAACAAACCAAGAAACCCGCCATCTTCTAAGGCTTAGCTGAAGTACCCAAATCGAGCTTGTTTTCCCTGATGCTTTAGTTGCCAGCAAAATGATTGACAAAGAGTTGTCATATTTCTTGTGTGAGTTGAACAATGACTAATAGCCCATATTATAATCACTGAGGTACTGCACCAAATCAGTTTAGCTGCTAATTTGTCAGAACGGATTATTCTTCTGAGTCATAATGAAAATTCATTCTATTTCAACCCAAATGAATAAAACAAGGGGGAAAAAAGGGGGATTTAAACTGGTTATGTGGCCCCATTAGTCTGTTTATATAACTGTAAATAGAAATCGTTCCCCTTCTCTTATTTGTGCCTTTTGATTATTGAATGAATGAGGCTGGGTCAGAAACAAAAGAGCTCCAGCTTTGGAAAACGTTCAGGGGGGTTTCTGCATGAGCAATTAAAGTGGTTAGAAAATGGGCAGCAAGAAGTCCTGGGTTCTACAATTGGCTTTGTCATTGATTCGGGAGCTAATCTTAGAGGTGCTGAGTGCCTTCAATTGCCAGTAAAGTTAATAGGAGCTGAGGGCACCCTGTACATCATAGAAGATGGGAATAGATGCCTTATAATAAATACCCTGATGGACAGAATGCCCTTCATACAGCGCACACAGGGCCAAATCCTCAGCTGATGCAACTTGATATCACTCCATTAACCTCCATGGAGCTATGCCCAGGTCCTACTATCTGAGACTCTTGCCCTACATTTTAATAGTTTTATTCTCCACCCAGCCTGATGCTGATTTCTGGGCATTTGTTTGTAAAGACAATCCCCGAGAGCACTTGGTACTAAAATATATGCTCAGAAGGACTTCACTCCCTCCTTCTGAAATGGTGAACTGGGTAAAGCAAAGTCTTACACAGTGTGAGCACAAGCTTTGCAGTTCTTGGAATTGCCCGGACTATGTGAAAAAGCTTTATAATTCCAGAAGCAGACAGGCAGGGGAGCCCTTATAAACATCTCAACCATTGAAAAAAACAGACTTAAGTACCAGGTACATAAAAACACCAAAACGTCCATATTTGTGTGAAGCCAACTGCTGTTTAAGTGACTGTGTAGCACAAGTGGGCACCCTGATGTCAGGCATAGCATTCTCTTCTTGCCGCCGACCACTTATTGCCCTTTGATTCTGAGTCGGGAGAATGCCTAGTAGTTTTGGTCCTCGGACTGACTGCAGCACAAGCTTACTGCTCAGCCCCATGGTGTGGAGACCTGAGGCTCCAATTCAAGGAAAAAACATCAGCACATGTTTCAATCCATCCCTGCTCAGGATACCATATGCAGAGTATGTCTATTAGGGGTGTGCAAAGCAGGCCCTATTCAATTCGGATTCAGATTCAGCCCGAATCGGGGACAGTGATTGGATTCATTGATTTGGATCACTGTCCCTGATTTGATTCAGCCGAATCCAAATCTGAAGATTCAATGCTGATTCAGAGAATCAGCGATTTGAACGCAGACAGTGCTTTAAAAGTTTTTTCTACATACCTTGAGGTACCAGCGTGATTTGTGAACACTGCGATGCAGGGCAGATGGAGCATCCCACAGGAGCACGGGGGGGGGGGCATGCTCCACATGCTCCAGAAGGCACACTACTGCTCCTAGTAGCATAGCTTGGGGGCAAGAGGAGGGGGGCAAACAGGGCACCAGGTACAGCTCCCAGTGAGCCTGTGCCATAGACTGCTGCCACTGGATATGGCTGCTACAGCTAGGCCATGTCTACACATGCAATTAATGCAGCTGAATAAATTCTGGTGCAGTTTGTGCCGGAGTTTATTAGTCTTGGGTGCTGCATTTGCACGTGCTCCTGGGACCACAACATGTTGAGCTGGGGCAGAGCAGTCCCAGCTGGCAGGGGGCCCTGGGGTTAGTCTACCAGCCAGGGGCTGCTCCCCCTCAGTTCAGCATGCTATGGAGGGGCTGGCTGGGGCAGAAGGGTGCTACGGTGCAGGGCTAGCTGACAAGCAGCCCCTGCACTGAAGCAACCTCATGCCCCAGCCAGCCCCGTCAGCATCTACACATGCTTTGCAGTGGTGTAAATAACTCCACCATAGGATACTACTTGTGTCTGGAAGCACTATCCTATGATGGAGTTAATTAGTTTATTCTGTCCTAGTATGCATGTGTAGGTGGTGATATTTTACTATGGAGCTAATTAGTCAACCCCGCAGAAAATGTATCGTGTAGGCGCACCACTATAGTAGCAGTATTTGGGAGTGGCAGCAGCTGCCTCCAGAGAGATGTAATGTAAGATTTCTGCCCCCACCCCTTATACAATGGTCAGCATACCTCCCCCTGCCCCTTCCTGGGTGGTGAATGAGATCTTTACTCCTCTAGGATTAGGCTCCTAACATCACTCAGAAGTTTTGACCAATTTTGCCCTGGTGAGTCAATGGTTAGATGTAGGGTTTCTTGCTTAAAGGTCATATTTTTAACTCTAAGTTCAAGTACCTTTATATTGCCAAGTTCATGTTACACATATATCTTACATCAGTGAGGGTGTACGTCAGGTATTTATGCATAAATATGGCCAGGTAGGTACTTAATTTACCTTATAAATCTGTCAAGGATTTTTATACCAGGATTTTATGCCACTGGTCCAGTAAAAGATATCACCCCCAAAACTCCTTGCCTCCTCAGAGATTTCCTGGACAATCATGATGGTAACAACACTCCAGTCCTACTTTATAATTACAGAAGTATCCATCATATCACATAACTACTGGCAGTACTGTGGAAAGTAGACAAGACTTTTTTTCCAGTGCTACAAGACCTGGACCAAAGATGGACCAAGAGATAGTAACAGAAGAGCCTGCTGCCTATGTTACATGACTTAAGGTTTGTCTGTAGTACTAGGTCTCTGCTGTCATAGCTATGCTAGTGCCCTCTAGTATAGAAACTGCATGTGCCAGCAGGAGATGCTTTTCTGTTTCATAGTTTTACCTTCCCTATGCACGACACACACTACGCTGACAAAAGCACTCATTTCTTGGTAGAGCTAATTCCACACCAAGGATTTTGCTGTCCTCACCATGCCAGTTGGGGGTATGATCTTTTGACACTCCTGGCTGACAAAAATATGCTGGCATGACTTTGTAGAGGATGGCAAGCCTTAGGCACAAACACATGCACAGGGAAACTGCACCTGCCCAAGTCTTTAAACCTGTCAGATACTTTTTTTTCCACAACATGAGATTTTTCCAAGGTAAGTGACTTTGGTGTTTCTATGACTATTCAGAAACAGGGGGGCAGATTTTTTCTAGGCACTCATGCAGTAGTTCAGGGGATGATTTTCTTACAGGATATTGCTTACGTTACCTATTGGTGCCTTCACTAAGACTATGTGCAGAGGAGACCCTCTGATACTATGGTGATGACTGTAGCATAAAAATGATTGATGCAGATGAAGAGTGATTTTCATTGCTTTTTGCCCCCCTTCATAAGCCTCTTTGTTCTCTGTGTCTTGTCAATGGGTCAGCCTTTAATTTAAGCAAATTCCACCAGATGTCTAGAAGTGGAACAAAATCTGGGGTTTTTTTATTTGTGTTTTTGGTAGGTTGTATAATGCCTGTAAGCAGCAACACAGCAGAAGTAAACAGACTCTCCACTTGGTTTCATGAAATAACACAGCTATTGCAATGAAATAAATACCATGATATACGCACATTTAGGACTAGTTTGCATACTTACACTAATAAGCACATTAGATTATGTTTGCCACCCTTATGCATTGCTGTCCTATGCAAAGGCACACTTTTTATGTCTAGAAATTATTACACTATGGTAAATTGGGTGAAAAGGGAAACACGTATGCGAAGCAACGTATCTACTATCACGTTCAGTGTGCAAATGCCTAAGTACACCTTATTATCATACTGAAACACAAAATTATGATCATGCATTGCAGCCACTAATTTTCTGTAAAATGAGAGAAAGAAAAATGGTCACTGAAGGCTAAAAAAAAGATCGGGGGGGGGGGGAGGCGGAAGGGAAGGGGAGGCGACATTTAAAAAAAAAATCTGTTAAATACCACCTGAAAAAAAATCTGCTGATATCTATGTACAAAGACGCATATGTGTGTGCGTTGAGATACCTCTAATTTTTGCCTATGCCAATACCAGTTTGTCGAAAAGATATTGAGTAGAGTCTACAGAAGGGTGGTATGTGACTATTAGTCCTTAAAGAGCAACTGCCCCCAATTTTGATGGAGACCAGCTGTGCAAAGCAAGGATGTTTGCTTGTTTATACAGAAGACCCAAGTTCTTGTATTCTGGTTCTGAACAAATCACTTAACAGCTTTGTCACTTTTCTGGGCCTACTCACTTGAATGTCACTAGTGAATATAAGTACCTCATTTTATGGATGCCAAATAGACTTCAGGGAGACCTGATTCTTGAGAATGCATCTGAAAAAAATCAAGCCCCTTTAGGAGCCTCAAGACACCCACCAAAATTGCTAGCTACTTTTGAAAACTTTGGCTGACATCTGAAAAAAAAGGGAGGGGCAGGGGAGGGATGCAATAATTATCATCATGACCACTCTACTGTGAGGTGACATTACTGTGTTGTGAGGATTGTATAGGTGTGCAGGTAGCTGGAATGATGTGATCCCTACCAATTACACTAAGCCCAACTGTTTCACTGTCATCTTGCTCTCTTCCATGTGTTCTGTGTATCTGTTTTTTCCCCAAATTATTGACAGTTTTGGGCAAGGAAGGTCCTTGTATTAGGAATACGTGCTAAATAGAGCTTTGATGCCTAACTAAGTCATCTGGGAACAACTGTAATAAGATGCTGAGACTACTGAACAGACAGCATGCAAAGTATAAACTTCAGCAGGAAGCCAGGCAAGTTGAGAAGCTGTGGTCACGAAGTGGCTGAGGCCCCACAAGTATGGGCCTTAAAGAGAGAGGAGTACAAGTTAGGGTAGGCATCTGATGTTGGGTGAGCCATGAAATGTTCCAAAAAGGCACCCCCTCCCTCCTCCCCACCACCCTCCATCTCCGACACCCACACACAACCCTGCTGTGTTGAAATCAAAGGAAGCAAAACTCTGTTAATAGTAACAGCTGAGAAAATTATACATGCAGTGCCAAGCACTTATGCTAGATTTTTTTTATAATACTGAGGGCATTTCTGAATGTGACAATTAGTGATGTTTATGAAGTGCATTAGCAAAATCCCCTTACGCTATGCTTTTCAGAAACATGTGTGTTCATGCTAATCATTTAATGTATGAATTTGTTAACTATTTACAGGCAGGCACTTACAATTCTATTGCTCTACTTATTCATCCTTTGTATTTCTAATTTCATGAATACCCCCATGCCTGTGTTTCTGATTTAATTGACTCCATCACTCACCACAACTTCTCCTAAAAGAAAAGATGCAAACAGGCCACAGTTGTGTATGGCACTTAAATACACACCTAACTTTAAGTACATAAGTTCCTCCACAGAGGTCAATGGGACTGTGCATCTGCCTAATTAGCCATGTGCTTGAATACTGTACTAATTCAAGGCCATATGGTCTGACCTTCATATCCCTGACATCCTGAGATCTGCACCATCCCATATAGGCCTAGACCCTTGTTCTCCTTCAGCCTATGCACAATAAGACTGAATGTAGCAAAGCACTGTTGCCTTTTCCTACAGCTTAGGTGCCCCATTGTGATGTCGGTGTTGCCCAATTCCAATTATTATTAGATGTCTATTGCTTTGCAAATCGGCTTTTTAGAAGAGGAAACATTGGTGATACAGTTTGGGTGTATTCTAAGCAGTTTACTTATGATCACACTCCAGTCCTCAAATACACGTACTCAAACAATATAAAGGCAATCTCTGCTTTAAGGGATCTCATCACAACATTAATGTACAGTTCCAGGGAACAACATTGACTTCAAAACTGACTGTATTCAGAAACCAATATAGAGAGGAAACATTCCTGCTGCTCACGCAGCTCCCTTTCTAGTGGCCCAAGACCTTTACATGAAATCTTGCCTACCTCCCCCCAAAAAATATAATATCACACTATGACCCAAAGCCTGAACATTTGTTCACATACATACATTAAAAACAACATGAGGCCATTTGTAGCCATGCTCACCATTTTCTAAACCATGTTAAATGATTTGCATTACACAGTTTGAATCAAATTTCAATTCAAATTAAAGGTTAATAGATGATGATTGACTATCAAGGAGGTTTTTGTGCCTTTTTACACTTCTACAGTAGAGAGGGCAGGGGGTGTCTGGTGCTGCACATGGTGGTGAGCATGAGCAACAGCAAGCCCTAGATACCTGCCTAGATACATGTTAATTAATACAGTTTAAATTGCCTAGCTTGTACTGCTGTAGTCTGCTTTCAGTGGGGATTCGTTCATTGAAGATTAGTTAAATCAGACGGAAGCCAATTTTAATTCGGACTACAGACATCCACGTGCATATTGTGATGACTGTAGTCCAGATTAAACCTAAAAAAAATGTCTATAAACAGCCTGAAGAATATACCAAACTGTCCTTTGAAGAGGACTACTAAGGTGCTGAAATGCATAGGTTCTGATTCCTAATGTATGTTAATATAACACTTATCCTAAGGGACCCCCTATTTTAGCTGGAGTCTAAGTGCCATTATAATTACCCATAATAAATACTAGTACTAATATGTAGACAAGCTTCTTTGGGCAAATCATATCTTTTATTAGACCAACTCAGATAGTTGAAAGAATTTTTCCAACTATGTAAGTTGGTCTAATAAAAGATATCAGATTCACCCAAATAACCTTGTCTGCCTCTGTCTTTAGACCAACACGGCTACAACCTACACCCCTGAGTACTAATACGTGGAACTTCTTAACATGGACTTTAGGTATCTGCAATTATACACATTTCAACAAAAAAAATGTATCACTGGATTTTTGTTCAGGAAAAGTACTTAATATAATATGCATGGGCTGGTGTTTCTTAATGTCCCTATCTATTAAAATATGTTTTGATAAAAACTAAAAAGACTCAGTGCTATCTCTAAGGACAAATATGTATTTCACAATGCATCAGTCTATTGAAAATAAGTTTCCATTGAAAAAATGGCTCAGAAGTACTGCTACAGGAAAATGAGGCAGGGTTATCAGATAGTACATTTGTGCCTGAAAGGATCAATTCCTGCATACTTCTACAGATTATCTTTTGCATTAAATAGTGGTTTTATTTTTTAAAAGTACTTTGTATTCCAGGTTCTTCAGATTTGCTTTCAAAGAGGTTTAATAAGGTAAAGAAACTGAGATCTCTACAACTGTTCCGTGTGTAAACTGGGGCTGGAGAAACTAGAGAGAAAATAAGAGGAAATACTTTCCATGCAGTGGATGAATAGAGTGTGGAACTCACTGCTACATCATCTTGAGGTTCAAAAACAAAGCAAGATTGATTTGACACCTACCAGTACTGAATGACAAGAATATGCAGTTAGTGCTAGCTCTTTTGAAGCTGTATGACACAAAACTTAAGTGATATCTAACATCAGAGCCCAGGATAGACCGTCTGAGTGGGGGTGGATAATCATTCTTAGTGAAAAGGTCTCTAGCTATGGAAGACAAGGTTCCTTGGGTGAATTTGATATCTTTTATTAGACCAACCCAAATGGTTGGAGAATAGTTATCAAGTAAGCTTTCGGGTTCAAAAACCCTTCTTCAGGCTAAGGAAGCTTCAGCAGTTGGTCTAGCCATGGAACACATTTCCAGAGCAGAAGAGAGGAATCCAAATCTGACCATCTTTAAAACATATCACAAAGGTTTCCTCTTTGCAGAAGCAAAGTAGTATTCTTTTTTGCCCAACAAGCCCCAACCAAATAATTAATAAAAAGGGATGGAGTGATGCTCTCTCTGCTTCCCTAGGAAAGTATTTCTCCCCCAAAAGGGAGGAGTCTCAGACACTCCATGAAGTCCACTTGGAAGTTCACTATCATTGATTTTACAGAGAAGGATCTTAGATTCTATAGTGATGAGTGGTTGTATAAACCCTTAAGGAAGAGAGGGATATGGCAAGATGAATGGATGGAGAGATGAAAAATAGGTGATTCCCCCATCCTTCCCCACTTCTGGAAAACTTATCCCACATTGGTTGAATGCAGAATTTTTTTCACCTTTCTTTGTAGCATCTAGTACTGGACCTTGCCGGAGAGAGGATGTTAGACCAGATGGACCAGGGACTAGATCCAGAGAAATTGCCATGTTCCCAAATAAGAATCATGCCCAAACCATTTGGTTTCTTTAAACCTTCTGTGTGTAGTCCCAGCAGAAACTGTCAAGTTCAGTGGTTTACAAAAAACTTGTTTTTAGTCTTTCAGTTCTTTGGAGTAAATGAAGAAACTTGCATTGACCTCAATGACAAATAGATCATGTTTTTTATCAAGTTTAATATTTCAGAGTCCCCAGGAAGGTTTGAAACCCAATTATTTACTTAAGGCACTAGCCTGCATCAGCACAATGTTGAGCTCCATCAGGGAGTCCCCATAGGCAAGTTGCACAGAATAGATATCTTGGTTTTCCAAGAGATGCTTTGGGAACATATTTGCAAATTCTACAGCACCTCATAGGACCCCTCATTCATTGTGGAAGGGATGAGTAGCTATTAGCAAATAAAGGCCCAACCAAACATTCACTGGGGTTCCCATAAGTTTATCCCACCTTTACTAAGCAGTAATAAGAGTCTCCGATTCCAATTTGTCAACACATTCCATATAGAAGATAGGATCCATAAGGACAAAGTCCACTGCAGGGTTTTGGACAATGTGAATACCCAAGGGACTCTAGTTGGGATGAAAGGGAGAACAAACTGGGGAATGAAAACACGTTGAAAGAAGGCCTGGTTTTGAAAAGAATATCTTCAGTAGGACCTACCCCCAAGTGGCTTGATAATCTGTAGGAATTGAGACTACTCAGCGTAGTGTGACCTTACTCTTCCCCTCCAAAATCAATCCTCTGTTACCTCTCAGCTCCATGTTCTTGGGGAACCCTGGCACAGGACGCAGCCTGTCTGACTCGCAAAGGATTCCCCTCCACCTCTACCTGAACAAGAACTGATTACAAAAGACAATGAAGATGCAGTGGGAGACACACCTAAAGCCCTCCAGTTAAGGGTGACAAGAATGAAGAACTCCCCTAGGTCTCATTTGCATCCAAGATGGAACCAGATGACAATTCATTTATATGGGAGATGGACAACAGAGAGCATGAAGCAAAGACCATAGTGAATTCTGGGATCAGAGAAGCAGGGGAGCACTGCATGACGGGGAATCTGTACTCCAAATGCTAATCAACCAACATTTACGCACACCCAGCTCAGCATTTATCAGACCAATTCTAATCTGGATTTACAAACACAGACACACACATCACCTAACCAGAACTAAGCAGAAGAAAAGTTTAATAGGCATCATGGGCTGTACATTCCCTGGTCCCACTATGGGAGGCCTATTTAAACTTAATTGAGTAAACTCGGTTGCTGGGTGAGGGAATGCTGAGGCAAGAGACTGAGTCAGAGGGAGTATGGGCAACATTTGAACAATGGTTAAGGGTTCATCACAGTGTCCAGCCTGTTGGAGCCTTTACCACCAATGCTGTCATACTTTTTCTGGGATGACTGATGGAAGTCAACCCCACAAAGTTTATGAACACTCCAATAATTCCCTTAAGTCTGTTAAAAGACTACAGTAAGATCTGGAAAAGTCAAGCTAAGCTGAGGCCTATTCACAACAGGTAAAAATACAAAACCCTGATGCTGCAAGCTATCTATTATTTCTGAAGAAACAATGAGGTATCCCATCCAGTATATCTGCTATCCATAAGAATTTCAAGCTGGCTCCTAAGTGTCTGGTTACTCCTTAAAAACTTATGTTTTTCCTGGTTGTTAATCAATTTCTTGAGACATTCCAAACCAGATAACCCCTTGTCAATATAAAAGATAATTATTTACACTATTAAAAGAATGCTTTGAAGAAGCTGAACTGAGGGTATAAAAATCTGTAAAAGCAGCAACCTGTGTGCTTCAAGAGGAGAAATCTCTCTGACACCATCTGCTGTTGTTCTCAAGAAGCTGGATGCAACATATCATCTCCCTTCAAGAATCGTGCTAAGAACTTTACCTGTCAGCACTGGAACCCAAGTGTCTTGGACTGGTGAAACCCCAGCTCTCGTTCTCTCTCTCTCTTTCTCTTCTCTCTGGGCATAGATTTCTGAACCTGAACTGCATTAGTTAAGCTTGAGCTAAGTTTCCTCAAATACTTAGTGAAACCAGGGTAATATTGTAATTGTTTTGATTGTTTTCCTTTGCATGTCTATTATTACTAGTACCATTATATATTTCATATACTCAGCAATAAATAACTTTTATAGTCAAACTGGTGGTAACTGGGTATATTTTTCCTTCTCTACCTCTTCTTCCCCACTTGCTCTGCAACACTTCTTTTACCTAAGCTAAAGATCCCTGTGAAGCCCAGAAATACTGTGGGGTCTGCTCATCAAGAGGGTACCACTACTAGGACAGTTAGGGCAAAAGATTGGGACGTGCTGAGTTTGAGACACGTAAGAGGATCAGCATGTATAGGCTGATTGACCCAGTTTGGCTCAGACGTGCCCTAATGAACTGAATGCCGGCCCATGAGGGTGTCAGCTGGACACCCAGCCGGATTCAGAGGGATTCTGTTCACTGTGTGCTTGTGTCTGACTGCAGTGTAGTGTCACCTTAATGAACTGATTCCTGGCATGTGAGGGTGTCAGCCTGTCCATGCTGATCAACCCAGCCAGGTCAGGCATGTCATGTTAATCTGTGTGTGTTTGTGTGTATGGCTGATTTGGTGGCTGGAGAAATCCAGCCCCATTGAAACGGAGTCCTGCAAGATAGCTCCATTGGGGTGAGGACTTGCAGAAAGCAGAGATACAGCTCCGTACAGAAACACAAGTAACACAAGCAGCACATTGGTAGAATTACAAAGACCCTAGAAATGTACCCCTAATAAATGAGCACACCCCAAAGTGATGGGCAAATCTGGTAACACCTCCCAGCCTCTAATAAATTCACCGCATTTCATCCTTAATATATGTATGTGGATATTTAATTCAAATCACAGTGAGGCAAACAGTGTAATAATAATGCATTCAGTGCTGATACAAATCTTTACAAAATGCAGATACAATGCTTAAAAATATCCATTTATAGGTTGTCTAGAAGATCAAACCTCAGGAATAAGGTACAAATATAAGTGCCAATACCATTGTTTTTACGTAAATATGTACAATGCAACTGTTTATTGCCACTGTAAAAAAAATGTTATTCTTGTGCCACATAACTTCCACCAGCACACTCCAGTTAGAAGGTACAAAACACAATTTTATATTTATTGTTCAGGGTAGTCAATTCTTTAGAGCAAATGGATTCTGGGAAAATATCTCCTGAAGATTTAACTGCTTCCTATAGGTTACCCTTAGAAGTAAGATGATGTATTTCCTTGAGTACTCTATCTGCCATAAACATTCCTCAGATCCATAGATGGAAACTATTATCTTGGTATGTTTGATTTACAGTGCTATTAAAAGTGGCTCTGTATTTAGCAGAAGGCTCTGCTGCAGCACATGTTAGAGTACTTCACCTGGTTCACCTGTCTAAATAGATCAGAGGAGATTGATGATAATCCTAATGTCATGCAGAAGCTCACAAGATGGTAGCATGGTCAGACACTGAAAAGAAGAGGGAGCTCATGTTCTCTTGACTTAATTTTTTCCATACAAAACATGAACGATCATATTATAGCAAAGCAATTTTTTCCCTTGGATGGCTTTTTGCTAAAAGATGAGGATAATGATGTGTAGAATTGTGATAAAGATGCAGGGGCATTCCCATAGTTTTCCAGATTATCTATGGACCCAGTCTTGCAAACCTGTTATGCACACAGGGTGCACTGAAATTAGTAAGAACTTCGTATATAAACAGGGCTGCAAGATAAGGACCAATAATTGGCTTTTCTGTACATTTATTGCTTGACTGGATCCTCATCACAGAAAAGCTGGCCACACTTTTAAAATAAATAAATAAATGAAGGTAATCTCCACACAGTGTGCTCATAAAACTAAATCATGAAACACTCCTCAGCTGCTGACAAAAAAATCGCTAATCAATTAATGGATTCCCATTCCAACTCCCTGACTGCCAGTAAACCTCATCCCAACAAGCCCTTAGGCCACAGAAAAGGCCAAAGAACAATTATAAAGGTGAGGTGCACTTCAGATTTTTCTGCCCGAGACCAGGGAGTCAACCCTGGCTTCAGAAAGGAGTCACTATTGCAACCAGGTCTGGACAATTTCAAGCAGCATCGCACGTTACACGACCACATAAGGCAGCAACGAAGGATTTAGCATGTAATTTTTTATGCTACTTCCATTCCAAATGTCATGTTTGCCATTAGAAAATGAAATCAGAGAAAGTAATTTGGAAGAGATTGGAAAAGGTTCTGCCAAAAGAAAAAAAGTTTCTATTATTCGTCATTCTATTTTAAATGCATTCATTTTTTGGTGATCCTTATGAACTTTTGTACTTACTTTTAATGTACATTCAAACATTCCAATGCAGAGGCACAAATCTCTGCAGAAAATGAATTTTAAGTTGTATGTGTAAATATTTATGGAAACCATACGACAAACACCTGTGCATGAGGATTTGTGGCTGAAAACCATGGATCTTTGTGCAATCATGGTCCTGAAACGTGGTTTCTTAGACTAATTACAACTGAGCAATGTTGCTCAAATTTAGCATATAAAGTACTGAATATCCATGGATTGCTATTTGTCATTATATGTATGAGAGAAAAATGAAAACAAAGCAATGATTTTGAACAAATATTTGATGTAACTAATTTGTTCATATGCATTATGTGGACAGGAAAAGAAACTAAATTTGCCAAGTAAATTAGTCATCCTGAATTATTTTTCATTGTCTATACCAGAGAAGCTCAAAAGTGACAAAGTGGAGCTCTGAATTACAACTCTGAGAGTGACCAGTACTAGGTTTGCACAAGTATCCAATAATGATACAAACTTATTTCATCCTTTTGAATTTGAACTAGTTTTGATAGGATATCTCATGAGATGACATCTTTTTTTTATATTTCTTAGCGCCTTTTTACATGTTACACCGGGAGCTGTGCAAATGTTGATGGGTATTAGTGCTAGCTTAAGCTTGGAGGAGTCACACTTCAGGCCAGCTGGACCTTAGAGGACTGAAGGGTAAGAAAGTTCCTCTTCCCATTCTGGGCTTCCCCCTTGCCCCCTCCCAGGGCTCCCCTTCCCCACACCCAAACCTGGGTACCCCATTAGTCTTCAGGTTTCCCCCCCTGCCACCCCACCACCCCTGTGTGGCTGCCTGCCCTGCCTGTTCCAAGAGAACCTGGCACTGCCCCTGCCAGTCTGCTGCTGTTCTCCACGCCGAGCCCAGCCCAGCCCAGCCCCGACAGCAGCAGTGGCAGCGGGGTGGGGAAATAATAAGCAAGGATGTGGGGTGCTGAGGAGCTTGGGAGTGGGGGCTGTGAGCCTGATCTGGGACAGAGAAGGCAGGAAAGGGAAGGTGGTGGTGGGGTGGGAGGTAGGGTGTTCACACTAAGGTGTAACTCAAAGTGGCTATAACTTATTGTAACATGAATTGGGTACCATGCAGCAGGGATAACCCTGCCTGGCAGCGGCATAAATTTGAGCTGCATAATGAGTCAGAAATGACCTGAGCAGGGTGTGGGGCTCTGCCTCTGGCCACCAGGAAGCCAGTGGCGGATTTAGCGGCAGGGGGCTAAGCGGCAGGACATGAATCTGGTGGCAGCACAGAGTCGCCGTGCTGCTCTGCCCGGCTCCGTGGGGCCCCCCCTGAAAGCACAGGGCCCAGGGTGGTTGCCCTGATTTGCCCCCCACAGGGATGGCCCTGTGATGTGTGATTAAAAGTAGTTTCAGGCACTGATGTGCAGACACTGTAGGTGTTAAGAGCTCCAGGAGTTGCCAAAAATTACTGTGTAACAAGGCCCTGAGTATTAATAAATGTTGCTACCAACCATTACATTCATTTTAAAAAAGAAAAATCACTAGTTTACCTCTGCCTTTGTGTCTGAAACAACCAAAACCCAAAAAGGGAATAGGAACAAAAAGTTAACCTTCTTTTATGAAATTTTAAAGGAGCACTGTACTGAATTTGGACAAGCTGTGATGCGGTCTGTATATTTCTGAAATCAGCTCATGCAAAGTCAATGTTAATGAGTTACAGAGCTCTTTAACCCACCTCCTCTCTTTACAGAACTTCACAGTCTGCATGTTACAAAGAAATGATCCACGATGCTACAGGTGTTTAGAAAAGTTGACTGGACTTTGTGAAGGTCTTCCTGATCTATGACAGACATGATAATTTGGATGAGATCAAACCTTAGGCCCCGCTAGGAGACACCAGAGATTCTCAAGCACTTAGGGGGAAAATAAAAAGTATTTGTTTATACAAGGACACTGTTGGGGAAATAACAGTACCTAGGATGAGTAACTCCTTTTTCTTTAAGGAAGAGGCACATTAGTATTCCACTAATAGATAAAATGTCACAAGAAAGTTCACCTTTCTTCATAATACTGTAATTAGTATTTCATATACTATAATTTTACTCTTGATGAGATAAGCACTTCTGTGGAAATTTCAATATCTATATTGCTAGTGCTAGCAAAAAAGCAATTTAAAATGACAAATTTTAATACATAATGGCTGTCCCAACCTTTTGATGTAGTAGCATGAATATCAAATTCCTGGAGAGTTAAAAGAGGTTTTTTGGTGCCTTCAAGGGGTTGGTGACTTTATAGTAGAGCAAGCTTGACCCTGTCTTAGAGTCTTTTTTTTTCCCCTGGTGCTTTTGTTTGTTGAAAGCATCCTCAAATCTTCCTCAGCTTTACACAAAAACTCTGTTTCTCAACCCTAATCTGAAAGCCACAGTGTCATTTCTGATCTCGTCTGCGAGACTGAGAATGTCACTTACAGATATGAGATTCTCTCTCATCAGCAGGTGCCAACTGTTTAGAAAGAAAAAGCTATACAAAACCTTCCAAAAATCCAAAGTGTGTGGGTAAGATGCTGCTGCTGGAGACAATGCAGTATATTTTCTCTTATCTTCTTGACATGCAGGGATTTGTGTCTGTAATTCCCAGGCACACTAATTCCTTTCTTGATGTGCCTAAATCTCAGCTCATCAAGATGGAACCATACCATCATGCCCCACAGCATTTTTAAGGGACTTGATTCACTTCAGTACTTCTCAGAGCCTAATTCTGTTACCTCAGATTAAAAATAATATATTGGAATAATTTCTACAAACACATTAAGAAGTACATTATTACTTGAGCTGTGAAAAATCTCTCAAGGCAACCAGAAAACCGGCAAGTTTCGTGTGACTGGGTTTCATTACAGACATGAAACAACCCGGGCTCACTGAAAGGGAAATTAAAGCATTGCAAATACTTCAAACAAACCCAGGCTCCTGTTTTAGCTTAACCTGGGATGAGGGTTTTTCTGGATTTTATATCCAAAAGTTGTGAAGCTCCATTGCTTTGACTGAGATGGTTACAGAATTCGGAGCAGGTCCAAACACAAAGCCCAAAGTGAACACGTGTGGATCTTCCAGGAATCAAACCCCAGGTAAATGCTTTCTGCAACACAAAGAGAATAAACTGTTGAATTTTGCAGAGCTGCAGTGACACGTGTCACTGTCCTGCTCTTTCTAAAACTCAAAGCAAAGACAGAAACAATCTGTGCTTTCTTCTAGAGCTTGTGCATCACTATGTGTTTCAAGAGACTACATACTCTTTTACTCAAAATCCACTTCAGTGGTGGCCTCCAAACTTAAGGCTAGATTGTGGTACATTCATGGACCAGACATAAATCACCCTATGTAAGCCCCTATATGGCACCTATACTAAAGAGCAGCAGTGTGGAGGAGTTACTTTGCTAAGCACGAAGTGGCAGAGGTAAGGACTGCATGAGTCCAGGTGTTCAAGCCCCATGACAGTCTGGTAAAGGTGTACTATACAGTGCCACTAAGGGGGACAATAGGAAACAGAAAGAAGATCCAAATTCAGCATACAAAATCCCAGGATTGTTGAAGTCAATGGAGAGTTTTATTATTGTTAAGAAAATGATTTCCCCTCAAGACGACCAAGATGGTCCACCCTTTCAAAACCCTTTGACTTTTCCTTACTCAATGGCACGAAGAAGGGTGATTACAAGCACCAATCAATCACCACATCATCTCTGACCCTATAGTCAGTCAACCAGGATTTGACTGGCCATGACATTATTGGGTACTTCTCAACTATTTTTGAACTAGATATTAAACCTGTGCATCAAACCTATACCAGTGGGGCCTTCACAAGGACAACAAATGCCTTTGTGGACAAGTTCAAACCCACATTGTTGACTTGGGTCCATTTCCAATGCTACCTGGTGTTACGCCTCAGCTCTGTATTCTTGGGCAACCCTGGCACAGGATGCAGTCTGTCTGACTCACAAAGGACTCCCCCCCCCCCTCCCCTCCTCTACCTAAACGAAACTGATTAAGATGCAGTGAGAGACACACCTAAAACTCTCCAGATAAGGGTGACAAGAGTGAACAACTGCTGTGAACAACATGCTGATCAGCCCGGCCAGGTCAGGCGTGTCACGTTAATTTGTGTGTGTTTGTGTGTATGACTGATTTGGTGACTGGAGGAACCCAGTCCCATTGAGATTGAGTCCTGCAAGATAGCTCCACTGGGGGTGAGGGCTTGCAGAAGGGAGAAATACAGCTCCATATAGTAACACAAGCAGCACATTGACAGAATCACCAAGACCCTAGAAACTATCCCTAATAAATGAGCACACCCCAAAGTAATGGGCAAATCTGGTAACAAGTTCAAACCCACATGGTTGACTTGGGTCCATTTCCAATGCTACCTGGTAGCCTCCAAGCTCTTCACACTAGCAATGACATTGCCTTAAGATGGCTAAAACAATATGCTGAAACCACATAGCCTAAATAAATTATTGATCACAACAAAGCCAAGTTTTCACCCTGGTGGGTATGGTACATCAAAGACTGTACATAAAAAATAATTCCCTAGGTAGTCAGATAGTGTGATAACTGAAACCAATATAAGGATCTCTGTATAAATTAAGAAATGTGAAATTATACCCCTTTCTTTAGCTTAGGGTAAAGAATCACTCTACAACCAATAGAGTGATGCCCAGGTTTTCCAACAAAAGATTTAGAACTGCCAGAAATATACTGGCAAACAATTAACTTGAGGCTAAAATGCCTAATGAAAATAAGATCTCAACTTCAAAGCAAACCCACCTATAACGGTGACCACAGTACAAATATATAATGCAAAGTACATTTATTATTACAAAAATGTCCTGCTATATAAATTGGTAAAGTACAAGCATTTCCTCACATATGTAAATACCGTCTGTATATTTGACTTGCATGAGTTTCTTACAGACATAGTCTACAGTTGTATTTATAAAAAATAATTATACTAAGATGGCAAAATGGAAAATAAATTACAAAGACATAAACTTAGTAACTTTTTGACATGCACTAAATGTCTTCCAGTCAAGTAAGAGTAGAAAGTATGTTAGTTGCTTTTTAAACTATTACTCCAATAAAATGTAATTATAGTGATTAATTGCATAATGATTACAGTAATCACAGCCTATTCTTAGTTGATTAAGAAAGACAGAAGCAGCTCAGAGAAAGCTTTCCAGTAAAGCTATCTATATTTATTTTATTTAGCACTTACTAATTTTCTTAACAGAATCTGCCAGTGGGGATGCTTCAAAGGCTAACTCTTCAGTCACTATGAGCCTGATCAAAGGCCCATTGAAGAAGACTCCTTTGGATGAAGAGAAGTGGTTGAGTAATGCACTTTAAGGCTAAGTATTATGAAGGAATGGAAGAAAAAACTTTCAATTCTTATGGTTTCTGTCCATTTTACTATCTTTTGGGGTTTTTTTACCTTTAAAATTAAGCACAGCTGCTTAACATCTTCTGCTTCCTCACCTAGAAACTCCTCTTTTACTTTCACGTAGTACCGTTTTAAGCCTAATGTCTACATCCAAAAGGAATTTGAACATCCAGAAGGAGAGGGACATGCAAGGACAGAGATGAGCAAATTTCTACGAAGTAAGGGGAAGATCCTTAGCAGTGAGCACTGTCACAGCCTCATTGATTTCATTGCAGTTCAAGCCTTATATCATCTGAATCACTACTCCAACATGCGGATTCCCCCTCATAGCTAAAAAAGTGAGAGAGAGAGAATAAACGCCAAGCAACTTTTCTTATAGCCTCAAAAAGGAAAAGAGGCAAAGACTCCTTGAAGACCATTAGGGCCTTGGCTACTGCTAACTGATTTTATATGTAATGTGTTCAGGTACAAATTGATGGGGATGGAGACCGGTTGATTGAGAGTCAGACAGACAGCTGAAAATGGTGTACATTCTTGGACCACAGTGGGGAACTGGATAAGATAGGTCTTTGATTTGCAGGTAGTAGATAAGAAGTGATGTATTGTGAGGTAGCCCATTTTGACAGATGAGCATGAGAAGGCTCTGTGCTTTTATGGTTTCTATGGAGTGACCTTGTATGTATACAGTGCAATGCTGATTATAGGCTGCCCCAACCTCAGCGCCACCAATGTCAGCGCCGTCAGCCACTCCCCCAGCAAGGCTGTGGTGCCATGAGCCGCCGGCTCCACAGTCTGACAGAGGAAGAACATAAGCTGTGCCATATGGAGCACTGGCCACACCACCTCCACGGGCACCGGTGGCATGTGGCATTTCCACACGGAGGACTCGCCTTGGCCTCAAAGTTGGTCCTGTTCCAGTTTTGGTTATGAGAAGCAGGTTTCTGGCTTCACTTGGAAATAGCAGTGAAGGGACAGTGAACTGGTGTACCTCTAGGATACATGAGCAGGAGAATGGAAACCTCAGTGACAGACCACCTAAAAAGGCCAATGGTCTAGATCAAACAGACGAAACAGATAGATAGGTATAGGTATCAAATGTGTGCCTTGCCTATCAGCTATGGAAGGGTGTTCCATGCAACAAGGCAGCCAGGGTTTAAAATACACTTTGACTCTGGGGGGGAGAGGGGGGGAAGGGAAGGGAGGGGTCTGCCAAAAAAAATTAAATCAGTTCACTGGAAGGAGCAATCTGATCAGAGACACCCCCCCCCCCCCGTTATGATTTTTAAATCTTATGGGGGTTGGCGCTCATCTCTTACGGGGGGGTTGAGCCCCCCAAGAGCTCCCCTGTAATTTGCACTCTGAAGGCAGCATACATAAAAGCCCACTGGAGACAACTGGAAGAGAAAGTAAAATGTTTTCTGTCATTGGAAATTTGTGTTTGTGGTGAGGAGGGTGGCTATCAAAATCCAGCTTGAAATAAAATTCTCTTCCTACTTCCTACTTCAGAAATGCTGAGGAATATCCATATCACATATAGGGGACAAACTTACCTTAGCAGGAGAATGATTAAATGATCATTGATTTGGCTGGACATAAGGAAAAGCTTCTTTACTGTCCAAATCCCCAAGGCCTGGAATAGGCTCCCTCCAGAGATGGTGCAAGCACCTACTCTGGACTCCTTTAAGAAGCGTTTGGATGTTTATCTTGCTGGGATCCTTTGACCCCAGCTGACTTCCTGCCCTTGGGGCAGGGGGCTGGACTTGATGATCTCCTGAAGTCCCTTCCAGCCCTAATGTCTATGAAATCTATGAAACTTATGATTACTGCTACAACAGTGGCAGCAAGGTGCTAGAACCAAGAGCATGGGCACTTTTATCACAGGGTCTGCTACCTCTCAGCTGTGCGTTCCTGGGGAACCATGGCACAGGCTGTCTGACTCACAAAGAATCCCCTCCCCCCAAACAAAACTGATTAAGATGCAGTGGGAGAAACACCTAAAACCCTCCAGATAAGGGTGACAAGAGTGAAACAACTGCCCTAGGTCTCATGTGCATCTGAGATGGAACCAGATGACCATTCATTTACATGAGAGATGGAGATCAGAAAGACTGAAGCAGAGACTGCAGTGAATTCTAGCATCAGAGAAGCAGGGGAGCACTGCATGATGGGGAATCTGTGCTCCAAATACTAATCAACCCATGTTCACACACACCCAGCTCAGCATTTATCTTATCAGTTCTAATCTGGATTTACAAAGGACTCCCCCCCCCCCCCCACCCCCACAGACACACACACACCTCTAATTTTAATAGGCATCTCAGGCTGTACATTCCCCGGTCCCACTATGGGAGGCCTATTTAAATTTGATTGACTAAAACTCGGTTGCCAGGTTAGGGAATGCTGAGGCAAAGAGACTGAGTCAGAGGGGGTATGGGCAACATTTGAGTAATAGTAAAGGGTTCATCACAGCTTCTAGCCCGTTGGATCCCTGACCACAAGTGTTGTCATACTTTTCCTGGGACGACTGTTGGAAGTCCTCCTGCCCAAAGGTTATGAACACCCCAATAATTGCCTTAAGTCTGTTAAAAGACTATAGTAAGATCTGGAAAAGTCATGCTAAGCTGAGGCTTGTTCACAACAAGTATAAATCCAAAACCCTGATGCTGCAAGCTATCTATTGTTTCTGAAGAAACCATGAGATATCCCATCAGTATATCTGCTATCCATAGGAATTTCAAGCTGGCTCCCAAGTATCTGGTTACTCCCTAACCTTATGTGTTTCTGGATTATCAATCAGTTTCTTGAGACGTTCCAAACCAGATAACCCCTTGTCAATACAAAAGACAATGATTGACACTATTGAGAATGCTTTGAAGAAGCTGGACTGAGGGTATAAAAATCTGTAAAAAAAGCAGCAGTGTGTGTGTGCTTCAAGAAGAAAAAATCTCTCTGATACCATCCACTGTTCTTCTCAAGAGGCTGGAGGAAACATATCTCCCTTCAAGGATTGTGTTACAAACTTTATCTGTCAGCTTTGCAACCCAAGTACCTTGGACTGGTGAGATCTCAGTGCTCTCTCTTTCTTTTCTCTCTATGCATAAATTTCTGAACCTGAACTGTATTACTTAAGCTTGAGGTAAGTTTCCCCAAATACTTAGTGAAACCAGGGTAGTATTGTAATTGTTTGTATTTGTTTTTCCTTTGCATGGCTATTACTACTAGTACCATTATATATTTCATATACTTAGCAATAAATAACTTTTATAGTCAAACTGATATTAACTGGGCACATTTTTCCTTCTCTGCTTCTCCTTCCTCATGTGCTCTGCAGCAACGCTTCTTTTACCTAAGCTAAAGATCCCTGTGAAGCCCAAAATACTGTGGGGTCTGCTCACCAAGAGGCCAAAGATTGGGACGTGCTGAGTTTGAAACACATAAGGGGAGCAGCTTGTACAGGCTGATTGACCCAGTTTGAGTCAGACGTGCCCTAATGAACTGAATGCTGGCCCATGAGGGTGTCAGCTGGACACCCAGCCGGATTTAGAGGTATTCTGTTTACCTGTGCACTTGTGTCCAACTGCAGTTTATTGTTGCTCTGATGAACTGATTCTTGGCATATGAGGGTGTCCGCCTGTCCACGCTGATCAACCCAGCTGGGTCAGGTGTGTCACGTTAATCTGTGTGTGTTTGTGTGTATGACTGATTTGGTGACTGGAGGAACCCAGCCCCACTGAAATGGAGTCCTGCAAGATAGCTCCATTGGGGGTGAGGTCTTGCAGAAGGGAGATACACAGCTCTGTATAGAAACACAAGTAACACAAGCAGGACATTGATAGAATTACCAAGACCCTGAAACGTATCCCTAATAAATGACCACACCCCAAAGTAATGGGCAATTCTGGTAACAGGTCCCTGTCCCAAAGAATTTACATCCTAAAGTGCAGGCTCATGGGTGACTTGGTGGCAGCCTATAAGTACATAAGGGGTGTGCATTAGGAACTGGGAGAATGTCTGTTCACCATGGCACCCCAGGGTAAGACAAGGTCCAACAGTCACAAACTCCTGCAAGACCATTTTAGGCTGGACATGGATGTTAGGGGTAAGAGTCACAAAGGGACTGAAGAATGGCAATGCTTATCACTTCAGCAGCTAAAAGGCACCAAGCTACACAAGTGGCATTCATCATGCCAAGTTAGGTGCTGGGGGGTTGGGCTGGGAACCTGTATTCTGGTCCTTGGTCCCAACAGGTCTTATACATTTCATGACTACCTCTTTTGTGAACAATGTATACAGTGTCCATGGACGAGGGAACAGATCCCAAGACATTCCACTTCTCATTGGGCAAGAGTCATATTTCTTCTTGCATCCTCTCCTCCTATCACCATTATTTTTTTGATTATTAGCTGCCCCAGTTATAACTGAAGTGGTGCAAAATCCTCCAAATCCAACCTAGGCCCGAACCTAAAGATTAGGGCCCTTTCTTGGGCAGTGGAAGATGTGTGCTTGAACCCCCTCAAGCAGAGGCAGACCAAGAACCCAGGTCTCCCACTACTTGGTTGGATGTTCTGATACAAGGCCAGCATCTGGAAGCTGCAAGATACAAGTAACGGAATGTATACTTGAAATGGCTGGAAATATTTTGACAAAGCTTGTCTGAAATCTTGAGGTATCGAGGGTGAAAGTATTTGCAAGATGGAATCAACGTTGATAAATTTCTCATTTAAACATTTTTTGAAAAAATAATAGTTTTGATTGTTGAAATGTTCTGTTTTAATAGTTTTGAAAAAAAAAAAAAGGTTCTTGCTGGGTTCAGAATGACTTGCTACTGGAATATAATCTAAGGTGTAGAAAAGAAAACACAAAAGCCAAACAATAAAATGTTTAAACTGATTAAAAATGAAAAGGCACATAGGTCTGGAAGGAGCTTCTACTGTTCTCCCAGGGAACCACGTGTTTAAAATAGCCACAAAAAGGTCCATCTCCTCTCTAGCTTCTCACGTTTCAGGCACCAGTCAACCTTGTAAAATGCCAGGGCAGGGAAGTGGGGAGTCGGGAAGGGTGAAGAATGCCACCAGTGTCTTGGCACTACAATGGAAGGACATCTTCAGAAGACTTCATCTAAATTTTTTCTTTGGATTTGCAGTTCTTGAAAATATTGTAGACTTCTGGGCTTGATTTTAGGTGCCTAAAGATGCAAAAAAAAAAAAGACTTCTGCTGGGATAGATAGTCAAAAGGGACTAGATAACTCATGTGAGTTGGATGCACAGGTGCTTTTGTAAATTCTGCAGGGACCAACCTGTATCTTCAGGTACCTAAATACCTTCAGGAGCTTTGTCTTTTGAGTTTTCACCCTGATTTGAGACTGGAACTTTTTTGTGAAAATTCTCATGGGGTGGGAAAGTAGTTTCTTTCCAGCTTTACTGCATATATACCATTATGCTATTTTATAGTCCTCTTGAGTTAAAAGGAATGCAATTATAAAAACTGCTTGTTATTATATACCCATATGAGCATTAGAGGTGCTTTTCACTCTGTCTCCCTCTCCGTTTCCTTCAGCTGTAACCCTTCAGTTCATTCCCTATTACTTATAATTCCACTAAATATATCCTTCTCGGTAAGGATATATTGAACCTGTCAAGTTTATTTAAAGAAAAGTTAAACTGGGGAAAATACAGGAGTGTGTCAGCCAGCCAGGTATGGTAAGGTATTCAAGAGAGATCCTTGCTCCACTTAGCTGACTACAAATCCTCTACATGTCAAGGAGAGCACAGAAAAGCAGATGATAAATGGCAAGTGAGAAACTGTACATTGATAAATGAGACTGCAAAGGAAGAATACATCTCCAGCAAATCCTTCATTGTTGCCTCCAACTCTGTTGAATTGCAGAGTGCTATTTATATAATCAAACCTGCCAGTAATCAGTCAGTGGAAAGCATGGTCCTACATTTGTATGACTTCAGAAATGGAAAGGGAATTATAGTACAGTACAGGGAAGATATTCAGGTTGTACGTGCCCCCTTGGCAGGTGCATGTGCTTCTTGTCATCTGTGGAGTGAGGACCCTTTGAAAAAAAATGGAACAAGAAATCCTGAGATGAGGAAGATCAGTGGTATCTTTTATGTACTTGTTAGAACACTAGGGCAGGGGCTGCTGAAAGTGGAACATGCCAGCAATAGCTTAGTCCCACTTCACTGGTATCACTTTTAGGGTGTAGATGAAGTGATGTAAGAAAGTCCACAGGTGGGGTGTGCACTCACCTGATGGACATGCTGCCCCAATCCTATTTCATGTAAAGGCATCTAATGGCTAAATGTTTGAATATGCTTGCTTCTGCTGTTGCACCCATTGCTGTCTATTCACTTGATCCAATAACCATAAGATGCAAAATGAATATGCACTGTTGCTGGCAGGTGTCAAAATGCAGGGCATGCTGCAATCTAGGGTTGTGCCCTCCTCCCTGAGTCAGTGTTCCTCTCTTGCTGGTAGCATAGATCTTCCTTCTTGGAAATGGAGGGTTATTGCCTCTGCCTACTCCAGGGCTTGATGATCAGGGCACTTTATTGAGAAGGAAACCTAGAACCCAGATCTCCCATTCTGTTGACAATGCCATAATCACTGAACTACTGGGTTAGAAGGTGGGAGGAACACCCTCTTCCCCACTAGCTGGCCCATGTGTTGTTTTTTTTTCTGTAACCTTCCTTGGATAAAACAGGATCACAACAGAGTGCAACTGATCATAGAGGATCCCTTCTAAGTAAGTTCAGAAAGACAAGTTTGGTCACACAAGTAAGAATAGCACTTGTAACTATGTTAGTTGCAAACATTGCCTCCTACACTTGATTTAGAGGGCTACATCTCATAGAATCATAGAAAATTAGGGTTGGAAGGGACCTCGGGAGGTCAATTAATTCAACCCCCTCAAAAGGTACAAGTCATCTCATTTCAACACCTGATGCTTAGCCCATTTAGAATTTTAAAAGTGTTAGAAATAGTTTGAAATGGGTGTTATTTGGATCTTGTTTTATTTTAAGTTATGGCATATGTTGTTTGTGGTAGAATCCACCAGAGCTGGTGACCAGAAATGGATTTACTGGCCCCTGAATTCCTGTGTGAGTTGTTCTGAATGACATTGACCCCAAATGCACTCCAACGTGACGGTGCTGGGGGGCAATGGGCATAACATAGGAAAGATCAATAGATAGAAATGGTGCAACTCTTTTGACATACGCTGCTCTTCAGGGTTTAAATCTCATGAGAACCATCGTTGTGAGATTTCGGCTGTATATGAACTAGGGATGTGAAAGATTAAGTGTCTAAAGAATAAGTATATTTATACTGGTAATTCATTACCGGTGTATGTTTAGCACAGGGCACAGTTTGGTGCAGAAGGGAAGTGGCATGGTACGGTGCCTCAGGAACAGGAAGGGGGTTGGGCAGGCAGGAGGGAGGGAAGGAGGAGTGAAGAGAAGAGGCAGGAAGGGACGAGGTGGGAATAGTACCCATAGCCTATCAGGTTGAAGAGGAAAAGAGCGGGTGCCCTATTGGCTCTTTAATTAAGCAATTAGCTGCTTGTTCGTATGTGTTGGGAAGACAGCTGGAGGGAGATAATAGTCTACTTAAAGTTTAACCCTATCCCCAACCTGCGTTGTCTGCTCCCTTCCTCCCAGCGTGCTGGCAGCTGCAGTGGGCTTGGGAAGCCCCTCACCTACTGCTGCTGCCCATAGCTTCACATGGGTTGTGTGGTCTAGCAGGGCTTGCTGCTGCATCCACCTCCCTCCCCCCACAGTGCCATCAAAGGCTACAAGGAGCAGCTCCCAGCAGCAGCTATATTTGAACAGGTCTGTGCATGGCCCCTGGCTCCCCATGTTACTCCAGGCAGGTGGCTGTGGTCCCTTCCCCGTGGTGGGGCAGGGCAGGCACCAACCCAGAACTCCACACCTCTCTGACTGGGATTAGGTATGCGTTCTCGGTTAACTGTCTAACCAATATAATTAGAGGAGGTTAAACAGAATTTTTTTAACACTATTTACATCCTTAATATGAATCACAAATAGGAATGCTTGATTCCAAAACTACAGAATCAAAGTAATATGGAAGGCTAACCCCATTTTTCTCAAGTTCAAAAGAGGTTCAGTTTCAGTATAAATGTGACGTTAGGGCAGCGATACACTCCTAAGTGTAGATCTAGTTTTAGTGGTGTAAAGGTATATAACAGTTCCTTGTATTCTTCTTTAGGGTATAAGCTAAAAAGCACATTAACACTTAGAATAGTTAAAGCAGTTGTGTCCCTCTGACATCAGCACAGTTATGTGCCAGTGTGCCAATGTTAGAGGGACTGGACTGCTTTAACAATTGTACTATAGTTTAAGTCATTCATTTTTATGTACAGACATACCTTTTATTGCTATGTTTAGATCCAGGTAAATTAAAATATCTGTGTACAGATATCTCTGCCCACAACCATGCTAGACTGAATGCATTTCATATCAGAATGTAAGTGATGCCAACCTGATTCATATTTTAATTGGAGACCACTTGTGAATCCCAAGTGCCACAGACAAAAGTAAAGGAGTCATAGATTCATAGATGTTAGGGTCGGAAGGGACCTCAATAGATCATCGAGTCCGACCCCAAAGTCATGTTTGAACACCTGGTCAACAATAGACCATAGAAACCAAACTGGGAGAAGAGCTTCTTTATGTCCTCCCATTGTTTCTTAGCTGAAAGATGGGAATAAAAAAAGAAAAAAGCCTTTTTTTCTGACTATACATATTCATCAGTATATATGCATGTACATATATTTTTATGTGAAATGTGATTTATACTATGATTCCTAGAGGTTTTTTTTTAAAAAAAATGAATTATATTGTTTCTTGTTTGCAATACAGCTAGTGAAAGAATCTCAAGTCACCAGACAAAATATTCATTCCTGCATTTATAATTCAATTTTAAATACCTTCAGGAAGCTTAAACTCACATATAATATGCAAATTATAGGTACTATGAAAAATCACATTGATTTACATTATAATCGTTCCATTAGTGATGATAATGGAAGTTACATGTCCATGAGTGCTTATTCTTATTAGGTAGGATCCCTGCAAAAAGGCTGACATTGTAATGACTTCTTCGAATCAAGGCAATGTCAATGGAAGAATCATGACATTCCCATTTACAATATGATACTGAAACACATCACAGGGTTTATGATAGTCCCAAAGAAGGTAGTGCCTTTTCAAAAAATATCACATCTATTCATGACTGCAGCTAAACATGGAATATTAAGTATAAAAATATTTAGTGATCTGGCTACATGAGGAATGTTCATACTTAATAGCAAGGAAATAAATGATGGAAAAGATCTAATGTCCATCTCATTCTACAGTAGAAAACAGACATTGCATTTTTCTTAAGATAAATCCTTTTGTCTTAAAAGTCTGGGGTTAAAATGTGTATTGCTTTTTCCAGGGCTGTCATAGTATGTGTCTGGGAGGTAAATGCGAGTCAAACAAGGGGCAAGCCTGTTTTAGTCCATGTGCTCTTCTTTACTGCCTACTGGCAGAGGAGCAGTAATGCAGCATGGAACAACTGGGTGTGTAACTTGCTGTGCTGCTCCTGCTTTGATCTGGGCCAAAACCCAGGACAATCAGGATTACTTCAAATGAGACATCTTTTTACAGCCTAAATTATTTCAGGACAAATGACTTAAGGATTAGAGAGATTTTGTTCTCTCTCTGCCCTGTTTTTTTCTCCCCTCCTCCCGCCCTCTTTTCCTTTAGGGGGCTAGGAATTTTGTGCCACTTGCCAGATGAACCAACAACAATACATGAATCAATATATTCTGTATTTATTTTGGATGTGCCCAAATTTAAATCTATACAATATATACAAAGCTTTAATATTGAAAAGGTACCAAAGATCCATACTGCAGCTAAGAGATCAGGAAGGCAGACCTGAAATTAGAATTTTACCCCAGTATCTGCAATATGGAGGCATAAAAAACTACCTGAAATACATGATCATTCAGAATTTCTCTTCTTAATCTGACCCTAAATATTTAGGTTTCTAGACTGTCTCTACACATTGTTGTTAGAGCTCTGTGATGCGTTTTCACTGGTTTGTTCTTTCTGAGTTTCATTCTGAAATTCAGGTAAAAATGAGCCAAACCTACATAGTTTGGTTTTGCATTCTGTGTCCAGCTGAGGCATAGTATGGTAGTCTGGGTACGGGCTCACTTCTATCTGTGTCTTGCTTCTAACCACAGAACTAGTACTAACTTGCACCATGGCCTTGGGCAAATCATTTGATGTTTATGTAATTCAGTTCTCCATCTGTAAGATGAAGATAACACCTTAAGTCACTGGGATGTTATAAGACTAATGGGGTACGTCCAGACAAGTGCAGGGGATGTGGGATGTGGTGCCACAAGCACATCTGTAGCACCACATATTGCACAGTCAGGTGTTCTCTGCTGGCATGCTGCCCATGTATGCATGACTCTGTTTGGCTTCATTCAAAAAAACCCATGGGAAAAAAAACAAAACAAAAAACCAAGCCATGCACTCATGGGCAGCACACACTACTGAAAAGTGGAGCTGGGCCATCTGGAGCCACGCTGAGGCTTGCAGCCAGGCTTCACCTCATACGATCACCACTGCTGCAGTCTTGGGAGATCTCCAGGACCCCAGCCTTCCTGGTGCCCCCGAGGTAGCTTGCCATGTGCCAAAGCACACATGACATGGGCATTTCCCAGAGACAAGTAGCAGTGGCGCAAGATGTGCTGCTGCTACTTGTCCCCAGGGAACTAAACATCTGCACTCATCTGGACACGACACTAATGAGAAGTCCTTCAAAAGCAAAAAGTGGTAAGGCTCAATACGGAATAATACTGGAAGAAGGCCAACGTGGTGCCTATCTTCAAGAAAGGGAGGAAAGTGGATCCGGCTAACTATAGGCCCATCAGCCTGACTTCTATCCCGGGGAAGATCTTCGAAAAGTTTATTAAGGAGGCCATCCTTAATGGACTGGCCGACGCCAACATCTTAAGGGATAGCCAGCACGGGTTTGTTGCGGGTAGGTCTTGCTTGACCAATCTCATTTCCTTCTACGACCAGGTGACCTATCACCTGGACAAGGGAGATGAGATTGATGTCATATATCTTGACTTCAAAAAAGCCTTTGAACTGGTGTCCCATGATCGTCTCTTGGAGAAACTGGCCAATTGTCGCCTTGGGTCCTCCACGATCCACTGGCTGGAAAATTGGCTCCGGGGTCGGACCCAGAGGGTAGTAATTGATGGAAGTCACTCATCGTGGTGTCCTGTGACCAGTGGGGTCCCCCAGGGCTCTGTCCTTGGACCCATACTGTTCAACATCTTCATTAATGATGTGGACACTGGAGTCAGAAGCGGACTGGCCAAGTTAGCTGATGACACCAAACTTTGGGGCAAAGCATCCACACCAGAAGACAGGCGGATGATCCAGGCTGACCTGGACAGGCTCAGCAAGTGGGCGGATGAGAATCTGATGGTGTTCAACGCTGATAAATGCAAGGTTCTCCACCTTGGGGAAAAAAAACCCGCAGCATCCTTATAGGCTCGGCAGTGCTATGTTGGTTAGCACTATGGAAGAAAGAGACTTGGGGGTCATCATTGACCACAAGATGAACATGAGCCTGCAATGCAATGCTGCGGCTAGTATAGCGACCAAAATGCTGGCTTGCATGCATAGATGCTTCTCAAGCAAATCCCGGGACGTCATTCTCCCCCTGTACTCGGCCTTAGTGAGGCCGCAGCTGGAGTACTGCGTCCAGTTTTGGGCTCCACAATTCAAAAAGGATGTGGAGAAGCTTGAGAGAGTCCAGAGAAGAGCCACGCGCATGATCAGAGGTCAGGGAAGCAGACCCTACGATGACAGGCTGAGAGCCCTGGGGCTCTTTAGCCTGGAAAAGCGCAGGCTCAGGGGTGATCTGATGGCCACCTACAAGTTTATCAGGGGTGACCATCAGTATCTAGGGGAATGTTTGTTCACCAGAGCGCCCCAAGGGGTGACGAGGACGAATGGTCACAAACTACTACAAGATCGTTTCAGGCTGGACATAAGGAAGAATTTCTTTACTGTCCGAGCCCCCAAGGTCTGGAACAGCCTGCCGCCGGAGGTTGTTCAAGCGCCTTCATTGAACACCTTCAAGATGAAACTGGATGCTTATCTTGCTGGGATCCTATGACCCCAGCTGACGTCCTGCCCTTTGGGCGGGGGGCTGGACTCGATGATCTTCTGAGGTCCCTTCCAGCCCTAATGTCTATGAAATCTATGAAAATAATGTTCACAGATACGATTTTGGTTCATTCCAAATTAATGTCAGGGAAATAGCTGGGTTTCTGAGTTGAAAAATTTCAAAACAGCAGTTTTTCCTATTTTAGTTGAACTCTCCTAAAATGTGAGACAGTGAACATTATTGCTGCTACATTTGAACAAACTCTAAATCTATAATACTTATAGGGCACGTCTACATGTGCATTAGTGTGCTGTAGTTACTGTGCATTAAGTTTAAGTAATAACAGGTACTAACTCAGCGTGCAGTAACTGGCACACACCGTTTTAGTGATGCTAATGCTCAGTAGGCCAATTCTACTGCGCATTACTCTAATAGCAGGGCTTTTGCCATGATGCACTAATACACAGTAGAATTAGTCTACTTTGCATTTATCATCTTATATAGATGTGCCCATAGTCACCTAGAACTGTTTTACCTCATGCTGAGACAAAACTGTACAGAGAATGAGTTACCCATGGCTTCAATACAGAGCCATATGGAAGAGACCTACCTGAACCTGATCCAAGTTGATTTTAAGTTTCACAAATGTTTTGCAAGACGTAAGTTGAATTTCAAATTTCTTAAAATATTTTTTTAATTAAATAAAAGGAAAATTGTTTCAAATTCTTTAGGTTTTATTGGAGTTTTCTGATCACTTTTTGCCCAAACCTCATTGTAATAATGTGTGATATGTGTTTGAATCCACATCCAAACCTAAAGAAATCACCATAATGATTTAGACCAAGGGTTCTCAAACTTTGTGATAACGCAACCCCGAGTGCTGGATGGTGGTAATGGGGGACAGGGAGCTTGCACACGGCAGCCACTGCCACCATCCACTGCTCTGTACTGCACTCCGCTTCCCCATGCTCCAAGTGCATACCCTCTGGGAAGTTTGCGGCTCCCTTTTGAGTTGCTTGCAACCCTTTGAGGGGGTCACAATCCACAGTTTGAGAACCCATGATTTAGACTTAAAGTTAGTCAGTAAACATCTTTTCTATCTCAGAAATGTGGCTTTGTGGTTGAACACTAGGATGGGACTAGGGGATCTTGGTTCTTTTCCTAAAACTGCTACTCAACTGTTGGGTCACAGAATAGCTCCAACAGCCACAGAGCTGCTGTGTGAGGAATAAGAAGTTGTGGGACGAATAAAGAGCTGTACTACCTTAGCATGCTTTGTTTAGAGACCCATTATGCCTCCAAGAAATCCTAGTGGGTTAAATAAAGCAGGATACATCTATTGCATGAAGGATACAGAGTAGTCTGAGGAGAATCCAGAGGCCAGAATCACTGCATTTTGTAAAGGGTCATAAAAACTGAAGGGTTCCTGTATTCTTCACGCTCAGTGTACTTCAGGCATGGAACCAAACACAGTACTTATATATTCATTCATAGCTCATATACCCTTATAGCAGATGTCAATATGATGAGCACCTCATTATAAAAAAAACAAACAGCAAACCCTAGTCAGCATATAATTGTCTACTCAGGTTACTAAACTCATAAAGGTGTTTCCTTTTCAAGAAGAGAGGTTGTTAGCTGTGTTATTCTGAAGTCAGGAAGAAAGTAGGGCATGGTGATCATTTAGGTATGAGCTAAAAATGGGCTAAATGCCCAATTATGCAGGAGTTCAGGGGGCTTAAGTCACTCAAAGCATGGTATGCCTGAGGAGGTGCACTAACTTAGATCAAGATTAGGTTATACCAGTTTACCTATGTGGTTCCCAGGAGCAGCAAACAGCTGCACACATTTAAACTAAGCCACATGAACATAGACCAGGTGTGATGAATAGCTTTATGCACTCTTAGATTACTACCTGATAGATCTGAGAGCTTTTATTGATGACAGTCTATTTCATCAGGCTCTACCAATCTAGCATCTGATGAAGTCAGCTGTCACCAATGACAGCTCATGTCACTCAAAACCAGTTAGTCTCTAAAGGCACTTGTGTACGCCATATTTTTGGCCCTTTCTTGCGCTGCAACTGAGTAATTGTTTGCATGAGAGGGATTCCTGGATGCTTTAAAAGTCTTTCTGGTGCATTAAACTAAAATTCATTGGACATAGTTTCGTTTGCCTCAATAGGAATAAAAACATTGTGTCCTTGGATTTGTTGCATGCAAACGCAAAGCTACCCAAAGATGTATAATGAGCTTCTTTGTCCACTAGATGCTGCTGCGACTTCTTTGTAGTTCATCACTTAAAATTGGCACCACTTTCAAATTGCTTCCTCTTTTTATTTTCTTGTTCCATTTGTGGGCTCCCTGCTCCCACAGATACATGACAGGGTATGGTCTCAGGGGCCCTGAGCTATGGGGAGGGCAGCGCAGGACCGCTCCACTCTTGTGCAATCCCGGCCAAGGACCAGGCTTAATTAGTTTGAAAATTTAATGCATGCAAACACTGATGCGATGCTCCCAAATAAACAAGTTTAAATTTTATAAACCTATTTAATTCAGTAAACCCCATGATGTGTGCAGGCACCTTAAAGTGCCCGCCTCTCCTACCTTCTTTTTAAGAAGGGATCAAACACAAAGGTTGGGTCATTATAGGCTTGGTAGTGCTAAACTGACCAGCACCATGAATGAAAGGGACCTGGGAGTAATAATAGATCATAGTATGAATACGAGCCAGCAATGTGACGCTGTAGCCAGTAAGGCAAATAATATTCTGGCATGCATCAATCCATGTATCTCCAGCAAAACCAAGGAAGTGATTCTTGCTCTCTTGCATTGGTGAGACCACAGCTGGAGTACTGTGTCCAGTTCTGGGTGCCACACTTTAACAAGGATATGGAGAAGCTTGAGAGAGTCCAGAGAAGAGCCACCCGTATGATCAGAGACTTGCATGGCAAGCCATGCAAGGATAGACTGAGGGACCTGGGACTCTTCAGCCTGAAAAGAGAAGGCTGAGAGGGGACTTGGTAACAGCTTACTGTTACATTAAGGGAATGTATCAAGGGCTCGGTGAACAACTGTTCACCAGAGCACACGAGGGGAAAACTAGGAGTAATGACCACAAGCACTTGGAAGACCGTTTCAGATTCAACATTAAATTTTTCATAGACTAGATTTCATAGACATTAGGGCTGGAAGGGACCTTGAAGATCATCAAGTCAGCTAGGGTCAAAGGATCCCAGCAAGATATGCATTCAATCATTTCTTGAATAAGTCCAGAGTAGGAAAAAACTTCACAGTCAGGGTGTCCAGACTGTGGAATAAGCTTCCCCCAGGGGTGGTGCACTTGCCTACCCTGAAGATCTTCCAGAGGAGAGTGGATTGTCACCTTGCTAGAGTCACCTGACCCCAGTTGTCTTTCCTGCCTGTTGCAGGGACCTGAACCTGATGATCTGAGGTCCCTTCCAGCCTCTATGAATCTATGAATTAACCTTCCATAATACAAGCTATTGCACTGCCAGCAGTCCTCAGTTTCAGTAAAGCTGGGTCCAGAATATTGAAGGATAATTGCAGTATAGTTGCGACATGAAAAGTTGGGTTATTGTTCTAAGTATCTGTCTGGCCCAAAATGGCCTGCTGGAAACTGCCGAAGCAGGTATATTAGCATTGTTTTTAGGTCAATGGAGCTCCCAGAAGATAAGCTCCTGGACAGGTCATTGGAATAACTGGGGTGGGGGAGAGGGGAAACCTCCCCAAAGAAGCTGTGTGAATGCATGTTTTTTAAATGTGTTTGACACATGGTAGTATTTATTTTTGCCCTTAGTTGGGAGTAATTCATTCCACATCTGTATGATAAGAGAAGCTGGTATGAATGGAAGACGCCTCTCAAACGGAGACTCTCCTACCACTTGCTGAATTTGTTTGTGTTTATGTAAGCAAAAAAATGGCATGCATTATATTTTTATGAGCCTTGCGATTTATTCTGTTTTGTTGTCAGACCTTTGGGAATGCATTCTATAAACTTTATTGAGACAAGATATCTAGAGGCGTTTGCATATTTGTGAGCTCAGCACAATATTACTTTTTAATGCACTTTTGACTTTGCAGGGAGAAGATTGAGTAAAAAAAAAATGTAAAACAGTAATGTTTGAGGGGGTTTTGTTTTTATTACCTACCTTTTGTTTCCCCAGGTTAAAAACAAATAACAAATCAATCATTTGAATATAATAAACATTGAGATACAGTCGTTTAAGTTCTGATTATTTCTGTGGTTAAACAACTGAGTTATAAACCAAGGCCTCGATTCAGAAAAGCAATTAAGCACACGATTAACTTTATGTATGCTTTAGTCCCACATGCAGTATTTCCCTGAATTAGGGTCTACCATATATTTTGTAATTTTTTTTTAAATACAGCCCAACATGTCTCACAGCAGACAATAAAAGAAAGAGACAGCTAACAGAACTGACCAATTTTTAAAAGCTGCCATTGAAAGAAAAAAAAACAACCCACATGAAAAACACCTATTGATCACCTCAGTAGCTCTTTTGACCAGACCAAATCATACACCCTGATGGAGACTTACACAGAAACAAATAGGAGTTCAGTGCCCATCCTCCATTGGCTTTCAGTGGTGCATAATTCCCCATAATGTCTTTGAAAATCTCACTCTTAAATTCTGGGTGTGAAAATCATGGGCTTAAAAGAAATGCTAGTATAAATGGTCCACTGAGTCCACCATTTTTGCTCAACTGATGGAATTTTCTATCTGGGGCCTTTCATGGAAGATCCTAAAAAATATCCACAGTTTATCTTGAAGATTTAGAGACACTGGATGCAGGCAAGGCTTCAGTCTCCAGGAGTGTTGTAATGTATGTAAAGAGATGTACCTTTAGGCTGAAATATTAAAGGTTCTATTCCCATGAACTCTATCCTTCCTAGATATCCCAGGCAATCCCACAGTGCCCACAGAGTAAATGAAGGAAGAATTTTTTGTGTTCAGAGGAAGGGCACTGTAACAAAATCTGTATCTAGATAGTCCCAAAATATGCTGGGGTTTTTACAAACTCAAATGTTCAAAAGCTGAAAAAAGAGTAGATTTGTATTTATTTATCAAAACTACCCTTCTGTCAATGCAGAGCTTTCTGATATCATCTCCAGGATGAAAATTTATAGTTCCCATTTCCACTTCTAAGGAGATTTCTTAACTCAGTGTTGAAATCTTCGCTGACAACCTAGTTAAGTGACACAAACATCATCCCTTCCCTGTGGTACTTTTGAACAATTTGAAATCCTCTAATTCTTAGTTTTCCCCCAGCTCTAAAAGCTCTTTGTCGGTCATACCGGACTTGGTTCCAGCATCATCTCTCCCAAACGAGGCAAAGAAATAATCTGACCTGGGAAACAGAAACTGACAATAACCAAACCCCTCGTGTAATTTACATGGAATTTATACACTGATGTAAATTACATCAGGTCAGGCATGGACAGATCTGCATGACCTGATCCCATGGTAGATCATACAACTGGGAGGTTGTGATAGTGCTATGCTTCTGTATGGCAGAGAGGATTTTACTCCAGATTCTCTTAGAGGTTATTCACAACTAGACAAGGCAAATTAATATTGGTTTGGTTTACAGGCTACCTTTAATTTTTTTTTCACTGCTATAATGCCAGTTCCTTCTATCTGGAGTGTTCTTTTCTAACTGGGCTCCACCTTGTGGTATCACTTTGAATTGATAGTTCAGTAGGCCAAGTGCTAATTTCAACCTAAGGTTTAGACTTCCAAAGGCCCATTAGAAATTGGGCTCTTCATCCCTTCAGGGACCTGTGATAATCCCATTCTAAATGAAGCAAACAAGCAAACAAATAATTAAATAAATAAAGAAGATGGTAAGTGGTATAGAGCAACTACCACTGCAGTTTAGAACAGAAGTTATAGCTTTTTGTCATGGTACTTTACCAGCTGAATATGTAGGAATTGGTGCTATTTAATATTTAATCAAAGCATTTGAAAATAGAAAGGCTCAGACTAAGTATTGAGCTATAGTTTTTGTTTTAAAGAATGGCTGACATAGGCTAAGGCAAAGGTCAGATGTTCATTCAATGTGCCGTTCTGTAATGATGCTGGGTATAAAGCCTAAATGGAGAGGGAGTTTAAGGCAGGAACCTGGGAGATGGGTAGACATAAGCATGGGCTCTGAGAGAAGAGGCTCTACTGTTGGGAGAGTCTTTTGGACTCCCCACATTTCTCTGCTGCCTCCTGCTTTAACACCACCATCCTTAAAACTCAAAAGCTGAACTAGTACACCACCTTGCGATCCATTTCACTCTCTACAGATCCTCTGGTTGGTATCTTAACTTTGGGACTTACTGCTGTCCACGAGTGACTTTAGTTGATAAGAAATCAGCTGTCATCCAGAACGATGGTGACCAATGCATCCCATACCCCCTGTAGCAGGTGACATGCTTGCAGGGGCTGTGGCCCAGCGTGGCAGTTGTGTGTCTGTGGCTGTCCCAGACTGCAGCACAGCTGCGGGCACTGACCTGGTGATTGCAGGCCAGCTAGGAGGAGTGGACCAGCTGCTAAGAATAACTGGCTGGCCAAAGGAAAATAAAAGCCCTCCAGGGAAGGGAGCTAGAGAGGAGAAGGGGAATTGAGTGAGAGAGATTAAGAGAGCTCCCAGGCTGACGGCTGCAATACGGATCCAGGGTACTTTTGGGGGCTGGAGAAGACTTCAGCAGAGAGAGATGGAAGACTCAGAGGCTAGAGGCTACCACGCAGAGCCAGAGTAGCCCTCTTGGAGGGCAAATGATCACAGGTGAGAAAGAAAGCTATGAGGCTAGAAGCAGCAAAGTGAGACAGAGACCCTCTCAGGGTCTGGGAAAAGACCATAGGTTTGTGAGTTAACACTTTATTGACTATGTTTGCATTTGCTTGCTGATTACCAATGTGTGTGTTATGCTGTCGTCTATTGTGCCCTGAACAATAAAGACTGTGTGAACGGAGCTAACCCACTACACCCCACCACCAGATCTGGCTGCTTTATACTTTCAGTTATGAATTAGGTTGTCTTATTTTTTCTTTCACTACCATAATGGAGGTGGTAAAGAATAAGAAAAAAACACAGAACAAGACATTTTTCCCCTCCCTCCCCCGCTTTTTTTAAAAACCTTTTCACATATGGAAGCTGGATGAGCTACCTGCCTCATACAAAGTTAATGATTTTACATACTGTTGCAGCTTGCATCATGCCATCCTGAGATTCACACCTTGCCATCAAAGGTAGAGAGATAACACAGGTGTGAGTGAACTGGTTAGCATACACTTAAACATTTTTACAAATGCTGAAAAGACCACAAGTCAAAGTCTCATTTTCAAAAGTATCAGAGGTATCTAAGATCTTAAGCCCAATTTACTTTAAAAATCTGGCCTTTAGGCAGGGAACTTTTTGGGGATACTATTCATGATACTATGGAGTTGTTATGAAAATCAATGCCTCATTGAATTCTACTGCCTATATCTATAACCATGGACTAACAGGGTTGGGTCATGTTCCTTCTAAAACAGGGATAATGCTCCACCCATCCTATCATTAGGCTTGCTTGAACTGAGGGGAAGTTTCTATTTCCTTTCACCTAGTGAGGTGAGAAATGAAAGGAATGGACAACTACCAGCAAGGAGACAGAGGTAACAGAAGAGTAATAGGGGAAGAGAGAGAGAGAGAACTACACAGAGCCATGGGCAGGATGGAAAGCCTGAGCTCAATTTTGTATCAGTGTGGCATGTTGTGTGGCCGCAGGACCAATCAAGATCAGAGAAGATTCATAGATTCAGAGTTGGAAGGGACCACAATGGATCATCATGTCCAACCCTCTGCCCCTGGCAGGAAAGAGGACCGAGGTCAGACGACCCCAGCCAGGTGACTATCTAGCCTCTTCTTGAAGACCTCCAAGCTAGGTGATAGCACCACCTCCCTTGGAAGCCCATTCCAGACCTGGCCACCCTTACTGTGAAAAAATTCTTCCTAATATCTAACCTAAATCCACTCTCAATTAGTTTACACCCATTATTCCCAGTCACTCCCTGGGATGCCTTAGTAAACAGCGTTTCTCTATTCCCCACTGACCTCTCCTAATAAATTTATAGGCAGCCAGAAGTTCTCCCCTCAGCTGTCTCTTGTGAAGGCTGAAGAGATTCAGCTCTCTCAACCTCCCCCCTTATGGTTCCCCCACTAATCCCCCACTAATCATGTGAGTGGCCCTCCTCTGGACCCTCTCCAGATTCCCCGTGTCCCTCTTGAAGTGCGGTGCCCAAAACTGGATACAGTACTCCAACTGCGGCCTGACCAGTGCCGCATAGAGGGGGAGTGTCACCTCCTCTGATCTATTAGTCATGCACCTGCTAATGCATGACAAAGTGCGATTGGCCTTGTTGATGTCCTCATTACACTGCCAGCTCATGTTCATCTTGGAGTCAATTATGACTCCAAGATCCCTCTCTGCCTCCGAGCTGCTTAGAAGGACACTCCCCAACCTATAGGTGTGCTGGGGGTTCCTCCTTCCCAGGTAGAGTACCTTACATTTATCTTTATTAAACTGCATCCTATTTATCTCTGCCCATTGATCCAACCTGTCTAGGTCAGCCTGAATCTGCTCCCTGCCCTCCGGTGTACTAACTTTGCCCCATAACTTGGTATCATCAGCGAACTTGGAGAGGAGAAGCCACTACTTCCTCTGTGGAATTCCTAGGGATGGGTGAGATAGGCAATGCAAGCAGTTTGTTGTTCGTATAATGTTTTTGCCACCTTTCAGGCTTTATTTCATAAGTAGAAGCAATAGCATGTTTAAGAGATTATCTGAAAAGCCAACCTGTAGCTATATATCTGCTTTGTTCAAGTTTGACATGTGTCTTCTAAAGAGGCAAACTGGAAATCAGGAGGCTCACACCATTAATGGGATACTGGTAAAGGGTGTACGGTGAGGCCAGCAATTGGACTGAGGATTCAGCCCTCAGGAGCCGGTGCTGGGCCAACGATTTTCAACTAAGGTGCCGCAGGGTGCCACACAAAATGAAGTATGCAAACATGATTCACAAAATAAACCCTGAGATTTTAAATAAGAATCTTTAGTGTTACAACCATTCTGATCTGTTCTTTGGATACACGTGCCTTTGTTTTTGCTGAGGCCCATTTCTACCATACATAAATGGCCCTGCATTTTCTACAGATGGATTGTTTGTGCTTTCATTTGCATCAGTTTTGAGCTGGAGTAACTGCATTGACCTCACCTACTGTATACCTGTGCAACAGCAGAAGCAATCCCACAAAATTTGGCTAGTCCTGATTTTCCAAAAATGGCTTGCTTTCCCATTCTGCCTTTTACCCAGAATGATCTTTGAAATAAATAACCAGGGTAATGAGAGGCAGGAGGGTCAAGGTCCATTACAACTGATGAGAATCAATCATGCATGGTGTGTGCCTACTGCTTCTTTAAAAACAAAAAAGTTTGCCTCAACTCCACTCCTCCATAACAAGCAAAGGCAGGTGAAAACCACACTATAAGCTTGGAATACATTTTTGCTCAGGTCTAATGATAATAGGTAAGAAAAGGCATCATCCTATCCCAGCCACCTCCTCTCCTTATGTTTCCCAACAGTAAACAGATAAATCATTTTTGATAGAAAATAACCTGTTGATGGCAAAACAGCAGACTCCTGCACAAAGCATGAATAACAGAGCTGTGCTAAGGTGGGTGCTTCAGAAATCAGTCGTACAATATGCCTAGGACAAGGACTGTTTTAACACAGTCCATAGGATGCAGGAATACCTCTGCCTTCCAGCCCTCCCTCATGTAGACATTTACACAACGGTCCAGTACTGTAACAGATGCAGTAATGTGCCCCCCCGCCCCCGCCACCCCAGCTGCCCTCATTGCTCATGCCATCGAGAGCACAGCAGTTCAGATGCACCTCTAGGGCATATAGGTTACATGCAATTATTACTTTCTGTCTCTCCTGAGCATCCAGCCTATGTCGAATCATGTTCTGGGCTTTTCTGTCCTTCTCCAGAGATGGTGGTAGATGCAGGGTTTCCTGATAATGGCCTGCCAAACACAGGTCATGGATTCTAATATTCATCTGTGCTCACTGGTACAGGCTTATATCATTTTCTCCCCTGCAGTTTCTTAATTGCCCCTTCATCATAGCTTGCCTCTCACCATAAAAGCCATGAATCAGAAGAGAGTGGAAGAGAGTATTATCTTCCATTTAAGGAACAAAAATAATTCAATTCCAAGAGTAAATCATCATGACAATGGCAGTTCAATACTTTTATCAGAGGAAGCTAACCCAGGGCTGGGAGTGTGCAGGTGTAATGCCATCAGCATGATTGCCTGGGGAGCATAAATGCATTAACAACTAATAGGATTATTGACCTTATGTCACAGAAATGAAATAATTTCAATTTTGTAATTCTGCTCTAATTGTCGTAATTAAGGACTCAGTCCCTCCTTTCTTGGCTTTCACAGTGAGAAAGTAGTAGCAGTAGGCAAATGTTGATCCTTCTGGATCATGGTGTATGTGTGAGAGGTCAACAAGACCTTTGACACACACGTCTAGGTAGGAGTGTGGAGGAGTGGAGGCTGCCCAGACCTTGCATTGCCCCTTTAGACCATTGAGATAGAAGCCAAAGACCAGACCAAGTATGGACTTTTGGTGTCTCAATGGCTGTAGTTACATGTATATCTGGGAATTGAACCCAGGTCTCTTTCATGGTAGACAAGGATTTTACTAATGGGCTAATGAAAAGGGCACATACATAACCATTACCTGGGTTGGGTGGGCAAGAGATGGGCTAGTGCCCCAAAGTATCTCATGCAGAAACAATATGGATGCCTATAAACGTGCTGGTTCATGTTCTAATTAATATGGGTCAGAGCAGACTCGATTAATTGAGTCTGCTCTGCATTGTAATTACAACACTCCACTGTCACTTCACTGTCACATGTATTAAGTCCTCTGCATTTCAAAATGGCCACAGGGGTGCTTTAACTAAACATTGTCAAATGTGCTTTAGTTAAAGCACCCTCATGGATATTTTGAAACATGGAGGAGCTTAATACACATGATGATGAGGCATTTGAATTAGAGTGGCTCTCTGGGAGCTGCAATAATGAAAACGCTCTCACCCTCCCACCTCCCACCCTCCCACCTACGAGCATGTAGACAATAGGGCTGTATGAAACAGTACCATTCCACTTCAACTTCCGTTTCAATGGAACAGGGTTTCATTTTGAGTTTTGTTTCATTTCTAAAGCACCGTTCTGTTTCATTTCGTCGAAACTGGTTTGCTGTTTCAACATGGGACACTCAACATTTTAGTAGTTTAAAAATGTTTAATGAAACCAGCTGAAATAATATTAATTTAATAATAATAATAGTAATAATCTTAATAATACCATGACTTTGACATGATAATCCCAAACCACTGCAATCTTGGTATGGGGTTTGCTACCCTGGCTGGAAACAGGATGTATGGTTTTTATGACTTCTAGAAGCCTAAAGGCCAGAGCAAATTGGCAGGTATCTGCGTATACATATTAGGGTAAACAAGTAAATGAACCCATGTCCTCAAAATTCTTCATCTAATGAAATCACCACTAATGGAGAATATGATTAGCTTTCAATCCTTGCTCTGTAATTGGGGCTCTCCCTTGTCAGGATTGAGCTCTTGCAACAAGAGGAGTCCATGGGCCATCTTCAAATGTCTGTACTAAGATTTTACTGTGTCCTTAGTACAGCAAACTCCTGTCACCTACAGAATTGAACAAAGACCTCAGGATTTATTCCTTTATTATTCCAAGGCCTGCCTTTGGTCCCAGAGCCACTCAGCAATGCCAGTAAATACGCCTCTTTTATGGAAGTGCTCTTCAAATGCAGGGACACCAATCCACAAGATGTAGTGGGAACAGCTCCTACACTAACACTTTATTTTTCCAAAGAACTAATAGTCACATAAATCCTATGCAATTTGTAAACCAGACGCGAGTGACATCTCTTTCAAATTAATCTCCTCCCAATCATTTTGATTTTGGAAAAACAAAACTGGTTTCCATTTTAACGTACAATATGACCAGTCTACATCTTGTTGTTGACATTGGCTTCCTCCTGATATGAGGATGACGGGCTTCTGGTAATAAAGAAGCCATTGGTGAGTCCATAGATGACTAAGGAGACTCATCTGAGATCTGCATGTTTGACTGCAGGTGTGTCAATTAGTTCCAGGAAGAAGGTGAGATCAGAGATCAGAGATCATGGTGATGTTGGGTCTCTCATCTATGCACCTCCATAGTTGTTTTCAAAATGACTGAAGCTTTGTTATATATCACATCATACAGCACCGCTGAGGATGATTCAGTGCTCAAGTCTCCCAGTACTGATGTTAATGTCACATTTCTTCAGACTGGCCTTCAAGCTGTCCTTGAATCCTTTCTTTTGCTCACCTTAAGAGCAATGACCATCAGTGAGTTGGGAGTGTAGGACCTGTTTTGGGAGCTGGTTGTCAGGCATGACTTGTCCTGTCCAATGGATCTCTGATTGTAGAAACATGACTTTAATGCTGGTGTTATTTGCTTGAGTCAGAAGACTGACATATTTTCTTCAGTCTTTCCAATTGATACAGAGGATATTCCAAAGATATTGCTGATGGTTATATTTCAAACCTTTCAAGTGTTTCCAATAAGATGTTCAAGTTTCACACCCAAACAACAGGGTAGGGATGACAACAGCCTGGTAGATGAGAAGTTTAGTTTGCTTTGGGTGCCTGATATCATGATCATTTAAGACATGGTTTTGGAGATGTCCCAAGGCAGCACAGGCAGATTTTATCTGCACTGAATATCATAGTTTATGTTTACTTTTTTGGAAAAGTGGCTACCTTGGTAGAGGAAATGCTTAACATTCTCCAAGCATTGCCCTCTAATTGTCAACTTTGTCAATCCCAGATTCAAGGATGATCTCTAACATGGCTCATTTATGGGTCTTGAGGTGATTTAAGACTCCAATCCTTGATGGCACAAGCTGAGATTCCTCTCCTTTTCCTTCTTCTGCCCTCTGTTCTCTGCTACAAGGGTATAGTGCTTTACATTGAAACAAGCTGCCACTTGGTTAAGGTTTCTGCACCGTTTGAGTTGGTTGGCAGCCAGCTCCTCTCAACTCTTGATGTTGGGATCTGTTTTCTTGAAATATGTCTTCAATGTCAGTGTTGTATCTCATTAGTTCCCTGGTGACAATGACAGTTATACTTTCTGGTTGTTCACTGTCTTGGAGATCCATCAAGTTGAGAACATTCCACGTTGCAAAAATCATTGTCTTATGATATTTTCAACCATGGGATAATCCCTCTGGACACAGTTATCTAGTCAGTAGCAGACAAGACAGCCTAGGTTTCAGGTTCCTTTTCTAGCCCCTTCCCTCCCTGGGGTGAGCAGAGCATTTCCTGAATAGGATTGCTCAGTCACAGCTGAAGCTGCCAAATTGCACCCTGTCTCAACCCAGATGCAAGACAACTATTAGGCTACTGCTGTGTATGTGCAGACTTGTGGCTGAAGACTGCTGGATTCACTAGTCCTGTCTCCGTCCCCACTGGCCCACTGCTGCAGGACTTTTGGAGGTTGGTACAGAAGAGTGTGCTGCCATTTCCTGTGGTAGGAGTCTGCATGTGACTTTGTTTAATAAGAGGAAGCTGGTGCACAGAATCAGCAACCGCACGGTTTTGACAAGGTGCAGATATGGGCCCAGTGGCAAGGGAGAACCCTAGGTGACAGGAGACCTCTGTCTTGCCACAGCTTTCTTCTTTCTTTACAGCCATTGAGATCCTGACATCATCTTCCACCTCATCCATCACTGAGGATTTTGTGTTGGACCGTGGTTTGTCTGGAACCTCCGCTGACTGAGTTTTATCCATGGTGGCTAGGAAAGTATTGGTAGGAAGGTTGTCTATGTTTTTGAGTTTTTGCAGAAAGTCTGTTGTGTCTTGGATAAAACTTGGTCTCTGGGTGACAAGAGGACTTAGGATGGATTTGATGAACCTGATCTTTCTTCAGGTGGGGTTCCATGGTTGGAAAATATAGGTCTGCCAGGGTTCCCTTGTTTGTGGATTTTAGGGAGTATTCAAAAAAGGTCCCTGGATTGGGTAGTGGAGGGATCAGGGTCTGAAGTTTTTCTTGTAGTTCAGATGGAAATGATGTGATTGTGGTTTTTAGTTTTGAGGTGAAAAAGGGAGTTGGATCTTCCTCTGGTTTTTCATTGTAGGTGGTGTCAGAGAGTAGATTTTCTGTGAAACTCAAAGACAAACCACCTTCCCAGCAATACTCTCCTACTCACCATGGATGTCACCAGCTTATATACCAACATCCCACACCCGGAAGCCTGCCTCACATACTACAAGAGCAAGATTACAACTCAGAGTACAGACCTCAAGCTATTACTGAACTTATACACTTCATCCTCACACACAGCAAGTTTAGTTTCAACAACCAACACTTCCTCCAGACCATGGGCACAGCTATGGGCATCAAAATGGCCCCACAATATGCCATTTTTTTTATGGCCCACCTGGAAAAAGAATTCATCAAGAACTGCACCATCAAACCCATGCTATACTTAAGATATATAGATAACATCTTCATCATTTGGACTGAAAACCTGCAGTCCCTGACTGGATTGCATCACAAATTCAACAATCAGCACCCCTCCATCAGACTCTCTCTCAAATACTCCAGCATCACCGTTTCATTTTCAGACACCATGATCAATATCCAGAATGGAAAAATACAAAACATGATACACAAGGAATCCATGGACCAACATACATATCTGCACAGAACCAGCAGTCACCCTAGACGCACCAAAAAAGCTGTTATTTACAGACAAGTTTTCCAATACCACCAGATTTGCACTGAGGAGAATACCCATGATCATCATCTCACAAATCTTAAAAGGGCTTTCACCCAACAAGGACACTCTTCCAGAGAGAGAGATCACAATTTTGAAAGAGCCACCTGGATACCACGTTAAGAATTGTTGCAGTACAAAAAGAAAATCCCCACAAATCACACGCCGTTAGTTTTGACATACCAGCTGTCCCTGGAACTTGTAGGGAAAATCCTCAAAGAACTGCAACCCATACTAGCAGAAGACCCAATTCTTAAAAAGACCTAACCAGAACCACCCATCCTAGCCTTTAAACAAGCACCGAACTTCGCTAACCTCATCACCAGAAGCAAACTTCTTATGGCCCAAAGCACACCTAATGGATCCAGACCATGCAGGGTCAAGAAATGTAAAACCTGCCAACACATCTCCACCACCCCCACTATAACCACACACCCCCACAGCAGAACCATCACCATTCCTGGATCTTATACTTGCACCTCCACAAATATAATACATCTCATCCTGTACACTAAATGCCCTGATGGAAAATATTTAGGAGAAACCAAACAACAACTGTGCACCAGAATGAATGCGTACCGAAAATCCATCACAAACAAAAATATCCAATTACTTGTGGGTGCACACTTCTCACAAGAGAATCACTCCCTCTCCAATCTCTCAGTTCTAATCCTCAAAGGGAACTTGCGAACCACCTTTCGTAGATGAGCCTACGAACTTCACTTCATAATCTACCAGATACAAAAAACCATGGACTTAACATAGACATTGGATTTATGACACATTACAACCTGCCTGACATTGGATACCCTAGGTAACCAGCATCCAGCTGATCACTTGCATTCCTTCACACATTTCCCTCTCTTCCCCACCTCCCCTCCTAACTCTAACCATTGTCTTCCAAACTTCCACTCATTTACGTTTTCACAGATCTGCTCCTTGTAAAATTAGCTCCTTTTCTACCTTGGAGAACATACAACACCTGCAGAGTCTCCCTATGTGTGATGAAGGGTGTTTGTGCCCGAAAGCTCACAAATAACTTGTTTACAACTATTTAGACGGTCTAATAAAAGATACCTTGGTTAATTCAGTCCCAAGGTACCTCTCCATTATTTACCAACTACATTCATTCCTCATCCCCACCCTCCCCCAACCTGTCTCTCACCCACTGACTTCTCATTTTACATCTTCACTGACTGCTTTCTTGCATGCACACCAGCTTTGGGCTTCTTTACTATTCATTCCCTTCAGGAAGAGCACACATGAACTTCAGGTGCTTCCTCAGTCTGACAAAGGGTATTTCTACCCCAAAAAGTTGCAAAGACGAATGTTTCCAACTATATGAGTTGGTCTAATAAAAGATATCAGATTTACACAAAGAACCTTGTCAGTTAACTGATGCACACACGATGTGATTGTCAGAATACAAGATCAGTAATAGAAGTACTGAAAAGTCTAAGTTTACTCCAACAACTTGAGTACTGTTTGGTATTCCACATAATCTTGCCCTGAGTTAAAATGTGCATTTGATTCTTAACTTTACACTGGAAGACCCCATAGTCCAGAGGTTGTTTCTAGTGCTTAATGGATTATTAAAGTTTACTAAAGTTTATACATGAAACAGAAAGTAGGCTCAGCACTTTCTCCTAGTAAAGTGAGCAAAAAATCCTGCATAATAGAATTCAGATTTTATTTGGCAGGAATTGGGCCCAAGAGGGCCAATTCACTAACCTTTGCAGCACACATTTCCTTTAACACAAGTGTCAGAAATGAGACACATACTACAACTCTTTCTTTATGTTAGAAAATTACAGATTTTTTAACAATGCAAAAAGGACCTATTTTGATCATAACTGCATGTCCCAGGCTAGCATATATTATTCAATAAATATTCATTAAATTTTTTAGAAATGTACATTTTATTTTCAAATACAGATGGAGAAAAAAAAAACAGAGTATGTTTGCCCAGTTCATGCTGCTGACAAAACAGGGCTCTATGACAAAAGCCTACAGGGGATGGCTCTCTTTGCTCTAGTGTATCAAAGAGAAGGGACTCAAGTAAAATTATCTTCAGAATGAAGGTTTCTGTTTTAGTATTAATGTAATGCAAAAGATACTGGGAAGGACATTAAAATGGTTGGTCACAGAACAGTTTTTTAAGAGGGCAGCAGTGTGATGCTACAGGTCAAATTAAAATCAATTAAGGCTTATGAAACAATATCAAGGCATTTGCACATTTTAGGAGCTGTTCAACTGAAAATAAATCCATGTTATAAAAAGAAGGTCAATATTAGGTGTCTTATGTTTAATGATGGGGAATCAGCCACAATAAATATAAGAATCAAACATGAAAAATGATCTGTTCACACCTCCATGTTTCTGGTACTCAAAGAATGCCACAATGCAGTGAGAAAAGCTCATGCTCATGGTATTACTAGCAGTTTCACAAATCTTGTGATTGTGCTACACTCTGGTGAAAGATACTTTTGGGTATCCCAACCTAGGATCGAATCTGAACCATTCCAAATTTGGGATTTCAAGCACGAAGATGAGGAGATTTGTATCCTGCTTCTGAGTGTGACTGGGCTGGTAACCTTAAGCAAATGGAAGCAAGGATAATGACTTACTTCATAACTAATTAATATTTCTAAAGTGCTACCCAGTATAAGTGCAAGGTATTAGTATGGTCAGCAGATGATAGTGGAGGGAATGAAACCTGGGACTGCCTGACTTCTGGGTCTACGAGGAAAACCAAATGGGTTTTGGAGATATGCCAAGATTGATCATCCAGGTGAGAGCTGTGTGGTTACTGGCTCGTATCCTTTCTGGTATCTGGTCATGTATACTGAAAAGCTAATTAATACTGTGCAAAACGGGCTGTGTTTGATTCAGATTTGGCCCAAATCAGAGACAGTGATTCTATTTGTTGATTTGGATCACTGTCCCTGTTTCGATTCGGCCAAATCCAAATCTGAAGATTTGATGCCGATTTGGAGAATCAGAGATTTGGCCACAGACACAGCTTTAAATGTTTTTTTTCTGGCTGTCTCTACTGCTGGTTCTTCAATCAGGCAGCTTCAATTAGTTGTTTAAGTCTTTGACTATACACAGCCTATAACTTTGATCTCTAAGGTTGGGTGATGGCCCATTAGGCTTAAGTATCAAGCATGGCTCGTGAATGTTGAGATGTGGGGGGAGGATGGAGCATCCCACAGGAGCACAGGGGGACCCCTCACTTGCTTAGCAGCGAACCCAGAAGTGGACTGGAAGTACTTCCAGTCCACTTCTGGGCCCACCAGGGAGTGCACAGGATAAGCTCCCTGAATCCTCCAGATAAGTGATCGGATGAGTGCCCCCCCAGACCCAAGAGGCACCAGTCACCGAGCCAGTGGGGTGCAGGGTGGGCCCCCAGAGTGCTCCCCGGCAGACCAGGAAGTGGATCGGAAGTGCTTCTGGGTCCACTTCTAGCTCTGCTGCCGTGTGCACCAGGGAGCCCCCCATGCTCCCTGGGGATGCTCCATCCACCCCAACATCTCAGTGTTCACAAGCTGCCTGCTACCTTGAGGTATGTACAAAAAACATTTAAAGCTGTGTCTATGTCTGAATTTTTCTGAATCTCTCCAACTCGATTTGGAGGGTTCCGATTTGATTTGGAGAGATTATATGGTCTCCTGATTTGATTTGGATTCAGAGATTTGGACACCAAATTGGGCCATATCTCCACCGAATTGAATCAGGAACCGAAGCTTCACACAGCCCTAATTAATACTACTACACATTCAGTAACCAGTGCACACTTTGTTTAGTGAGGACAAAGTTGTTAAACACAATTAAGAGAATGACTCAGTGTCAGAGCCTATCTGGTGTGTTCACCCATACAACAGGTGTCCTTGAAACTCAGGATTCAGTGCTACTGGGCACTCCTTTGACACAGGACTAAGACCAGACACTGCAAAAACACCACCACTTACATTCCCCAAAATACACAGTTTGCTTATCCTAAATAATATGTCACCACCATAATTGTTGCTAACAAATGACCCTATGTTTTGCACTGTTTAAGAAGTATAACACCAGTGGTTCCTGCTTTGCGCAGCATATGGCTTAAACGAGACGGACTCAAAGTGGGCAGGGCTTAGTGTGGATACCCAGAGGAGAAAACCATTATCATCAGAGCTGCTGAGTTTTGTGCAACTCAGCTTATAAATTCTTACCAGAAAGGAAGTTACTGCTTGGGCTCAGAAATAGGAGCAAGTGTGGAGGGGGGCAAAGAGCTGCTCTTCCCATCCCCTAACAGTGAGGATGAGAGGGTCTGGGTAGTGAGATGGTTGAGGAGACAGGAGTGACTGGGAACTAGTGGGGACTGTGGTGGTACAAGAGTGTCAAAGGTGTTAACCATTTTAAACAGTTAAAGGTTTGAGTCCAGAGACTGTAATTTGCTCTGTTCAATGCCAAAAAACACTGGCATTTTAAAAACCTTTTATTAAAGATACAGAAAAAGGAGAAAAAGTGAGAGCATGAGAAGGGTTTTAATTTTCACATCTTCTGTTCCCATTTCCTGTTCCCATTTCTTGAAAAAAGAAATATGTTTGATAGTCTTTTTTTAGGTTGTACTGAAGATGGTAATAACTCCCCTTTCAAGGGAACAAAAGGTTATTTGAGATGAGCTAAAGCAGTTGTTTCTGTTAGGGTCAAATCCTGCTCCCTTAAATATGGGCACACAAAAAGGCAGCATAGACAGGAGAGGTATCTTCTGTTTCTGGTGCTACGCTTGCTAGCAACCTCTTACCTTCAGAAAAGCAGGCATAGCAGATAGTCTTTTCAGACACTCCCAATGCATGGCAAACTTGGGCTGGTGTTTGGTTAAAGACCTTGTTTTTACCTGCCTTTCCAATCACAGTCCCACACCTGTGTTACCAATGATGTATTCTTGACTCAGACAAACTCTTTTTCTAGAGAAAGCAAAATAGAGTGGGTTGGGGAAAAGAGGAGGTAAGGTGGGGAAAGAAAAGGAGGGGCAGGTGACCAAATGAACCCCATCTCATATTGCAGCTATTGTTTGAGATGTGTTAAAACTGGTGGAGGTGGTAATGTCCACAAGATTCCTCTCTCTGTCTTGCTCCATACAGATCATCACTATGGATCAGGGTGGTGAAGATCCAGCAATTTTTAGTTCTTGTCTCTTTTCAGCAACACCTCCTTTATTCTGTCTCCTACCTCAGCCTTCTTCGCTACTCTGGTTGGGCAAAGGAACAATGTACTTTCTCTTGTGGCAGGCCCTCCATGCAACCAGGTCTGCGGTGGCATCAGCTAGGCTGGGAGTCACTGAGAGCAGATAGAGAGAGGAGGATTGTCTTTTCCATAGCTATGGTGTTGCAGTGGCATCTAATGAAGATGAAATACCCGAGGAAATCCTGAAGCCACATTATTGCCCAGCTGCATTCATGAAGCCCTGAAATAGGGGCTGCCAAAAGGGTGAGTGGTACTTGACCTGCCTATGATGTTCATTTGGTTTAATGGCCCATTTCTTGAGGGAATCAAAGAGGCTAGAAGACTTCAGGAGGAACCTCAAGGGGGAGAAAGGCAATGACTTATCATAAAGAAACTGGAGGGGAAGCTACTGTAAAGGTGATATCATGGGGAAAAAAGTCACAGGCTGTTGTGGGAATATCATTCATCACAACTTGAGGCCTTCTTTTCTTTTTTGGGGGCAAGGTGCTAGCCCATCTGTTTTAAAAGTAGTGGATTAAAATTTTGGAACTCAGATTAAAAAAGAAAATTAAAGAATAAACTGAATTGTATACATTTATTTTTATTGAAGTTTGGTGCAGTGCTCTCGGTCCGTGCATTGAGTTGTATTTGATATATGGAGATTTGATAAGTATATATTTATTTGTCATTACTCTCTGTAAAAGGCAAAAGGATAAATATCAATAAAATAAATGTACCAACCTATTTTTCTTTAAAATAAATCTGTCTAGAAAGACTTTTGCATCTCCAGTGAATCTCTTTAGTATCTTTTGGATGATTAACCCAACTCTGGAACTAGTAAATCTTCAAGTTTGTGCAATGATTTTTTTCCTATGCTAAAAGGACACAGGGACAGGATATGGATCAAAACTTATTAAATCATTTTTGTTTGAAACATGGAGTTGTACTGAATAAGAAAGTACAAAAAAGTTGGTGATAATGAACTTGAGTATTTCTTGTTTGGGCATTAAACATTCTGACACTGTCAATCTCAAGGAAATGACAATAGTGTCGGTGGCTGCTGGAAATTAAAGTAGTTCTATATAATTATTGAATGTACCACTTCATCCTGAAAAAAACCAGACTTGCTTAAATGGGCTTTGTTTGATATTAATCAAATTTGCCTACCTGAAAAAGCTTTCTGAATTTAATGATCGTGGTCTGCAGCTGAAATCAGCTGTCATTCAAATGTGCTGTACAGATGGATGTGTGTCTTTTTACTTTTATGATTAGTGCACTTAGAAGTAAAGAAAGTTTCATTGGAAATAAAATGTAAATACATGACATTAAAGATAAAACAAGACTGTTCAAAAGAATGAAAGTAAATCACTTTAATATGGCATATGTCCTCTATTGGAGAAGCATTTTCTGCACTTGAAAGGTAAATGGTGATTTGGTAAGTGGCATGTTCTGAATTCACAAAGAACAGTCACCTGCTCTCAGTCTGAATACTATGTACTTCAAGCCTCAGCAGAAAATACAAAACTTAAAGCAACAAAAATAAAGTATCAATGGGAGAGTGTGTTGAGTTTCTCTATAGTCATATTCTGCATAAACCCTACTTTACCAGAGAGCTGCTTCCTTTACATATTTCAGTTCCATAAAAATGCAAAGGTGCAGCATCAGGTGTAAACTATTTCAATAAAGCCAATTTCCATTAGAAAAAGACATCAGTGGAGCTATGCCAATGTTCATCAACTAAAAATCTTAATAGTTAAATAAATACACAATTTTAATGTGCCTACGCCTAATATGCCATCATCCAACCCTAGAGATCAAAGTTATAGGCTGTGTATAGTCAAAGAAGTAAACAATTAATTGAAGTTGCCTAGTTGAAGAACCAGCAGTAGAGACAGCCAGTCCTAGTCTCCCTATGAACCTGGCAGTAGAGTTTGGGGAAGAGGTGAGCAGCCCAGGACTGTAGCAAGAAATTTTGATGCCTGAGGAAAGCCCACAGTGGCAGCCCACCTTTGGCCCATACACAGGTCCGGGGAGCACATAGTCCCCCATGCTTTTCCAGGGCGCAGACAGCAGTGGGAACCACCCCCTGTCCCTGCCCCCATAACCAAATGAGCCATGTATGGCTCCATCCTGCACCCCGCTCTGGCTGGGCAGTGCCTGTTGGCGCCCCATTTCTTCAGCACCCCTTTTCTGCCCTCACTCTTGCTACGGTACTAGAGCAGCGACCTGTGGCAAATTAACAGGTTAGGAGCTATTTAGAAAAGCTGGACATATACGAGTCCATGGCACTGGACATGATACACCCAAAGTTGATGAGGGAGTTGGCACATGTGACTGGAGACCCACTGGCCATCATCTCTGAAAACCCATAGTGGTGTAGGGAGTGGTCCCAGATGATTGAAAAAGAGCACATATAGTGCCCATCTTTAAGAAAGGAAAGAAGGAGGATCCAGGGAACTACAGACTGGTCAGCCACACCTGAGTCCCTGGAAAATTCATGGAGCAAGTCCTCAAGGAATCTAAGGAATCCATTTCTAAGCCCTTGTAGGAGAAGAAGGTGATTAGGAACAGTCAACATGGGTTCACCAGGGGCAAGTAATGCCTGTCTAACCTGACTGCCTTCTATGATGAGATGATTTGCTCTGTGGATGTGTGGATGCGATATGTCGTGTCTTTAGTAATTTATGATTTATGTATTAATTAATTTATTTAGTAATTTACTGGTTTATGACACATAACCTGCCTAACATCCGACTCCCCAGGCAAACCCTCTTCTTTTTTACCAGCTGTTCTCATTTCCTTCCTTTGCACCTTCCTGTCTCCCCTCCTTTGACTACAGATACGTTCATTCCCACCCCACCACCTGTCTCTCACCTACTGACCACTTCAATTTACATTTTAACTGACTGCCTGTCTTGCATACATACTGCAGCTGACTGCTTTACCACTCCATCCAGGAAAAGCACAGACCACCTGCAGATGCTTCCTCAGCCTGACAAAAGGTGTTTGTGCCTGAAAGCTTGCTAAGAAGACTTTTTGTAACTATTTGAGTTGATCTAATAAAAGATATCAGATTTACACAAAGAACCTTGTCTTGACTTTAGTAAGGCTTTTGATATGATTTACCACAACATTCTTGCAAGCAAGCTAAGGAAGTACAGGTTGGAGGAATGGGTTACAAGATGGATAGAAAACTGCCTGCATCACAGGCTCAAACAGTAGTAATCAATGGATCAATGTGTAGAAGACAGCTCGTCTTAAGTGGAGTGCCCCAGGGGTTAGTCCTGGGGCCTGTTTTGGTCACTATCTTCATCAGTGACCTAAATGATGGCATGGAGTGAACCCCCAGCAAGTATGAGGATGACACCAAGCTGTGGGGAGCAGTAGATACCCTGAAGGGTAGGTGCTAGGATTCAGAGAGACACTGACAAATTGGAGGACTGGACCAAAAGAAATCTCATGAGGGTTGTCATGGCCCCACTCTGAGATGGGAGTTAGCAGGGAGAGAAACTCCTAGGGAAATTGACTTTCCTGCCATGCCTTTGATCTTACAAAAAAAAAAAAAAGACAAGGAGGGTTCAGAGATGATACCGGGGTTTCCCATGGGAATACTCACGTCATGATGTATGATTAATTCTGGGGCTCCACCTCCCCTACACTTGAGCCGCACTCCAGCTGGTGATCTTAGTGATGGTGGCTATATCCTTTTGTCGATGGCAACAGACAACTGGCAAGTCTCCACTCGAGGGCAAATCACGGGGTCTTGATCTATGCATCTCCATTACATTGTCTGGTTCAATAAGCACAAGTGCAAAGTCCTTCACTCAGGACGGAACAATCCCATGCATCGGTACAGGCTGAGGGCTGACTGACTGGGCAGCAGCCCTGCAGAAAAGGACCTAGAGGTTACAGTGGACAATAAGCTGAATATCAGCCAACAGTGCATCCTTGTTGTGAAGAAGACTAATGGAATAATGGACTGCATTAGTAAGTGTGTTGCCAGCAGATCAAGGGAAGTGATTATCCACCTCTATTCTGCACTGACTGGTGAGACCAAATCTGGAGTACTGTGTCCAGTTTTGCCCTACCCCCACCCCCCCACTACAGAAAGGACATAGAAAAATTGGTGAGAGTCCAGCATAGGGTGGGGGGAATGGTTTGAGGGCTAGGAAACATGACTACTGAGGAGTGGCTGAAGGGGCTAGGCTTATTTAGTTTGGCGAAGAGAAAACTATCGGGTGATTTAATAGGAGCCTTAAACTACATTAATGGGGTTCAAAAGAGGATGGAGCTAGACTATTCTCAGCGGTGTCAGATGACAGAACAAGGAACAATGGTCTCAAGTTGCAGCAAGGAAAGTTTAGGTAATATATTAGGAAGAATTTTTTTATTGGGGGGTGATAAAATACTGGAACAGAGAGGTGGTAGTAGATGACAGAACAAGGAACAATAATCTCAAGTTGCAGCAGGGAAAGTTGAGGTTAAATATTAGGAAACAATTCTCATGAGGAAGGTAGTGAAGCACTGGAACAGGTTACCCAGAGAAGTTGTAGAACCTCCATCCTTGGAGCTTTTTAAGACCAAGCTATAAAAAGCCTTGTGTGGGATGATATAGTTGGGGATGGTCCTGCTTTGAGCAGAGGGGTGGACTAGATGACCTCCTGAAGTTCCTTCTAACCCTCATTTTCTATGATTCTATGACCATTAGGCTTTCAATTGACTTATTCAGAAAATTATGTTAAAGGTAGTATTCCTTCTCCAGATTTGACTTTCCAAACACAGTCACCCATGCAGTTTCTTACTGCATTTACTCAAATACTAGACAAGGCTTTTCCTCTCAATCAGCATGGGGGAAAAGCCCCTGCTCTTACATTTGCATACAAGGAAAGAAAAATAAATACACTTTCTATTTTTTCATTGCTGCTAAACACAGCATGTGCTCAGTAATGGAAACCAACTATGAAGTTGATTAAGTAGACCAATACTAAGCATGACTAAAATGTACATGGCCCATGTTAGGCAATTATGCTGATGGGAACCTACCACAAAAAAAAAGTTAGTGCAACTCATCTGAGTAAGATATATGGTAGTGTCCATTGGGTGTAGCTCCCCCTCACCCCCACCTCTCTGCCCAGTACTGACTCTTTTTCAAGTCATGGTGAGCCACTACATTGCATATATTGTAACTTTCTCTTCATTCCCATGGTGAGATGTGCCTTTCTTTCCCATTTCCAATGATGCCTGTTTCAGGCATGAGTGGGGGCTAATTAGTACATGGATCCTTTGTGGGGTTATCTGGAGTACATACACATATGCAGCGGTCCTGAGCTGTGGAGTCACTGTGGCTTGAAATGCTCTTGACTCTGCTGGGCCTGAGCCCAATTAACTATCAGATAAATTATGAGCCTTTTGGCTTTGGACTAATATCACACATAATTTGTACTTTCTAAAAGTAGGTGCTAAAGTGCTACTTAAACGTGTGTTTATAGAATACCTGTGCTAAAATTTGCCACACTTTCAAAAAAGGAATCATGCATTGATTTTGAATGTACTAAGTCTTTGATTACCATAGAAAAATTGCTAAAGCTATGTTTACTTCAAGGTCAGTGGGCACATCTACACATGTACTTTAATGTGCATTAGCTTATTTTAATACGCATTAAAGTATCACAAAAAAAGCATGTGCTTTGGCTAATGTGTGCATTAAAATAGACTAGTATGCCTTTTACTAGTACCTCACAATGGAGGTACTAAATTTAATGTGCATTAGTGAAAGTGCATTAATCAATGTGTAGACATGCCCAATGTTTTAAAATTTACTCCTCACTTCCATGAGCAGGGTCTGACAGTAAAGAGGGGTGGAAGGGCCTGCAGTAAGTTGGGGGTGGGGGGAAGCAGAATGAAAAGGGGCTTCCTGAACTCCCATATTTGATTGTATACCTGGAAAGTTATACCAAGTGATACATTTTTCATATATAGAATCTAATTATTGGGGCATTGTCTAAAAATCTGGGTCATTTTATATTCGAGTAAATACTGTACTCTCTCCCTCTCCTTAAAATCTTGTCATCTTAGACACTACTTGCATTCTTACCCTTGTCCCGCCCCTGCTTCAGCTCTGACCTATCCCTTTGAGACCCCTTTCTTTCAATAACTTTTCTTTTTTCCATTTAGCTTTTTCGTTCCTCAACTGCACCTCATCTAAAAACAAACATGGAACTAATGTGGTGTCTACAGTCCATAGTTGTGCTTGTTATGCTAATTCTTCTTATCTTTTTTTCTATCATATCTATTGAGGTTGTAAACTCTTTGAGGCCAGGACTGGCTATCAGTATTCTTCTACATAAGGTACAAACACTGCTGGTACATAATTTACCAACTTGCCACAATATACTTGGTTGGTTTAGAGATACAACTGTAATAAACATAATAATAGATAATAGATGGCATCACCTAACCACATGCTTTTTATCCTAATTTAGACAAGAGCCAGGAACAGCTGTTTTGCATGAGCCTTTAAAAACACACTGCAATGTTGGGTTAACAAAGAAACCTGCACTGTGTTCCTGATAACACAAATAATCCCTTTCACAAAATTCACCCAAAAGAGAAAGGTAATTCAGAAGGGATAAGGAACCACTGGGGAAAAAAAAAATACCATTGATGCTAATAAGTATTACTATTGCAACAGAATGAATGCTCCTGTCAAACACACACACAAATGCAATTTTCACTTGGTTATTTACTTTGTTCATTTTTTTGGTCTGGTTCCCTTTCACAGATTTTCTATCGTAATGTTGTGCCAAAATATGCATTTAAGGCATGGTGCATCACAAACGGTCACATGTACTCATGATTTCAAGAGACTGATTGAGGCAAGAGCATTTAGAATCGTTCACCTGCATATAGGCATCTCAAATGCATTCAAGGTCAATAAAAACAGAAAGTTTTCATTGCCCTCTAACAGCTGCCCTTTGACCTATGTGAAGTGGGTTGGTTGTCCCAGAAGAGTTCCTATGGGTTAGATGTTCATATAGAAACCAGTAATCAAAATGGACATCATTGTTATCAATCTCAGCAGGAGGCAAAGGTCTGAATGGACTGTCACAGATGTTGCATTCACCTGAATAAAGCAGTGTGCAGATCTGAGCCGAAGCATATCAGAGGTGTTAGATGTACGCATCAGGTCTGACCATGCTTCAACTGTTCTGTGGATAAACAGAGAGCTCAGCATTCAGTGCTATTGATTTGACAACCTAAAAAAATTACAAGGGATCAGAGATCAGAAGGAAAATGAGAACAGATTTATCAATTCATGTGGATTTTCTTCATTTTATATGTGGTTTAAAACATCCAGCACCTCTGTGGAGTTTTATTACTCATGTACTTGCAGTACCTGGAAATAGACAGGTGCTAGCTTTAAAGTTCAGTCTGGGTTCTGAAGTTTCCAAAAGTTTCAAAGTATTTGCATTTAGCATCTCAGCTTGCGTCCATTAGTAACAGAAATTATATCTTGTGGTGAAACTCCATGAGTGTGTCAGCTTGACTTTATGCTAACACAGCAGAAACTACTTTTTGAAATTTTTGAAACTCCAGCACAAAGATACCTGAATACAGAGGGACAAACTAGGCAAACAATGCTTCTCCCACTGAACCAGGAACCTTAAACACTTTTGTTCTCCTTTGATCAGAACCCACTTTGTGTTCAGAAATTATGTCTCTGGTGGAGACATAATTCATGGAAAACCTTGTTCAAGGAAACAAGTTTAAATGCGTTGAAGTCTCAAAAGCTCACTCTCTCTCTCTGTGCACATGCATGTGTTGTGGAGGAAGTTCTCCAACATTTCCCCAAATCACACCATGCTATCACATCAAACTCCCGAGTCATTTCAGGCATGCGGTTTTCAATATGGTGATTATGAATGGGTGTCAAGGTGTCATGATCACTCAAGGGTATCGCAACTAATATGGAAAAGATTGAGAGCCACTGGTTTAAGAGACTATGTCCAAAAGGCTACTGGGCATATGTCAGGCTAATCAAGAAATCAGAAGCAAAGTATGCATTAGGAGTAGGAAGACGTGAAATTGCAGGTCTGAAGATAAGAATTTAATAGACTTGGCAACGTGAGGTTGGTAGAGAATAATAAATGTAGTACTTATATATTTAAGAAGGTGGGTAAAATGTAACTAGCAACTATCATTATCCTGACCCCAATAACATAGGGCTTTACAGTAAACTAAGAAGGATAACTAAAATCATGTAGAAAAAAATGAAATAAAATGTGTTATGGCTTACCAAAGATAAACTACCTTGATAGCTTTTCTTGTTAAGCTAAGGGTATAAGTTAACTGATTTTTTTTTAGCCAAAGGAAATGCAAAAGCTATAAAGATGGGAATTAGTAAGGAACTTTTTACAGAGAAGGCAGAAAAGGGTAGTGCTGAAAGAAATAATCATTGTCCCAAGAGGAATTGCCAGTGGAATCACATTTCAAATTAATCTTCTTTAATATTTTCATTAATGACCCTGGCACAAAAAGTAGAAGCATACTGAAGAAATCTGCTGATGACAAATGTTTGTTGGCTTTGTCAATATAGAGGAAGATTGAAATATCATAGAGGAAGAACTGGATGACCTTAAGGACCTGAGTGATAGATATGGAATAAAATTTAATACTACAAAAGTGCAAGGTCATGTGCTTAGGAATGAATAAAAGGATCACAGAATGACTATGAGCCACCAAAGTGATGCAGCCATAAAAAAAAGGCAAATGCAATCTTTTGGATGTATCAGGCAAAGTGTTTCTAGAAAGATGGAGAAGTAGATCAGAGGCATGGAGAATCTACCTACTTGGGGGACATTAAGACAATATTTTTACTGCCTCCTTGCCAAGTACAGGACCATCAGCGAGGAACAAACCAACTCGCTCAGCTCCTTCTTCGTCTTTGTGTCCTAAAGCTCAACAACTCTGTGGCCTTTTTAACACAAATGGTTTACAGCTGTCCTAAGCATGTGCCCCATCTTTAGACAGAGCCTGAGAACAATGTTGGGGTGAGCACTCCAGACTGCTCAAAGCTATTAATGCTGTCTATGCTGGCAGTGGTCCCAGGCTCAGCAGGGATGCAGCGACCTCAAAAGTCTTGAGTTGCTTCACATATCAAAACAAAGACTAAGAGTGGATATTATTTCAGTCTAAAAATACATTGTGATGGCAAACAGCGGGGGGATGGAGCAATTCCAGCAAATTTCAACAATTTTACAAGAACAAATGAGCATACATTGGCCACAAATAAATTTAGAGTAGAAATCAGAAGGTTTCTGACCAACAGAACCGCCTCCCATAGGGAGGGTGAGCAATGTGCCAAAATAGTTATGAAATTGATCTTAATCACTTTATGAAAATGATTATATATTATGGGTTTCCTGCAGTAGCAGGAGACTGGCCTCAATGATCCAGAACGTCCCTTCCAGCCCTACATGCTCATGTTCCTATTTGTGGAATAGGGCTCAGGTTTGGAAGAACGGCTCTAAAAATCTTTGTTTGTAGATCAGCTGGAAGACATGCACCAAAGTGGCTTAACCTTTGTCTGCGTAAGTGAAAAGATTGACATTTCTGTGAGTATACTCCTCTCTTTAACTTGATCTACCCACTTCTCTACCTTGGTTGGATAACTTTGGATGATTAAGAGAAAGACACCAGTTAAATAGAAGGATGGTCCTATGACTTAGCCATAGGATATTCTTCCATTTAAGTGGTTCTGCCACCAAATTCCAATCTGACTCCTCGATACCAGTTTCATATTCCCTATCTGTTAAATAAATATTGTAATGTCTAATTACTGCACTTACTTTAAGGCATTGTACTCACTGGGCTTGTCTACATGTGCTATTAATGCACAGCAATAAACTTCAGCGCAGTTCACACCAGAGTTTTTTGCTCCCAGGCATGCCCCATGTTCCAAGGGCAGAAATTTCAGAAAGTATGAAGCATCAAACTTGATGAAAATTAACCCATTTTGAAAGAGTCTGCAGCAGAGCATCCCAAATCATTAATCTCTTTTGAAATCTTTCCAATTATTATAATTATAGAACAGAAGGACCTCAGAGGTAGAGGACAGTATATAAGTTGATTTCTTCTCGTAAACACTACAAGATCAAAAGAAAGTTCCTTGATCCCTCCTCCCCCCAACCAAGTAAAACACAACCCCGTCAGCTCCCACATAGAAGGCATAAATCAGGGCAGCAATGATTTCTATCTAGCTGAATGCTCGGACTTATTTTGAAATGTGAAGTAAATAGGAATGAGTATGATAAATACCCTTTCTGCTTCCTAAACACTTCAATTGCAGAGAAAACTACAGCAAGGCACAAGCCTCACAATGAGGGTAATGCTGATAAATATTTGCTTATTTTGACTGAATACCTTTGATTGAATACAATTTCTGCATCTCCCACAGATGTCTGAAAGAAGACAATAATTACCTGGGCATTATTGTCTTCTTCTTAGGATCTCTGATTTTAAGCAATAAATGTCCCTTAAAAAGTGACTGAATATAGAATCATTAGAGAAAGGTATGAGAGCTAATCAGACTGTCAGTCTGCATTTTTTGGTGTCCAGCAAATGAAAAGCAAGCAAGACATTTACTAGAACAAGTGAGACATGCCTTCCACTGTGATAAAGATGCAATCCAATACAAATCTACTGAATGTCATCTTCTCTTGGAGTCAGAATGACATCTCTATTCTCTACACTTTTAATCCTGAGGCACCTCACAGCACAAACTGTCAAACTTGTGCTAATTCAAAATAAGGCCCTGGAGGTGAAACAGTTTGACAGCCTCTCTCGGTAATCCAAATGAAAAATCAGGTTATTTTCCTTCACCGTCCCTTTTGTCCACTGTATGCATGTGTCAGAGATCCAGTATCCACTTTCCTTAATTCATCTCCCATCACCTCTTCCATTTGGCTTGGTAGGAAGTGCAACTGTATTCCTCACTCCATCTGTTGCATTTTGCTGTACTAAAAATTACAATACAATTGTCTTTTCTAGCCTCTCAGAAAATAGAGATGGGAGGACTTTTGCTCAGATTTTCATGTTCATCAGTTCATTCTGTTTGTTTCCAGTTGTTTTAATATATAAAATATTGATTATTTGTAATTATAGTGTATTAATATATATATGTATGGATATGGATGTTCTGGATTAGAAGATAGTGAAGATGGATGGAGAAGGTCATCTCTGTGATAATGGATAAACCCAAACAAAACAGAAGTGACCAAGAGACAGCCTTCTAAACACCTGAGTAAAAGGATGAAGATGGTCTTAGTCCAATTCCTGATGGAGAAGAATTCCCATTCAACAAATAGCAATACAATTGGAACCAGTCAGCCCCCATCCTGGAAGACTCAGCCCAGAAACACATTACTGATATAGAGACTGAGGCTAAATTTTGCTAGCACAACTTCAGATATTTTAATAGAGTTACTGCAGCAAATAAAACCTTGGCCCGGAATTACTGAAGACAGTCCCTGCAGGCCAGGAGGATGCATGGGGAAACACAAGGTAACTAGTCTCCATAGCAGGTAGTTAAGCATCATTTGGCAGTGGTGAGGCCACATCTGGAATACAGTGTCCAGTTTTGGGCCCCCCACTATACAGTCTAGCAGAGGGCAACACAAATGCTTAGGGGGTGGGGGAACATGATTTACGAGGAGCAGCTGAGTGAACTTGGCTTATTTAGTCTGGAGAAGAGAAGACTGAGGAAGGATTTAATAGGAGCCTTCAACTACCTGAAGTGGGGTTCAAAAGAGGATGGAGCTGCACTGTTCTCCATGATGGTACATGACAGAACAAGGAGCAATGGGCTCAAATTGCAGCAAGGGAAGTTGAGGGTAGATATTAGGAAAAAACTGTCTCACAAGGAGGGTATAAAAAAGAGTGGAAGAGATTACCCAGAGAGGTTGTGGAATCTCCAGGCCTAGAGGTTTTTAAGACCTGGGTAGACGGAGCCTTGAGTGGGATGATCTAGTTGGGGCTGATCCTGCTTTGAACAGGAGATTGAACTAGATGACCTCCTGAGGTCCCTTCTAACCCTAAATTTCTATGATTCTGTGATTCACAGATATTTCAACTGTAAGATGTTTCAGCTGCACTGGTTTGTGTTTTTTGGATGCCCCTGCAGTAGAAAGGACAAGTAAGAAAAGAAACACAAGAAAGAAATAATTTAGTTGCTGTTTTAGGACTTCATCCTATTCAATGAGTCCTTGATCTAGTTCTTACACTACCAAAATGTCTCCTTTATTTTTATTTCCTGCAATTACCTCAGTACAGCTTTGGAGACCCAGAAGCAGAAAATTCTATTAACTTTGGCTCTCACTGATTTCCTAAGTAGCCAAGGTTCATTACAAGGTTCTTACAATGAGAAAAATGTGCTTCTTCATTTATTGTTATTTGCACAGTGGCAGCACGTAGGCACTCAAATTAAGACTGGCTAAAGAAAAAAAAAAATCCATCCTTAAATGTTACCATTTTCCAGGATGAAATCCTGAATATTTTAAATTTCTGTATACAGCATAGTGTTTTCTTTTTCCTACACCACTGAAACTTTCTTTAGTCTCCACTCAAATTGTCAGTAATTTTGAACTTCTTGGGGAACAGGTATTTTCTTCTTATTTGCTTATAATGAAAATGGCAGATTTTAGACACTACTATTAAAAAATTCAACATTGCAGCTATGTACCTTAATTACTTATATTGTACCTATGATCCTAGAACTTGAGCACCAATCAATCTTAGGAGATAAGGGAGGTACTATCATTTTCATTTTACAATTGGGGACCTGAGCCATAGGTGATTCCAATGCAAGTCAGGTACTTTTGATCTGGGTTCAAGCGGCTCATTAACATAGCAAGGACTCCGTAATCCCAGGGAAAGGCTCTATCCATTGTTTCTTCCTTCCTGAGCTCCATTCCACTGGAAAAGATGCTGATGTTCTTAATATTAATATGCCTTCAAGCTGATCCAGCATAAGACAATAGGTTTGTTTCCTTCAATAATGTTGGCAGAGTGGTTCTGAAACTCACTTTCCTGCTCATGAACAGAATTTATAATCTAGAAAACACAGGCTGAAACGAAGCGTCCCTTTTACATTTACCAGCCTAAAACCTTCATAGTTTTTAGGCTGCAGCCACCAACAAATGCCAGACCTGTACAAATCAGAGTGTTTCTTATGTCCTGTCCAGATGGTAGCAATGATGTGTTTTCACATACAATCCACATGCACATCGCCAGTTCATGCAATGGGAAATAAAAAAAAATAATAATGACAAAAATCTCTTTGAATCTCAAAAAGGAGACTGGTGAAAACACCTGCCCTTTATTATCCGCCGTTTTGCTTGTCCAGAGAGTGAGTTAATGCAGAGAGAAGTTCAGTTTATACCAATTTTAGCTAACATTGTTCCTGGCTAGGTACAGACAGTCAAAAAGGCCAAGGCTGAATCAATTCAGTCTTTCCAGGTTAGTCTAAGCTGCATGAATTGAAACAGAAATGAACAGACATTTACCTTTGATTCAGGAAATGCAGCCACATGGCTGCAGTAGCTCAGCCCAGAAGCTGGGGGGTGGGGGGCACTAAAGCATCGTTCTCTTGCTATGTGTTCACTTCCTCTTCCTGCTGCTCCCAAGGTCTCTGGGATTTGCAGTTCACCAGGATAGCAGCAGGACTCTGCAGAGTTGCTCATCACTTCCTCTTCCTGCTCTCAGGTGCCTCTAGGATTTGTAGTCTACAGTTGCAGTCAGCAGTAAATTTGAGCAGGGGAAGGAGTGTTTAATGCCCCACTCCTTGGCCCTAGACCCCAGCTGGGGTTTTTCCTGGGGGGGCAGCCCCCCCACCGCAGAATGGGTTGCATCCCCAGGTGGGCTCGCACCCCCTGTCCCTTGTCAGCCAGCACTCACTGCTCCAGGTAGGGACCAGAGGGGCAGGGCCAGACCTGCCCTCTGGAACAGACAACACAGCCCATCTCAAGACTAGAAAGCATGCTGGGATGCTGGGGGACTGTGATTTAACTTGAGCCAGGAAGGGGTGTGGGACAGACCTTGCGTAAACTGGCTTGACCCAAATCAGTTAAATCTAATGCCACATTCAGCTAAGTTTATCTTAAACCAATTTCAGCCATTTTGAAACTGGTTTATGTGCACTGAACTTCTGTTCTGTTACAAGTCTAAACCAGTTTCTGATCACTTAAATCAGTTTATGTGCAATTTCTGTCCCTAACCCCTCAGTCTGACCAGGGAGACAGTTGTTTGTTTCATATCACATTTCAGATACTTCCTAACATTGAACTAAAATATCTGACTTAGACGAGAAGTAATTAGGTCTCCATTTTGCTTTGAAACTGTTCCTAAAATACTGACAATGGAGGTATGAGTCAGCAGACTAAGTAAAATTAATATTTACAGCCAGGTAAAGGAGCAATCTTAGTACTATAATATTTTATAATATTAACTTAGAACAGTTAAACCCCACCCCCAAAAAAGGTTGGCTCCCACTTGTTTCATAGGCATAAATCTAAGCTAACCTTCCTTTGACTATAATGGATTTACTCTCATTTTAGTTAGGCCGGGTACAGACATTACATTTTTACCAGTATAAGTGATTGGGAATTAGTCTGTACCCACAACAGAACAGAAGTTCACTGCATATAGAATAGTTTAAAAGTGGCAGAATCCAGTCTAAGATAGACCTGGATCGATATGCCCTCAAGCTTAATCAGTTTGGGTTAGACTGGTGAATCGAACTTCTACCAGACCCCCCTCTTGATTCATGTCCAGGCGCTGTTTGCTGGCAATCCAGGCTTCATTGTGGACCCCCCACCACTAGCCTTCCCTCACAGGTAGGCATGCTAACACTCACCCTGTGCTTGGCTGCTCCTGCTGAATGCCCAGCGGGCCCTGCCCCTGAGCGCTCACAGAGCAGAGTCACCACAGACCCCTTCCAGCATAGATTGTTTCTGCAGCCCTGCCTCCTGCTTCTGGCCAGCCATCAGCCACAGGCAGGGAGAGACAGGAGGGGAGAAAGGCATCCATGTCCCTGCATGAACCCTGTCACAAAGCACCCCAGGCACTGGGCTCCTGGGCACGGGTGAACATGCCCTTTCCCTGTGCCATGTTGTCTGTCAGTCACAAGCATCTGTCAGCTGCAGGCAGGAAGCGCAGGACAGGGAATGCTCACCCGGCCTGGCAGCCTGGTTAGGCTCAGTGGTGCTGTGCCCACTCAAAGGGGCTCTCCTGGGCTCAGTGTCAGGTGTGTTTGTACAGGGTGGGGTGCTTCATGACGGGGTTCATGCAGAGACATGGAGGGTTCCCTCCCCACTCCCCCTGCTGCCTGCCTGTGGCTGACAGATGATGTGGCACGAGGTGGGCAGTGTGCTTACCCATGTGTGGCAGCCAATCAGGGGTGGCCCAGACACTTGGCTGTGCTTGGCAGTCTGGCAGCTTGGGGAGTCCACGGAGCACCCCCAACCTGCTGGCCTCAGCAATGGTAGGCAGCCTGCATTGCCATCCTCACCAAAGGGCAAACATGTGTCCTGTTTGCTACTGATCTTTGCCAGCAATCTTTCCTGCCTAGACAGGCGGTCAGATTCAATGATCTGTTGAGGTCCCTTCCGACCCTAACATCTATGAATCTATGAATCGATGATCGAACTACACTGCTTACAGTAAACCACATAACTTGATCAATTCCACCTCGGGCTTTTGGAAGGTCTGTACTTAGCCTGAGAGCACATTTGAGTTTGCAGTATTTAGAGTATACCTGAAAAGTATACCTCTAATAATATTTTCACAGTCTTAAAAGCCAGAGCTAATTCTTAGATCACCTATTTTATATCCCTATATATCATAGATGAACTTGGCTTATTTAGTCTGGAGAAGATGAGACTGAGAGGGGATTTAATAGCAGCCTTCAACTACCTGAAGGGGGGTTCAAAATAGGATGGAGCTGAACTGTTCTCAGTGGAGCTGGACTATTCTCAGCTGGACTTGCACCTAAATAGCCCTGTTTAAATCCAGAGCTTTTTGTTAAATTGAATCCTTTCCATTCTCAGGAGACTAAAGCTGTCTGTCATATACAGGGGCAAAAATGTGACTAGTGCCAGAGGCCCCTTCTGGTGGAACTGATTAGGTGAGATATGGCTGGATGATGATGGTATCTACCTTATGGTTCTTCTATCAAGCAATTGAATGACTCTGTATCGAATGTACTTGGTTAAATAGAAAAGAGTAATCTTCTTCAGCCTCACCCTCTCTCTCTGACCTGCAAGGAAAATTAGTTCTTTTTTTTCTCTTGCATCGTCACCAATAACAAAGATTCAGAAGACTAAATTATGTTGTTGATTACTATGTAATACCTATCAACTTTGAATTATACCCTTGGTTACAGTTGGACAAGTTCCCTAAAGCCTGAGGACCTAGAATCCAGCTGGTAAAACATTATTTTTGATGAGGTACAAGAAGAAAACATCTCAGTTTGAATATATATCTATATAGATATCTTTCACTTATATATATAATATATATAATATATATTTTACTTATGGAACAAGGAGCAACGATCTCAAGTTGCAGCAAGGGAAGTTTAGGTTAGCTATTAGGAAAAACTTTCTCTCTAGCAGGGTAGTAAAATACTGGAATGGACAGGTTACCCAGAGAGGTGGTGAAATCTCCATCCTTAGCGATTTTTAAGACCTAGACAAAGCCTTGGCTGGGATGATTTAGTTGGGGATGGTCCTGCTTTGAGTGGGGGGTTGGACAAGATGATCTCATGACGTCCCTTCCAGCCATAATTTCTATCTTTTATATAATTAAATGATCCTAATCCTAAACTCCTTAGTGTCAGTTCTGGTCTATTACTTGAAACTCAATAGGTTTGGGATCAGATATCAGGTGTACAAGAGGTTTTTGTGTTTTCTTTTTTAATTGATGAAGTCTGCTTGCAAGGGTGATATCAAGCTGTGAGCAGGAGTACCAAATTCACTATCCCGAAACCAAGAGGTTACCTTCAAGAAGAATCTGTACCACTGATTCATTCATGAAACAGGATTCACACAATCTGTTATTTATTGCAGTTTCTTTGGCTTCAGATTTTCCTGTTGTCTCATGGCCAAGGGATCTCAGTGTTCCTACTCCTCTGGGACCTGGTAGTCAAAATCTGAGCTATTTCTAACATAGGCAGTTTTCACTGTAATTCATTAAATTCCAGCCTACTCTTTCTTATAAACATATTACTTAATACACTGAACTTGGCCTTTTGGGCTTTATCTTCCAGTGTGTTTTATTTGTGCCTGTAAATTGTTCTGCTTTGCTATTCCTTCATCTCTTCTCAGGATCTGCCCTGGCAAAGAGAGAGAAGAAAAGGGCAGGAGAAGAGGTGAAAAGGATTTAATTTAGACATTTTGCTCCTGGGATGTCTGAGACCCTGCTTTCCATGGAGAGAGTGATTTATTCCTTTGAATTCCAGTGGGATCTTCAGTTCACTTCCCAAAAAAGAATGGGTGACAGGGCAGAATGGCTCCTGCTTTGCTGTCACATTTATTTGCTGTTTGCTTTCTTTTTTAAAGGGAAGCCTGAGTTCATCTTTTCACCCTTCAACATGGGGTTTTGGAAATTTATTTTCAACATTGTACCAAACTATGTTGGGAAAATACACTCCAGAAAGTGAATGGACTCTTTGTTTATGTGACATGCCAGCACTTACGTGCAGCTTAACTCCCTTTTTAACTGCCCTAAACTTCCTTGATTTAGTGTCATTTTTGAATTTCAATGCAGAGTAGAGTCCCCGAGGAGATGGTTCTTCAAAGGAACAGTGGAATTACCCACCACGCCACACCTGAAATCTTAATTCCCTCACAGAAAGTCAGGGCAATTATTGTTTTTGTGGAAAGGAAAATCCATACAGATTGTAATTTGCCTGAAAATTTATGTTTTTGCCTCAGACAAGTAGAGAAACTTTATTTTTTACAGAACAATATGGTTTGAAGAATAATCAGTACAAAAGCTCTATTCTCTCCCCCTCTCTTTTTTTATGACTATCTTGGACATTTCACATTTATGATCTGAAAGTGCTGCTGGTTTCAGACATCATAACCCCTAAAAAACAAAACTCAACATGCAAGCATACAGTCACTCAAGATGGCAATGACAGTAATAATTTTATGCCTCCCTGCATCAGCTCGTCTCCTTCTGGTCCCGGCACCCTTCCTCAATGCAAGGCACCGTTGTTGGGATTCTTGGTAGAGGTGTGAAAAATTCAAATTGCTATCAGGACTTGAAAGAAATTGTGGAAGCTGCTTGCTGATGGAGGTGCTGATCCATGGTTACAAACTGTAGCTATGTTAGAACATGGCTACATGACAAGTCAATTATTTGTTTGCAGAAAGGCAATGCTGCTTATGCTCCATACATTGCTAAGGTGGTATTGTTTTAGAAGAACAACATTTTGATTTTAGTATTTAACACCTCAAGGAATGAAAATTTCCTTTCTACCTTCACGACTATTTTGGCACCTGAGAATCTGACCCATAATCTTATGAGAATAATCTACATGGCATTCTTCATAGGGGGCCAGCAGCTCTGGAATTCACTTTTCCCTCATTGTATTCCAAAATGAAGGTCCTTGGCACTAAAGAAGTTATACTCTATGAAACGGACCAAAAAGACAAGGGAAGACATAGCACATACAAGGAAGGGATGGTGTCAGAAAGACATGTCACATATGATTACATGGCTGTTCAATTTAGGCATATGAGCCTCTCTAGTTTAAAAGTAGTTATTTTTCTAAGTATGTTGCATGGCATATTTTTCAATATGCCATGCAACAGGAACAGGCACTTAGGCTTGACCGGCATGGACTAAAGCATAATTGTTATCTTTGGGAAGAGTGATTTTGTGTTGTGGGTGGAATGGAAGGGGTGAAAATACGAGATGGAGAAGATCTGGGGACAGATATAGGCAGTAGCACCATGTTGATAGATTTTAATAGGGTTATGAATAGGGTCTACTTTGTTTATTAATGGTGTGCAGGATTGGGGCACAGTTCATTACATTATCTAACTTTTAGTGGCAATTAAGAGAAATCATTGCCTGAAAGTTCTCCCCACTCACATCCTTTTAAAACAGTTCTGTAATACTCTGAGATATAAACTTTCTTTAAATCCTCAAGCATTTATTCAGCACCCTAGTAATAGTTTCCCATCAATCTGAGCTAAAATGTATCTAAAGTTGTTTCAAATAATTCATTTTAGTCTCATATAATTTTGGACCATTTTGTCATGTGCACACTATAATGCAGCATATTTTCTGATTCACTATATAAAATTATTTTTGGTCCGGTAGCATGTTTTAGTTCCAGCTAATTCAAATATTCATTGTCTGTCAGTGAGGCTGCTTAAACTATAGGGTCCTTATGAAGTTTATTCATGGCTGAAATCTCATTTTGTGAAATAAATTAATGATTTGTTGTTTCTGGAGACTTTACAGTGCTTATCACTGTACTAACTCGCATCAAAAAATCACACTAAGCCATTTTTCAAACCCTGACAAAAATAGCCTAGAGAAATTCTGGAGAATGAAGGTCTTGGGGGTTGGAAAAAAACAAGTGTATTTCAAGTAAAGGAAATGTGCTCAGTTAACATCAAGTAAAACTGTCAAAGATTATTGCTAGCATTCAGAATAAACCTTTCTTTCTTCGGACAATATGTCAAAGCATAGTCAGAAGCTGACTTGCTGATGATGTGTACAATGAAAAGCAATGATTAGCTCTTCAGAATTTGCCTTAGTGGTGAAAGTTTTAAAAAGCCTAGATGCTATTTTCTCACATTAGTAAACTGACATTTAGAGATCAACGAGGAAAACCCTATAGATGTCTGCAATGTGCAATACAATAGCAAGCTTCTGTTCAAGTGGAGCAGAGGAGACAAAAGTTGTTGAATGGGATACACTACAGTTAATGAGAACAGAATTCAGAACAAAATAAAGGGCAAAGGGTGCTGAATCAGCATGTGGCCTACAAATGGAAGAAAGAAAGGTTTTTTCTTCCACACAGGGCCATATTGAATCTCCATTTACTTAAATGAAAAGTGAATAGCCGAAACAGATGTAGAAATTGCAACTGGTGGCACTTCAACATTAAACCCCTTCAACGTGATGAAACTAAATAGGAGCAGGTAGGCCAAGTTAACAAAAAAAAAAAAAAAGGACCATCAGCAGGATCATTTCCTGCGCTGGGGGACACATCGTTCTTCTGGTTGAGTGCACAATCCCAATTATGCAAAAGAGAGTAGATGGCTGTGAAAACATCAAGGTCTTTATCTATAGGATCTATGGGATTGGAGCTTTGTGGTATAAATTGTGCCCATCTCTAAGAAAGGGAAAAAGGAGAATCCAGGGAACCACAGACTGCTCAGCCTCACCTCAGTCCTTGGAAAAATCATGGTTCAGATAGATCCTCAAGGAATCTATTTCTAAAAACTTGGAGAAGAAGGTGAGTAGGAACAGTCAGCATGGATTCACCAAGGGGCAAGTCATGTGTGACCAACCTGATTGCCTTCTATGATGAGATGTATGGCTCTGTGGATTTGGGAAGACCAGTGGGTGTAGTATACCTTGACTTTAGCAAGGTTTTTGATATGGTCTCCCACAACATTCTTGCAAGCAAGTGAAGGAAGCATGGATTGGGTGAACAGACTATATGGTGGATAGAAAACTGGCTGGAACACCAGGCTCAGAGGGTAGCAGTCAATGACTCAATGTCTAGAACAGCTGGTATCAAGTGGAGTGCCCCAGGGGATGTTCCTGGGGCCAGTTTTGTTCATCGTCTTTATCAATGACCTGGAACATGGCACAGAGTGCACACTCAGCAAGTTTGCAGATGACATCAAGCTCAGACTGAGTAAAATGGGAAGAAGAAGATTTATCCCTATTTAAATTACCAAATTAGAGAAGATATTGCATTGCAGAAGAGGGAAGAATGAGGAACTGTCATTCTTAAACCTTTATGATCAAACAGACCTCTTGCTTAGCTATTATAACTAATACATCTAATACATTTAAGTAGGCTCTGGATCAGAAATAGACTTTGGATAGGCTGAGGCCAGGTAAAAACATTACACTTTTATCAGTATAAATGATCGGAAACCGTTCTATACCCATAACAGACCAGAAGTTCAGCACACACAGATTGGTTTAAAAATGACAGAGCCTGGTCTAGGATCTGCCCACCACCCCCTCCCAACCAAAGGGTGAAGGGATGTTCTGTTCGCTACCAGTCTAAACTATTCCGCTTATATAAAACCACATAACTTAGATCTATTCCACCTCAGACTTCTTGAATGTCTGTACATAGCCTGAGAAAGTAACATATTTTAGATTGGTTCCACTATTTCCAATGCGGTTGTTTCATTCTGCCTTTATGAGCACCAGTCTAAATTTTCAGCAACATCTGAGTCTAGTAAGGTAAGATGTGTGTATTTCAGGATAAAGTCATTTCTATTCCCTCCAAAATCAAATAAAAATAATTTTAGTTATAAAGCCAAAAGGCAAAAAACCCCAATCTCTTGTGTTCCAAGAGCGTAACTGGAACACTGAAAAGTGAAATGCTCTAATTCATGTGTCTCCCATGGTTTATAACATTTAATGTTTCCCTTCTAAGTTAATTAGTGACATTTTGAATAGAATACAATTAGAAATACAACCTAAAACCCAAAGAAAGGGCTAAATACAATTGCTTTACAATTCAGAGCCTTATCCTCATAATCCCTAGTCTATAATTTTCACCCTCATGGCTTTGTAAATAATTTCTTTGTCATTTCATATACCTGCCCTGATTAGCAAAGGATTGATTATTTCCTAAAACAGGTTTGTAATTAATACTGAAGTCACACTCTATCCCCTGTTGATCCTTGGCTCGACATGTTTTTGATAAAACATAATTGTCTTAATTCTCGCAGGATTGATTAGATGTAGTGTTCAAAAGAAAGTTTGCCTTATTACTGACCTAACATACCTTTGCTAATAAGAATTTTTTTTTATTGCGCTTCAAAGATGAAAGTTTCTTAATTAACAGCAGGAGCTTCACTGAACCAAGTCTATTAAAGTCATATCACCTCTTCCTGAAGCTCTATTATTTTTTTTTATTAACCAAATCTATTAGAAATATAGAAGTATAATATTTAGACAGAAAGAAAAATGTACCTGAATAGCAATAGTATCTTTGATTTTTTTTTTTTTTGAGAATTAAAGGATGAATGCAAGCAATAACATTTCAGAACCTATATTTAAGCTGAAATTTACCACATACATCCCATCATTTAAATCTCACCCAGGTCCCATTTTGAGGATTTAAATGGGTCTTGAGTGATGCACAAGCCTGGAATATTTCCAGGGGGTGATTAACATTCTTAAGATAGTTTTTACTCTGCCATAGCAAAATAGCATTAGCAACTTCTGTGATATCTCTCCATATTTCTGATTTATTCCATAAAAATGTTAGTTTCAAAATTCATACATAATCCTCCAGACCACCTAAATATTTTGCATAAGCAACAGGGTCTGAAGGTGATATAAAAGCATTTCCAGATTGTTTAGATGAGTTCACAATACAAGACACTTCAAAATAAAACAAAACAAAAAACCCAACCAAAACAAGCAAACCAAACAAAAGCAAGCATTCATATGTTGTAACCATCAGAATCGTTATCGTTTATGGGCAAATCAAGTACGTCACCTTTTAAAAAGCATGTCTACATGCTGGGTGATCTTCACTTACGCTGAAAGGCCAGCCCACAGTTCTCCAATTCACTTCTATTGAATTAATTTTGATATTTATATGCTTCACCCATATTTATGTCATTATGGATTTTGAAACATTAAGATGTCTCAAATTTAAATGAGCCCCCAAGTGTTCAGAAAAATGTGAGTAATTCCTCTCCCTAATCATTCCACTGACTTAAGGGGGGGGATGGTGCGTATTTGTCTTCTGGTTTCATTTTTCAAAGTTTACTTGGCAATTAGATAAGCAGAAACTTAAAAAAAAATAGAGTATTCACAATAATTTAAGTTCCCATGAAGCTTGGAACTTAGGAAAAATATCAAATATTTGACACTAGTGGGGAAAAAAAATAGCCAGCAGTGGTGGCAACAAGGTGTTTTCTGATGAGCAGAAGCATAAAAAAAACAAAAAAAAACAAAACAAAAAGGAAAAGATTTCAAAAGAAGCATATCCGTGTGAAACAAAACCCTCAAGAATTGAAGCCTGGGGGCTAGACACACAAAACACATTCTCAGCATGTACTGCTATTGTCCTTTTTATTCCCACTAGTCCCAAGCACAAGGACTTACTAATCATGAACTAGGTCTGAAAAAAATCATAACACTGTCTTGATTTTTATTTTTAAGGCATTAAAAATTGGGGGTTCTTTTCTGTGTTCTGTTAGCTTAGGAATTTTTAAGGTTTATTCAGATGATTATTTTTTTTTCTATAATGCCAGATGATAGTCTTATGATTGCAGCAGATGTGGTTTTAAGAAAACCACAAAATATCACAACACGTTCAGAAAAATGGAGAGAATTGGCAATAAGTATGTCTCATAAAGTTCTCCTTCCTACAGCTGGAAAAAAACAAAACAAAACTAGTTTTAAGATGATGCTCAATAAATGTATGGTTTATAAGACGTGGCTGCCTATGACGCCAGGAGCCTGGAAGCTCCAGGTTTTGTCCAGTTGTATGTTCATGGATAATTTGGCCTTTTTGTTATATCACATCTTAATAATGAAACAGATGGAAAACAAAAGCAAATCTCCACCAAATAAACGCAGCAACATGCTAGCATCAATCTAGATGACGCACACTCCCACCACCACAATATCGTTCAGGGCAGATCAAAAAACAAAGGAAATTCTGGGGTCAGAAAATAAATTCACAGAGATTGTGGGATCAAGTAAATAAATCTGTGAAGGGCTTTCAAGAAAAACCCCATACTTGGAAAAGAAAACATTATATTTTCTGATGCTAAGATATTAATTATTTATGCTATTCCCCAAACTCTTTCCCTTTCTTTTCTAAGTGTTTGTTTTAACATTTGAAGCATTTGTTAAATTTTGTTCCCAGCTTGTATGTTTAGCATTTGTCATAGTTCACACCACACATTTTAATCCCTGCACTACATGCAAACACCTGAATCAGAGATGCTATAGGCCAGAAAATTCAGGCTAGGGTGACATGCCATTATTGATTGCTATGGAGATGTTCACTGAGAAGAGGTGGGAGCAAAATTTCTGTACGTTAGTAATGTTACGCTGCAAAAATCAAAAAACAAACAGAAAAGGTGAGGTCTTCTCTTCAACTAATGAATGCGTACCCACCTGCTTTAACAAAAATGCTTCTCCCCCTATATGTCTCCCTATACCAATAGGAGAACACATCTCAAGATGCTTGGGGTAGAGCAATGGAAACCCAGAAACCTGGAAGGAACTTTTTTCTTGTCTTAAAACCATAAAGCTATCCTTAACCTATGCTTAGAAGAAATAGGGCAGGCATTTTGGAGGAACCACCCCCCACGCAAATTTTCTGCTTTAGTATGTTTTCCCTTGCTCTCAGAAGCAGAGCAGAAGGGCTAGTGGTCAGTGGGGAACATAGGCGATGTGTGGAGCAGGGGTATGGGGGGGCACATACCCTCCCTGAGATTGGCTGCTGCCAATGCCAACATCTGCGGGCCATCATCAGTTTCCATCCCAGCCCTTGATGCCAACAGTCTCTGCCACCTGTGGGCAGTTACCATGCCCCGCCAGCCTCAGGAGGCACGAGTCGTTCATGGTGGGAAGTAAGGACAATACAAGGAAGTCTTGCATTGCACTCTGGTCATGGCTGTTGCTGATTCATGCAACAGCTCTGATGAGCTCTAGGTCAGCCCTTAGGTACTCAGTAGCCAAGAGAAGGTCCCAGTGAAGCAAGGCTTCTGCTGATCCTGACTTCAGCATTTCTGAATAGTCAGTATAACTTCCTCACAACTTCAGAGTTTTAGGCATTTATGGAGGTGAAAGGAGGACCTGGTGAGAGTGGGAAAGCTGGTGTGTATCCCTCCACCTGCTGTGATCTGCTCAGAATTCAGGATCATTGAGACTCTTTCTTTCAGACAGAAACTTTGCCACAGGTATGAAATCATCTGTGACCAACATAAAAGTTCTCACTTGAGGGCCATTCAGCAGCTGCAGCTGGTAAAGACAATGGCGCATTTGTTCAGTGATGTTAGCCACAGGAGTCATACATACTACATCAAAGTTGCAAGACTGAGCTCAATTGACTTCTAGTGTGACTGATCTTTAAAATCCAACTTTGTTTGGCTCCTGCCCCAAGCTACAAGGACATCATCAGTTCTCATATTCACTGCCAGGTTCAATTCAATGTTCGTAATTATCTTTATGACCTTTCAGAGCCACTTGAGACAGGTCAAAACGCAATGGTTCACTGTCCCCACTTATTAGGAGCATGAATTGCATTTTATAGAAAAGTAGCTGCATTGACTCCTGATTTAACATTTTGTGCATGTGAGATTAGAATCACAGTCTAGATCTTTATGTCTAAAGACTCCTTGCTATCTCTGGAGGCTCCTCAGCTCTGGAAGTTGCTTCCCCTACTGGACCAAAAGAACTCACATCTGTTGATCTAGAGGGCATCATGAAAACCACATCCATTTCCTTAGATACTTTCCTCAGGAAGGTTGTGAGGAATGGACAGGAACATAACTGTCTTATTCATTGAGTCTCTTCCAAATTAGTTTGACATCAGTCACCTAACTTTTATTGTTTGTTCTTAAGAACTTGCATGCATGCAGATTAAAAAAAATAAATAAATAAAAGAAGACACAAAGGAGCAAGGATGTTATTTAGAAAACTAGTGAATTGCCCATCAAGAATGATAGATGAATTTCAAACAACAACAAAAAACAGATTTTACTTTTTATATTTATTAAATAACTTAAATATTTATTAAACTTAAATAAAATAGGCTGAACATTTGAAGATATCAATCCCTTCCTGCACTTGGTCTTGTCCAGTGGCCTGGAGGTACACCCACCCATGCTGCCACCTGGCCACTGCCTTTGCGCCTCTTTGCTGGGCAAGGGCAAGGGCAGGTGAGCTCTGTGCTTCTCAACAGTTGTCCATGCTCTGGTGCTTCCTCTGTGCCACCCCCAGGCTCCTCCTTCCCTGATCGGGGCTTGGGAAGGGGCCACCGCTGCTCACTCACAGCCTCCTACCTCTGCCCAGCTCCCACTTTTCCTTAGCTGACGCCTCCCTCTGCCCTCCCTGCTTGCCTTAGGCACCTCCTTCCCCAGTCAGGGCTCAGGATGGTGTCTCCAGCCGGCCCCTCCCTGCCACATTGGGCTCACAGCGCCCTCCCAGGATGAGCTCAGTAGAAACAGCCCTGGCCCCTGACTTGTTTCCCAGTTCTGGAAGTTGGGATCATCCTGACATGGTCACTAAACAAATGCTAAGGTTTAGCAAATACATTTCTCTGAAGACTCAAATCTCTTACAGTTTTCACGCTATTCGCATTTAAAGAGCATTACGAACAGACAGACATACAGACAGACAAACTAAGCTCTTTATATACATAGATACTCTGTCCAGGATGTTTTATCCTAATGGGAAGAACAGAAATTTAGGCTTGTCGTATACATATATGTAGTTTAAAATCCTGGTACCTCCTTGAAGATGGGCGCATCTATCGGTGCACCCAATTGCACAATCATTTAGTATTTGGGCTCATTTAGTAACCGCCGGTACTGTGTAGTCCCAGTGCTCCCTGGGTCATTTCAGACCCTACTGCATAGCAGTAACGAGCTACTGGTTCGTGCCTGATGATGCTATGTCACCGTAGCTTGTCACTATGGTGATGTAGCATGTTGTGTAGACATGTCCGATATGAAGTAAATCAGGGGCTTAAATAGTCTCAATCCACTGCATGCTTTCTTTATTTTTGTCTCATTTTAGGCTGAATAAAATAAATAAGGTTTCTACCTGGTGAAGTCCATAACACCATCCTTTATTTGAAATGGTGGAAATTCTATCACTAGAAGGGGTATCCACATGTGTCATTAATGCACATGAACAAACTCTGGTGCTTATGACTCTAGAGTTTATTGTTCCTGGGTGCTGTGTCTTCACATGTGCCTGGGACTAAAGCACATTGAGCTGGTTTGGAGCAGGTGCAGCTGGCGAGAAGCCTGGGGGGTCAGCCTGCCAGCCCAGGGCTGTTCCCCACCAGCTCAGTGTGCTGTGGAGGGACTACCTCGGACACAAGGGTGCTTTGGTGTGGGGCTAGCTGGCAGGCAGTCCCTGCACTGAGGCACTCTCATGCCCCACCCAGCTGGGACAGCCTCTACACATGTGCTGCTGCAGAATAAAACCTCTGCAGCAGCATAGTACTTGAATTTACTTGTACTATTCTGCTGAGGAATAAATTAGTTTACTCCAGTTGAATAGAAGCACACATGTAGACATGCAATGTTTACTGCACAGATACATAGTCTATTGTGCAGTAAATGTCTCATGTAGATGCACCCTAAAGCCACTTAAAATTAGACAGGAGGAAAAGCTGGGGAATTTATTGAAAGCCCCAATCTGCACTGGCACAGGAGGGGACAAATTGGGTGGTCTTTCCATAGATCATGATGCTTGATGAATTACTACAATTCATTTAAGATACAAAAGTATGCTAGGCACCCAACAGAAGGATGCAGAACACATTCCCTGACTGGAGCAGCTTATAAGGTAATATTTCTGTCTCACTAGGGCTTGTGAACATGCTTAATTTTATGTTACCGTGAATAGTTTCACTGAGGTTAAGCATATGTAAATCTTTTCACAACCAGGGTCTATATATCGATATATCAATATATATAGATATAGATATATAAATATATATAGATATCTATATCTATATATATTGCAACAATTAACAAAAACATGGAGAGGGAAAACAAACAAGAAGAGAGGACACAAAAAAATATAAAAGTGTGTGTTTATGTAGGTTCATGTACGCCTCTCACTGGTTCATTGCTATTTTATAGATAAAAGTATACACTTTTATACATGTAACCAGACCTGTATGCACACACACAATTTCTAAAATGAAATGATTGTGTTTACTTCATTCTAAGGCATATAATATATTGATTTTTAAGTGTGATCATTTCAGTATCAGGATATTGTATTGTAAATCTCTCCATTGACATTATTTACAAGTTATCTATCACCTAATGGACTATGCTATGAATCACCTAATTCATTCTCTTAATCACTTTCATCTCTACTTAGTGCATAATAGTGCCCACATACTTCTCTTTTTTGCTTTGCTCAGTTTCTTATCTTACATAATTTTAAGTGGGAAAATATATAGAAGTCAAGCAAGACAGAACAAGAAGAAAGAACTTTTATATACCAAGTAGGGATATGCAATATATGCATATGTATAGAGATGCATAGATAAACATAAGAATCACCACCCACTTTTAATATATAATCTTCAAAAGCATCTTACTGCTATTTTCTATTTTAACATCCTGTCTCCACATTATTGGTGAGGAAAGAGTTATCCCTTTCCAGTTACCAGACTGTTTTCTGGATACAATTACTTCCAGCATGTACAAGCAATAAGGGAATTCAAGCATATGAATAGTATGCCATGTTACACAAGACAGGAAGATAATGCAGATTGCCTCATGCACCCTCTTTTTAATTATTAGTACTGTACATTAGAGCTGTGTCATAAAATTTTACATTGGTGGTGCAGGCCAAGGGGAAAAAGAACAGTGTTTAGAGAATTTCTGACAAAGCAAATTCTATATCGTATATATAAACTTGACTTTTTTTTATTTGAACCTACAATTTTGAGGATTAGAGTTATGCATATTTGCAATTCATACATATTAAAGTATGCAAAAGAGGCCGGGCAAAACAATATGAATCATCCATATACAGTAACAATCCCCCCTCACACCCACAATATGACACAATTCTTTTCACAGATACTCTTCTTTTATATCTCAAGCATCCACAATTTTATCTCATCCTCAGTCCCAGATGCTTTATGTTAAATAGAATTCTATGAGGTGGAACTTCACCTGAAAATTAAAATGTTATGCCCCATATGCCACAGATATTGACTGCACCCTTTAGAAAGGTCAATGAGTTAATTTTAGAAGTGATGATAAATTATGACTTCCTAGGCAGGGAGGCACAAAATTGGAAGAACCTTTAGCACCCAAATGAAATGGGAGGGAACATATATGCCTTGTAGACTGCTAGGGAAGAACTTGCCTTATGGAGGAAACTCCCAAGTTGATTCTATGCCAATCTATCCCACAGCAGGGGTGTTGATCTGGGGAGAATGGTGGTGTAGCTCATTTGGGCACTAGTGGTAAAAGTGCAGGCAGCCCTCCAACTATTTTAACTATTTTAGGGAACAAACAGCTCAAGCTTGGAAAGCCAAAGTCAGTTCTCTAACAGCTCCCTATGTCAGCTGCACAAAACAAAGCTCAGATGAAGCTCAGGGAAGAAATGAATTTAACACCAGCCAATGGATGCCTGCAATTTCCATATCAAGTAGGGGTTTGATGTTTCTGTGTTAAAGAAAAAAAAACCCATTCACTTGTGGACAACTTCTCATGCACAGGTTAAGTGATTTTTTAAAATTAAATGAAGAAAGTGTTGTTCCCTTTATTGAGAATTACTCTTTGGAGCTATGCAGAGGTTAAGCTAGTGGAGTACCTTATGCTGCTACACATTCCAGGCTATCCCCAAAGCCCGGCTCGCTCTACAAACCTCCACACCAAGAAACAAACCATCCTATCTACAAAGTCCATTATTCGCAGATCTCTTGATATTTCAGCTCATCCCATCCCTCTCTTTTGTCCTTTGTCACACAGTGGGAAACTGGAAATGGAGAAGTGACACCTAGTGATGAACAAGGATATGGGGGGAAAGTAGACCTTGAGATTTTGGGAGGGACTAAATGTGGAGAAGTTGAATTGAGAGAAGTTGATTGACATGATCAGTTCATTATAACCATGGATAGATTACTCATCTACAATTGGTGTAGAACATGTTAAATTTGCAAAGATTTGCTACTCCTAACTGAGATAAACAGATCAACTCAACATCAAGACATTAGGAGGTACTGTAACACTTTATATATATGAGTGTTACCTTCACCTACAGTGGAGGGCAATGAAAATGGTTAGGGGGCTAGGGGACATGACTTCTGAGAAGAGGCTGAGGGACCTGGGTTTATTTAGTCTGCAGAAGAAAAGATTGAGAGGGATTTAATAGCAGCCTTTAACTCTCTGAAAGGGGTTGCAAAAAGTTTGGAGCGGGACTGTTCTCAGTGGTGGCAGATGACAGAACAAGGAGAAATGCTCTCAAGTTGCAGTAAGGGAAGTTTATGTTAGATATTAGGAAAAACTTTCTCACTAGGAAAGTAGTAATATGCTGGAACAGGTTACCCAGAGAGGTGGTGGAAGCTCCATCCTTAGAGATTTTGAAGACCCAGGCAGACAAAGCCTTGGCTGGGATGATCTAGTTGGGGATGGTCCTGTTTTGAGCAGGGAGTTGGACTAGGACTAGATGACCTCCTGAGGTCCCTTTCAACCTTAATTTTCTATGAGTCTATGAACTTCAGACAAATCTGTAAGAATAATTTTGGAATCCTGATTTCACAGTCCAGTTTTAATATATTAGACCTTCCCCCTCTTGTGACCCAGGTTCACATTTAGATTAGGTTACAACTAAGTGGGATGGTTTCAGCCTAGTTTTACATGATAAAAATACCCCAAATCTTAAATTCCTTGGAGCTTCCATTGACTAAAGTGCAGTAATGTATAAATGAGATGCAGAGACTGAGGTCTGGGGGGGTGACACACACGCCTTATTAGAGCGGTTCTGACAGAGGCTGTAATTAAAGCGCCTGGAGTGTTACGTGTATTAGCGTCCATGCACTGAAAAATGGAGGCAAGGGTGCTGTAGCTGAAACTTCTTGATTGAGCTTGTTAATCAAGACTGCTCTGACATGCTTTAATTACAACACATTGAAGCAGCCTTGCTGCATGTGTATTGGTGCCCTGAGGGCGAGCCTGGGGGTCTTGGATCAGGACCATGTTTATTGCGTGCCTTTTGGTGGTGGTGTCAGCAGTGGGGGCACGGTGGTGGTGAGCAGGGAACTCTTGCTGGCATTCATGGCAGTGTCGACAGTGAGGCAGAGGGTGGTGAGAGCCAACTGGTGATCACCCACAGACACCTCTGGCAGTGGTGGTGGTGGCCAGCAGCAATCGGCGACCACCTGCAGACGCTGCCGGCGGTGTTAGTGGCAAGGGGGGGGAGGAGTGATAACTGCCCACAGGCATCACTGGCAGTGGCCAATCTCACAGGGTGCACCACCAATTTCAGGGGGTGTACATGCACCCGCATGCACCCTCTATGCATCACCAATGAATAGGATTGAACTGTTTGAGCACATGGAGGAGGACAGTACTCAGGACTTGGACTATAGTGGAACAGTGTCATTCTGGACTAAAGTACACTGGCTAGGGAAAGGGAAAGGATTCAGGTGGGGGAATTAGAAGGCCTGCCACAAGAGTGATTCACTTTGAAATCAAGGCATGTGAACAGACTTGTGGAAAAGACTCTTTCAAAAGAATTGTAACTAAGGTGCTTCATTACAAGTACTGTTACACTCCTTTGCTTCTCATGGAGCGGCCCCGCCCAGCACATAGTCCATTTACCCTTTCTTAGAGTCTCTCTTGGTTTATCCTTCAAAGATCTCCTTAATATCTGCTACTAACTGATTTTGCTTTCCAGCAAGTGCCATCTGTTTCCCATTTTACACATTAGGTCAAATGGTTGAGCGGTTTCTTATATGCTTATTAATGCCTTGGACATTGAGTAACGCCAGATCCAGAAATGAATTATTCCTAGCTGAATCCTCAACATGTTGCTTCCTGCACATCCTGCACATTTGCAATGTCAGTCATTTGACACACCATCATCCAATATCTCAAAGGTTTCTGTGTAATTATTAGGGAGGCTAAAATCACCCACAGTCACGATCTTACCTGTCTTCCTTTTCTGATCATATCCTATTTCATTCTTCTGCTTTCTCTGTCATGTCGGTCTTGTGCAGTCCCCCTGCTATTAGCACTGAAAACAATCTATGAGCTCAATCCAATTGATTCTTTGGAGTTACAGTTCTCTTACGTGTTTCCTCAGTAGATAAGGGCAAATCTTTCCTTCTATTTCAAATCTTCTCTTTGAAGCACCCTATAATCATGTATTTTGAATTCAGATGTGTTTTCAGGGGGAAAGCTTATTGCAATTTTCTTATTACATGCATACTTCTAATTGTAATTAAAAAGAAATTCTCTTGATTGAAAGCTTTAGCAATTTATTTTTGTTTCCCATTCATTACACTGTCTATTTTATTACTTAGACTCATGTCCATCCCTATGGTCTCTTCTCCACTGTCTATGCTGTCAGATTTATGGCTCATGGAGCTATGTTGTATGGCCTATGGCTTGTTTAGGGGCTGAGAATTTGAAGAAGAGGCAAGTCAGGCCTGTCATCAAAATCTGGGGCATGGATCCTATTGGTGATGCTCCACCCTGCTGCCAACACAACCATGTTCACCCCTGTGGCCACAGCAACTGTTACCTTGTGCAGATCCCATGCAAATCTGTCTGGGGGGCGCTAGGTGAGTTTGACACTTCTGGCCTATGAATTATAAACTTAGTGACTCCTTTCAATTGCCCAAATATTTTCAGGCCACTCTGGTCCTCTCTGAAGTGCTTTACCCTTTATTGCTAAAAACGTATGTCACAGCACTGGAAGGAAGCTGGTACAAGTGCAATGCATTTTCCCAAGTTTGAAAAGACAAATGGGGCAAGGACAGCTTGCATTCCTATGCCATTCTAATCTCTACTACCACGTGATTACCCCACAATTTGAAATTCTATCCTGAGGATGTAATCAGTGCTTTTGGATGCTAACAACATATAAATGGTATCTCCACAATGAAAAGCATGCAATGTAGCTAGGACTAGCAAGGAAAAGGTCACAGTTATAAACCTAGTGCAGAGACCCTGAGATGCATGAAGTAATGGGTAAAGTGACACAGGTTTAGGCCTGCTTGCTCAGTGATAATGTATCTTCTATGTAAACTCCTTTGAGATCTATGGATAAAGCAGATATCTAAAAGAGAGGTGTTATGTTATGGGCATATTTCCATAAGAGTTATTACCACCCATTTCCTTTTCTGCATATGAATCAACAGGAGTTTCAGCTGCATGATTTGCATGAAATACATCTTAGACTGGAGGATGGTCTGTTTTATGTATAGATTCTTCATGAGGTTTTATGCTAGCTCCTGGTTGTGTTACGCTGACCTAAATTTCTTCCAGTCAGCCCCAGAAGGGCTATTTCATGTGCAGCAGGCAAGGGGCTATGTTGGTGAATGAGTGTCAATGTAAGGTTGTCTAGCAGGTTTTTCAAATAGCAAGCAAGCAAGATGGGATACAGATGTGGGATTGTAGGGGGAATGGAGATTTTGTGCAAATTACAGTAATGTAGGATCCCTTTCTGAATTTCGCCATAAAAACCTGTAAGTCAGTAAGACCTCGTGGTATTCCTGCTGCTATGCTTCCTTGACTATTGGAATACTGGTATTATATCTGCTACATGACCAAAGCACATCTCTTCACCCTTCTTACCTAAATCTATCTATATCTGAGCATTTATACTGCACCCATTGCTACAGAGTATTAGAGGTACAGCCTACTTTTGTTTAAGTAAAAACAAAATACTTCTCTTATTTAAATGTATTAAACCTTTAGTTCCACACATCCCTACAGACCTGTGATCTTCTATCTCCCTAGAAGCCTCTTCTTTTCTTTCCCCCCTATTAAAAAGAAAAAAAAATCAATGAACCACTGGAATTTATATTCTGCTTCAAGATTTGGACACATCCAGAAAATGCAGAGCAGCATGACAATTAATAATTCAAAATCAGACCATGTAGTAATGTAATTCTACTTCATTTTCTATAGCATCAGTCAAATAGTGTCTCAGAAGCTTTCTGAACCTGTGATATACAACCCGTGAGCAAAAAACAACACTTGAAAACAGATGGCAAGAGGGTAAGAAATATGAGTAAAGAAGAAGTGTTTTAAGAGGAGGCTTGATAAAGGATGGAGAAACACACTGTTACAGGAAGATGGTTCCCAAGGCAAAGATGTGACAGGTGCCTAAAACAATGGCCAGTTTCAGCATTAGTTTTACCTGCAGTTACTGTTTTCTCTTACAAATGACTGGAATGGATGGAAGATTTTTATTTCTTCTGTGGAAGATCATTTATTTTGCAAAGCTTAAAAGCTGAAATACCTCAAATCTCAAATTTCTTGGCGCTTCCATTGACTAAAGTGCAGTAATTTGTAAATGAAATGCAGAGATGGGGGGAGGGAGGGTTGTATCAGGGGTCTCTCTCACAAACATTGCCAATATTTTATTTTATTTTTTAGTTTTTTACAGAGATGGGACTTTTTATTGAAATTTAGCAAAATATTACTGAAGAAAGTTACCAAAAACCATTCTTTTTGGTTCCAAATAGATTGAGAACAAACCCTTTCCATTTATTGAGAGGCAAATTTTTGGTTACCAAAATGTTTTCCATGCTTAATTTGATAATGTTTCCAATAAAAAAAATACTTAAGATCCATAAAGCATTAAGGTAGAAATAACCCCAAATGGCGTGTGTGAACAAAATCTTTGAAGGAAATTAATTTTGAAAATATTGGAAATTTCCCTTCTGGATTTTTTTTTTCATTTTAAATAGAAGTATGTTTTAAAGGCTGACGCTTTGAAATCTATTTTTAGAAATGCTGTAAGGTATATAAAACATGTTGAAATTTCAGAATTCAATTTCATTTAGGATGTTTGAGATTTGGCTGTAAATTTGAGATTTTATTTTACTTAAATCAGTCTGTCCATCCCCATACCATACCCAATGGTCCTTTCATTCCCTCACAAATCTACACTGACTTTAGTTTAGTTACTCTCAATTTATTCCACTGCAGGTGGAAGAAGAATCAATCTCACTCTTTGCAAAGAAGTGGGTAATTTGAAATATTTGTAGGTGGCAAATATTTTGATTTTAGTCTTTGCTTTGATACATAGATTTAATCTGGATTCCATCTACTTGGATGTAAAATGCAATTAATTCCATGGTGACAGCCTTTTTAAAGCTCCAAACGATTTAAACTGCACTTGCTTTTCTCAGGTTTTCATACCAAATTCTAAATCACATTTTATTGGATGCAATCAGAATTGTTTAAGATTTGGGGCATTGAATCTTGAGTGAAATGTACTGTATTTCCTTAGAACTTTATTTTACCCATTCATGTGTGACATAAAAGGATTGCTGACATTCAGAGACACCATCTGAGGTGACTTAGGCAAACTTAAGACAATTATTCCTAACACAGGAGAGCTATTTTTTTTTTTTAAGGACAGGGCATTATGCTCCATATTTGCATAATGGAATGTGCTTTGGGATTTCAGAACAAAGATCTATATAAGTAAGCAATGATAATAATACAATAATCTATAATGTAAGCACCCTTGAATTCAGGACACCTGATATACCACTGTCACATCATTGTGTCATTATGATTTTTCAGTTCCTTAGATTCATTACGGGAAACCTTCTCAGCTAAAATCCCATAGATCATTCCTTTAGTCATCATCGTCTTTATTTTCTTTTTAATTTTAGCATCAATGTCTGCAATACTGTGCTTGAGACAGTCACGAGATTGAAACTAGTTCAGCTTCTGGATGAGAGAGAACTTTATCTGGAACACGACAGGTATTAGGGCTGTGCAAAACAGCACCATTCTGTTTTGACTTCCACTTTGCTGTTATGATGGGACAGAGGTTTGCTTTGAGTTTCATTTCGTTTCGAAAGCATTGTTCTGCTTCGTTTCGTCGAAACATTCTCTGTTTCAACTCGGTTTTTGATGTTTCGCCCATAGGCTATAATGGGGCAGCATAAAACTACATATAACTTTGTAATTTCTTGCCTAATTGAGATGAAATTTGCACGGATGGTAGCTCCTTCTGAGGCCACAGAGCCTGCCAAGTTCCAAGGAGATAGATGCAGGGTTTCTGGGAAGCCACACCTCAAGGTGCTGACAAGCAAAACTCGTGATGTGTGACTGTGTGTGTGTGTGTTAAGGTGCAGTGGGATAAAAACTGCAGGGGCAGTGATCCCTGCTGAGGCCATGAAGCCTGCCAAGTTTCCAGGAGATAGGTGGAGGGGGTTCTGGGAAGCTGCACCTCATACTGTTCAAAGCAAAACTTGTGTCACTTGTAAGTGTGAAGGCACAGAAAAAGCTCAGTTCAAACAATGCTTTTTATGCTGTTTTTTAGGGGTGTGAGAAATGGGCTGTATTTGATTCAGATTTGACCCTAATCAGGGACAGTGATTTGATTCATTGATTCAGATCACTGTCCCCAATTCAATTCAGCCAGATCCAAATCTGAAGATTTGATGCTGATTTGGAGAATCAGCGATTCAGCCACAGACACAGCTTTAAATGTTTTTTCTACATACCTTAAGTTAACAGGCATGGCTTGTGAACGTTGTGATGCTAGGGTGCATGGAGCATGTCACAGGAGTGTGGGAGGGCCCCCCATGTGCTTGGCAGCAAACCCAGAAGTGGACCAGAAGTACTTCTGGTCCACTTCCAGGTCTGCTGGGGAGTGACTGAGGGCCCCCCAGTCCTCCTGGCTCAGTGATTGGCTGCCAGGGGACCCCAGGTGCCCCCCAGACCCAGGAGGCACCAGTCTCTGAGATGGATGGAGGGGGAGGGGAGCTCAGCACGTTCCCCAGTGCACCCAGAAGTGGACTGGAAGTGCTTTTGGTCCCCTTCTGGGTCTACAGCCGAGCACACTGGGGAGACCCCCGCACTTATGTGGGACGCTCCATCTGCCCCATCATCTCTGTACTTATGAGCCGCCTGGTATCTTGAGGTATGCAGAAAAAACATTTAAAGCTGTGTCTATGGCTGAATCACTGGATCTTTCCAAATCTCTCTGAATTGATTCGGAGGGTTTTGATTTGATATGAAGAGATTAAAGGGTCTCCTGATTTGATTCAGACTCAGAGATTCAGTCATTAAATTGGGCCTAATCTCCGTTGAATCGAATCATGGACCAAAGCTTCGTACAGCCCTACTACTTTTCCCAGAGCACTGGGATTGGAAGGGACCTCAGGGAAGGATCACAGTCACTGGCCAGCTACACAGTCAATATCAAAGCAGTCCTTCCCCCCTCTTTCCCCTCCCTTTCCTTAGTTTTTCTTTAGCAGCAAGCAAGCCCAGCTTCAAAACTCAAAATGTTTCAAGTGCCTTAATTTAATTTCAAGCCTGTTTTGAAACTTTTCATTGCATTTCAATTTTGCTGTTTCGAGCTTGAAACTAGTTGAAACAGCATCAAAATGAAACAGCCAGTGAAATTTCGCACAGCCCTAACAATTATGCTACTATTGTCAGAAAAAAAAGCTGGAAACATTCTGATATTCCACAGCTTAATTAAGAAGAACTTATTTATTTATTTAGTCTACTATGGGTTGAATCTCCTTCATATAAATCAGCTTCACAACAGGTGCCTGCTTCATGATGCAATGTATCAAAATGACTATTTAACCCAAAATGCCACAATGGCATTGTGGGCTCTAAGAACCTTTTTGATCATCATATCAGAGGGTCAGCTCAGCAGTGTTGGTTATCTTTATGACAGGGTTTGCATGCTCTTTTGGACATGCTACCATAAAGAGAGCCATGTTGATACTCTTTTCCCCCAAATCTCCTTCACATTTGAAGATATATTCTGCCTTTGATTCATTTTAAAATTGGGAAAATACTAAGTATTATATGAGATACATTTGTGCTAAATGAAGATGGATGTATCATCCAATGTGGCCTTTTCATTTGGGAAAAAGGGAGATGGGGACTTGTATTGCCCTACCTTCTACCAGAGAGCCCTTTGATCTAATTATTTCCATACCTTCTAGAGCAAAGATAAAGGAAGGAAGAGCTTCTCTGCATTTGCGTATCTCAAGTCAGGGCAAAGGAAGGTCAGATTAATGTCTGATATATGTCACTTCATCTACTGCTAAGAGACCATTGCTATTTGTAGGCACAATGAGAAGAGTCACAAAAAGCATTTGAGTTTACATTTCTTGGTTTTGATGGTTTTAGACAGAACCTTAGAGCATCTGTGATTTAAATTCCCTTTGACATTTTTATTATGCCATTTAAAACAAAAAATCAAAAGATAAGAAAACAATGGATACCATCAAAAAGATGGAGACAGTTGCAAAAGTGGTCTCTAGCTGCCTCTCCCACCCTCACCCGCCAATTTGTATACCATTTTGTATAAATAGGTGCATAATGTTCTGAGACTTCCTACAAATATTACGTACGAAAGAAATTGCCAAGATTATTGAAATGTTATTTAGGTTCCAAAAACAAGCAATCATTTACTTTCACCAATATGAGGCAGGGATCCTGTGGAAAACAGTATGTCATCATGCAAATAAAGAGTGTGAGACAGTTCATACACATCTAGGCTACAGCTTCTCAGAGGAAAAGGCCCCAGAATCTTTTATAATGGAATGTATTAGGCAGCCTAAATATAGTGGTTGCTAACAGCTTCCCCTATAACTGATTATGCTAGTGGGAGTTGTCAGAGCAGGGCTTATAATGAGAAGCTAGCTTCAACCTTGACTGTAGAAAGATGCTAGTCTCTTCATAGCTAACCTATAAATGCTATATATATATATCTGTTGTAATGTGCACAGATCAGCTGCAGGATAAAATACTATTATTTAGACAAGCTTTGAAAGCATATCAACTACACGCCTATCAGGTGCTTTTAAACTATTGTGCGAATACTTATACCTTATGTTTATTGTGTAAATCTATGCAGTGCTGAGTAGTAACATAATTTTCAAATGTCAGCTAGACAGTCCACCTGGTTCCAAAGATTTTTTAAGTGAATATAGCTCTATCCTACAAGTTCCACACAAATCTTCCTTGAAGCTCTTCCTATTTTCTGTTGTATGGCGCTGCACCTCGTAATGTATTATAATGTGCAGCTATTACCATTTCAATGTGCAGGATAAAACATTGCTACCAAACTTACTGCAGTAGCCAGCTTTCATATGGTAATTACTCCACAATTTAATTTATTTATTATAGGCAGCAGGCTTAGTGCATATCATAGACCAATAGACTGTAACATGCCATTGCAAAACAAGCCAGGTTTTTAAGGGGTTAATTTTTATTAAAATAATGAAAAAATATATACATTCAAAAAGTCATAGGTTTTAAGGCAAACAGTGACTTTTATGGTCATCTTGCCTGATCTGTTGCATACCGCAAGTCATATAGTTATGTTTGGTAATTCCTGCATCAGTTCTATATGTCTGGTGCAGCTAGGGCACGCCTATACATTATTTACATGGGAGAAAAGAAAAATCTTTCAAGATATTAATATAAAGAACAAAACAATGGCTCCACTCCTGCAAGTTCTTGTGTGTTGTTAGCAGACTGCCATCCTAGACTTTAATAGAAACCTAATTGAGAGCAGTAGTTTGACTGTGATGTGGGGTACACCCATGCAGATGCATCCGTTCAGTCGCATAAAGGAAGATCCAGAGTCAAGGCCGCTACAAGTCTGGCAGATGGACTGAGGCAGACGGATGAGGTTCATGCTTGATTTAGTGTCTGAGGGCAAGAGTGGAAAGCACTACAGTCCCTCATGTTCTTCTTGCAAGGTTTTGGCCTGTCTCCATATGACAGAAATCATGTGAAATGATGATCCTCAATCAGTTGCTCAGATTACCACCATCTTGAGCCTAAATCTACTGAGAATGGTTGCTTTGATAAGATTGTGCTTTTCTTTTGATCTGACCTGTACATATTAGGATTGGGCTTTCAGCACTGTCACCCTTCAACTCAGAATTAGGAGGGGTAGTAGTATTCAGATTAGAGATTCAGCTTTGGCATCTTCTAAGCCTGACCAGTGCAGACATATTGGGAAAAAATGGGCAAATAAAGACTATTATGTTGAATCTTACTATTCTGAAATAACCTGAGCTGCTCAATATAAAATTTGTATTTGCCCTATCCTTTTAATATATATTTTGATATTTGTACTATTAACAAGACTGGACTAAAATGATCACACTACACTAAGGAGCATGAAGCTGTGTATATATATAGTTTTCTTTCTGTGCAAAAGTAGTTATATACTTCATTTTTTTATGAAGAATTGAGTAAGTCTTGGAGCTGTGACACTATGGGTGCAGTTTACTGCAGAGATGACTAGTTAGCTCCTCAGTAAAGCATTAGCATCTACACATGCACCAGTATTAAGGCACAGTAAATTAATTAACCCCGCCATAAGATAGTACTGCTGAAACGCAGGTGTAGATAGTGACAGGGCTGGCTAGGACATGAGGGTGCTAAAGTCCACAGTTTAGCACTGCCTAGCCCTGCACTTTAGCACCCTCATGCACCAACCAGCCTCTCCTTCACCTGCCACCACCACCCGGAGGATGGAGCTGACCCCCCAGACCCACTGCCAAGCCAGGGCTGCTCCACCCTGGCTCAAACTGCTGCGCTCCTGGGCACACGTGTAGACACTATGCCTGGCAGCAGCTGGCTCCCATGCAATTTGCACCAGAATTTATCGTGTTTTCTTAATGGCACATCTAGATGCATCCATTGACAAGCACTGTGGTGTTAAGCACTCATATACAGCCAAGTAGGTAGATTATGGAAAAGGAGAACCATTTGACAATGAATATCTTTTTTTTTTTTCCTTTTTAATGCCATTTAACCAGTTTAGGTTTAATATTCTGTAGGGACACTGTATAAATAAGAGTAACACAAGTAAATAGACAACAGCAAGTCAGTCTTACAAGCTAGCGTTATGGAGCTGGATAGCAAAACTTTTTTATCCGGGTCATAAACCCCATTGAAAGACAGGTTTATGAAAACAAACACGCAAAGAGATCCTTGCAGTAGCAACGCTAGTGGGTGCAATTGTAATATTAATGAGTCTTGGGAATTGATGATTTTACAATTCCTGACCTTTCAGCTTTGATCCATTAGTAGGTATAGATTCAGTGGTAGTTAGCACAATTGGGCAAAAGCTGCCTAAGTGGAAAATTGATCCTGGTAAGTGCTAGCATAGTTGCTTGACACATTAATGTTTCCCGTTTTAGTGCTTTGAACTTTTGCTCTGTAATAATGTGAGTTCAAGTCCCACTTGGGAAGTTGAACTTTCAGTGAGACTTCAAGCAAACAGGGAGGATCTATCATTTGTTTACACTTTAATTGAAAGGATACGCTGAAACTAATGGCAAAACATCATGAAATTACCATCGTCTTCATACCCCTCTGCAATTGGGAAACAGGACCTCTCTGTCGTTTAGCGGAGAGTAAAAGCAAGCACTACTAAGTACCTTCATGATGCGACTTCCATAGCTTCATTTGTTCTGCTCACGTCTCCTCTGACTCAAATTTCTGCCCAGTCTACTTGAAAAACCAAGTAGAGTGATTTCAGGCAGATTTCTCATCCCAATGGCTTGTTATTGGACACAATATAAAAGAAGTCAAATAAATGGCTAGTTTCAAAAACATATTACAGACTAATTAAGTGATTCTCACCACGCTTCTGGGAGTGGAGGGGTGGGAGGGGGGGCTGTTAAGCATTTGCCCCAGTGGGCAGCTTGTTGGGGAAGTGAGGCAGAGAGATTAAGTGACCTGTTGTTGAAGGTCACCGAGGGAATCAGCATTAGCATTTACTCAGAACTTCCTGATTGTTGGTCCTGCACAGCTGATGGTGATGAACAGAATATGAAACTGCAAATCCCTAATCACTGAAGCTACATGTGTGAAGAGCTAAATGGCATTTAGGGGTTTCATAAGAGCCAAATGAAATGATACCCATTGGGATTCAGACAGTTCAATCCTATCATGATCTGTTGCTAGTTTCAACCTAGACCAAAGTTTCACCTTAATAACACAAGGTCACTTTGCCTCATCAGCACCCCCCAATATTACTACACGTTGTGGGTGGGTGTGTGTGTGATTTGAGGACACCTTCACTCATCTGCCACCCCCCGCCCCACAATGAGATTCCAAAGCAGGGAGAGGAGTTCACTACAGCTATGATATCACACTCTTCTTTAAGAGTCTTCATGGCACTTTTTACATCAGATTTTGAAACAAATATTTTTCCAGGGGCTAATATATTTGATAGTGTTTGGTTTAACTTTTGGTTTGAAGTTGTGCATGGAAGTGTGTGCACCAGAAACCTTTGAGCAAGAGACTGCCTGCTGCATTTTGGGTAAGAGGATCAACTTTCAGATCCAGAGTCAGACTCAACTCGAAGTTGACTTTGGACAGCTAGCCTATGTCTACACAATGACTCATGTTAAACAAGCCAAGCAGTTTAGCACAGATAGAAAAAAAAAATACTTTGCAAAGTTAAAAGTCACACACAATGATGACTGAAGTTCTCAGATATCAATGCCAATGCTACTAATATAGCACACAGGACTGAGAATAAAAAGCTCACCTTCTCCAGGAGCTTGTTTAATGGTCTACCATCAATTGCAAAAATACAAATAAAGCCCCAAAGATTTGAATGTCTATTCACGTTTCCGTTACCTATAATCCCTTCCTTCAAACAGAAATATTCTGGTACAAGCTGTTCACTTTTGCACATCGACCTGTCCCTAAATGTGATCCAAAGCTCTAGCCATCAGGTCGTTACCAAAATTTCTCACAATTTTCCACTACCACATCTCAGATATCTCTTACTTAGCTGTCTCAACTATTCCCCAAATCAGTGGATTTACCTAGTTGATAAAGTTATAGCTATTTGCCAGATAGTAGGACTAAGAAGTGGAAGCAGAGATGTCTAAACTAGCTGGAATAACAGACAAAGGTGTGTGCCAAATAGCATTAACAAGAGAAAAACTAACAAAAATATTCTGTCTGTCTCTCTCACCTAAAAAACAGCTTTGATTTCCATTGTAATGGTTCTTTGGCCCAAGTATATATGGGTTGGACCATCTCCACTATGGCCATGGGAAAATTTGTGAATGTAGATTCTATCATCAGTTTAGGAGATAGGTATTTGTGAGCTCAACAGTGTTCTCAGTGGGCATGTCTACACGTACATTTGATCTGAGATAAGTGTAACCTACTTGCAAGTAAACAGTCCCAGGCAGGCACCTACCCATGCAGAGACATGGCAGCAGATTTGCTGCTCTTAGCACCAAACTGCTGCCACTTTCTGCAATCCTGCAATGGGTCCCTGCTGCCACTGGAAAGAAGCCAGCAGCCTCTTGAAGATCCAGCCCCACTCTCTGCTTCCTGGCCAGAAGCAGAGCGCACAGTGCAAGGGCAGCACACAGCAGGTCTCTCCTTGCCCCACACTATGGCTGCTCCAGCCCCTGCCCATGGCAACGACGACCAGGACCCTGGGCTCCTGCTAGCCACTGCCCTGGCCCTGCTGGCTCACTGCACCAGCTGCTGGCTGGCTCATAGCTGTCTGGGCCCTCCTAGCTCCCCTACACACACCGGCTGCCTGCCCAGCTGTAACACACAGTCCCAGGGCTGCCACCATGCTGTTACCACCTGGATCCCATCCAGCTGGCTGGACCCTGGCAGGGATGCCAATGATATGCTGCTGGATGCCACTGCTGGGGATGCCCTCACCATCCTGGGCCTCTAGCTCTGCTATAGTTGGGACCTCCGAGCCAGCCAGGACTGGTGGCTGAGCATCATCCAGCAGACCTCTACATCATCCATCCAGGGCAGTGGCTGGAGGCATTCTGGATGACCCAGGCCACCTTTCAGCACCTTCTGGAGAAGATTAGGCCACACCTGGAGTGGCAGGACACCGCCACATGGCTGCCCCTCCCCATGGATACCTTGCTGACCCTCATTTTGCTCAAGCTGGTCTTGCTTACAAGCCTCTGCTATGTGGGCCATCTCTGGTGTGGGCAAGGCCACTGCTGGGGAGGCCATCCTAGAGGTGTGTGGTACCCTCCAGGACATGTCAGAGCACACAGTGCTCCAAGTGCATGACCCCCTGGATGTGGTAATAGGGATCTGTGCCCTGGGTTTCCCCAGTGCATCGGGGCCCTGGACGGGACCCACATCTCCGTCACCTGCTCGCCCCACAGTGACCAGCCTTACTACAGCTGGAGAGCCTTTCATTCCATGATGCTCCAGGCTATGGTAGACCACCATGGTGCCATCATGCATGTGAGTGCTGGCTGGGTGGGCAGTGTCCATGATTCCCGTGTGTTCTGCAACTCCACCCTGCCAGGCCTGGTGCAGAATGGCTGGTTCATGCTGGAGGTGCTGGACCTGCAACTGCGCACCATGGTGGTCCCACCCCTCCTCATTGGAGACCACGTCTACCTGTGCTTGCCCAGGCTCATGTGGCCCTACACCAACCAGACCCCATCAGGCCCACTTCATCTGCTGCCTGGGCCAGACCTTTGCCTTCGTGGAGTGTGCCTTTGGTTGCCTCGAGGGACGTGGCCCCAAAGCAGGACCACCCCCAACTAGATCATCCCAGCCAAAGCTTTGTCTAGCAGAGTCTTAAAAGCCTCCAAGTATGGAGATTACACCACCCCTCTGGGTAACCTGTTCTAGTGTTTTACTACTCTCCTAGTAAGGAAATTCTTCCTAATATCTAACCTAAACTTCCCTTGCTGCAACTTGAGACCATTGCTCCTTGTCCTGTCATCTACCACCACTGAGAACAGTCCAGCTCCATCCTCTTTCAAACCCCGCTCCAGGTAGTTGAAGGCTGCTATTAAATGCCTTCTCAGTCTTCTCTTCTCCAAAGTAAATAAGCCCAGTTCCCTCAGCCTCTCCTCAGAAGTCATGCACCTGAGTCCCTGAATCATTTTTGTCCCCCTCTGCAGGACTATCTCAAATGTTTCCACATCCTTTCTGTAGTCGGGGGCCCAACACTAAACACAGTACTGCAGATGTGGCCTCACCAGTGCAGAATAGAGGGTAATAATCACTTCCCTTGATCTGCTGGCAACACACCTACCAATGCAGCACACTATGCCATTATTCTTCTTTGCAACAAGGGCACACTGCTGGCTTATATTCAGCTTATTGTCCACTGTAACCCCAAGTCCTTTTTTGCAGAGCTGCTGCCCACCCAGTCAGCCCCCAGCCTGTCCCGGTGCATGGGACTTTGCACTTGTCCTTACTGAACCTCATGATTCATTTCTTTTTGCCCAATCCTTCAATTTGTTGAGGTATCTCTGAATCTCATCCTTACCCTCTAGCATATCTACTACTGTAGATAGTGTCTGTAGATACTACCGTAGATGGTGTCATTTGCAAACTTGCTGAGGGTGCACTTCATGCCAACTTCCAGGTTGTAGATGAAGAGATTGAAGAAAACCGGCTCCAGGACCGAACCCTGGGGCACTCCACTTGATACTGGGTGCCAGCTACACATTTAGCCATTGATTAATAGCCTCTGAGCCTGATGCTCCAGCCAGTTTTCTATCCACCTTACAGTCCATGCATCCATCCTGTACTTTCTTAGTTTGCCTGCGAGATTATTGTGGGACACCGTATCAAAAGTGTTGCTAAAATCAAGGTATACCACATCCACTGGTCTCCCCACATCCACAGAGTCAGTCTTGCCCTTGGTGAATCCATGCTGACTGTTCCTAATCACCTTCTCCTTCTCCAAGTGCTTAGAAATGGATTCTTTGAGGATCTGCTCCATGTTTTTTCCAGCGACTGAGGTGAGGCTGACTGGTCTGTAGTTCCCTGGATCCTCCTTTTTCCCTTTTCTAAATATGAGCACTATGTTTGCCCTTTTCCAGTTATCCAGGACCTCTCCTGATCACCATGAGTTTTCAAAGATAATGGCCAATTACTTTGCAATCTCATCAGCCAACTTCTTCAACACCCTTGGGTGCATCGTATCCAGTCGCATGGACTTGTGTATGTCCAGCTTTTCTAAATAGTCCCTAACCTGTCCTTTTGCTACTGTTGGCTGCTCACTTCCTCCCCAAACTGTACTGCCCAGTGCAGTAGTTTGGGAGCTAACTGTGCCTGTGAAGACTGAAGTGAGAAAGGCATTGAGCACTTCAGCCTTTTCTGTATCATCTCTCACAAGGCTGCCTCCTGCATTCAGGAAGGGACCCACACTTCCCCTGATTCTCTTCTTGGTACTGACATACTTGTAGAAACCCTTCTTGTTAGCCTTCACATTCTTTGCTAGCTGCAACTCCAATTGAGTTTCACTTTCCTGACTTCATCCTTGCATGTCTGGGTAATGCTCTTATACTCCTCCCTAGTTTTGTCCAAATTTCCACTTCTTATAAGCTTCCTTTTTGTGATTTAGTTTAGTAAAGAGTTCCCTGCTAAGCTAAGCTAGTCTTCTGCCATACTTGCTAGTTGTTCTGCATATTGGGATGGTTTTTTCCTGCACTCTCAGTAAGGCTTCTTTAAAGTAGAGCCAGCTCTCCCCCTCGGTCTGGCTTCCAAGTGGATCCTGCCCATGAGGTCCTTGAGGAAGTCAAAACCTGCTCTTCTCCGACACGCTGTAATTACAGCGCTTTGGAGCAGCCTCCCTGAATGTGTATAGAAGTCCTTACTGCACATTAAACTATACTACTGTACTGTACAGCATTTCATATAGATTCACCCACTGAAGTGAATGGAAATTTTGCAATGGATTTCAGTGGGAATTTATGCTTAGGTACATGACTTAGGAGCAAAATATTTATCTCTTCATTTAATTAAGCACATGGGGAATCTTGTCCCAAATTCAGCAAGAGTCCCTTCCAGCCCTACTTTCCTGTGATCCTGTGTGCTTAAATTCAAGTATGTGTTAAGTCCCATTGACTCCACTGAGAACTGAAGAGATGCTAAAAGTAAAGAATGCACCTATATGGTTGTGATGAACAGGGATCAGCTTCTTGATATGATTAAGTGCAGAAAATATTTTGCCTAAGTGGGACCTAGAGTGCAAGCTGTCAGCACATAGAGAGCTGTCATGGATTTCACATGCAATGTATCTTCAAATCAGGCCCTTTTGCTTAAACAAGATTTGGGTACTGCCTGTGAAAACCTGAACCCACAATATGCTTACAAGCAGACACAACCTGTATTTTTGCCTTCCTGCCCAGAGAACTGTGCACATGCTGTGGCCATTAAAATAAAAAACAATCTGGTTGCCCCCTGGCTTCCAAGCCCAAGCAGTATTGGATCACATTTTACAAAAAATTCAAACACACAGGGATGGATATTCAGCTTCCGACAAAGTGGCATTTATTTACACAAATTTGTTTAATTCTGATCTTCTAGTCATTTGCGAGTTCATTCTGCACTGTTTCACTCATTTCATGCAGCTCAGGGTTTTTCAATTATGGATCCAGGCAGCACTGTAAATTTGAGCGTCATTTCTGTCAGCTTGATTTGTTTTTATACTGGTAATGAATTTTAAACTCCCTCCTCAAAAGTCATTGCATCTGATTTGGAAACAGTACTACTTTTTTAGTGGGATTTGCAAAGAACTATATAAATGGTTACAGTCTTTATTGGACTAAATCAGCCCTGAAGGAGCCAGGATGCAACCCAGATAAGATTGAGCATATCACACAATTCCTCCTCCTGCTTTTTAGTTTACATCCTACTTTATTTAGCCTCCTGCTACACTGCCTCATTTATTCCAGTTTATTTATTAATCAGTCTTTGATCTTTCTTAATATGCTACACTGAAGACGGCAGTTGCTGCTCATCACATTTCTTGAAAAGATAAACAACCGTTTGTTTTTATCAAGGATTATTTCTGGGCTCGATTACTTCAAGGGCTGGAAATAAGACAATGGGTTCCCACAATGGCAGAAAATTCTATCTGTTGGGCCCAGCGATGCAAGTTATCTATAAGCCGGGCTTTGAAAAGGAGCCTAAAGCAAGCCGATGCTCAGAAACTATACCAGCTCAGCCACAGAGAGGCAGGGTCAGAGCATCTGGGAGTCTTCCTGATCATGTATGTGAATCGGCTGAGCAATCTCTACAACCAGGATCCAATGTGGTACCCTAAGTGGGAGAATGCGGGTCTTGCTATTTGCCTTCCTTTATCACCCCAGCATGAGCATATGCACATAATGTTTCAATCCCCAGCATCAGCAGGGATGAATTGCACCCTATGGATAAAAGAGTGGAAAAAAGATAAAACCTAAAAGACAAAGACCTCACCCAAGGGCAGGTAACTGATGAGCAGTATAAATGTAGAGATCCTTTTCGAATCCTATTCAAATCCCTTTTCAAATCCTGTGAGACTACAGTCTTTCCCCAACAGTAACATTTTCTCAAGTCATATGGAATGTAATTAATGAGCCTTCTACCAGGGGAGAGCAGACGGCGAGGAATGCTCACATTCAGCCCAATCTGACAAATTCAATCCCATACTTCAAATGGCAATCTGACAACGTCTTTGTGTTTCCCATGTCTGCAAACAAGTGCATGCTTTTCCTAGCTAGACCTGTTAAATGTATTGACAACCTTAAGCAGAAGAAAACACACGGCTGTTGTGAAAGTCGCAGCATTCCCTGGACAATCATCAGTAAATGGTTGGGAACTTACATGACCAGACAGGTCTGTAAGAAATCAGAGAGATCCAGAAACGTTCAATACTTACTGGCTGGAAAGTGGATAGCTAAGAGCTTTGAGAAATCAGGTAATTAACCTGAAATTTTCTCTTGTCAATAGAAAGTCTTGATGATGACAAGATACTTTGCTACGTGCTGATGCTGTCACATCCGAAGCATTCACCAAAAATAAGCGGCTTCTTTCTGGCTGCAGTGCAGTAGTTACCTGTCATTTGTTTACAGCATAAATTTTATGTTTTAAGATCATCTTTTGGTCATTTGCATGGCAAATAGTGGTATTTTCTTAATTATCATTTAGCCTGCAACTGGGACACTGATGTACATATGAAGGGACGTGTGCCAACTTCTTCATGCATTAATTATCTCACTTTTGCTTTACTTAACTGAATAGGTCTTTTCCTTTCTAAACTTGCTAAACTATATTTATTAGCATATGACATGCACCTCTTCCCTCTAACTAACTACTGGAAATGGGGAAATTCCTCTTAAGTGAGGAAACATGGCCAGGGGTAGAGGAAACATGGCCATGGGGTGGGGGGGAGCAATAGTGCAGTTGTACCCTTCAATGTCTACTCCACTCCTGCCATCACCAGGACCAGAGGCCCTGATCCTGCTGGTCCTGAACTGCCAGGCCCCTTTTCTCAAGCTGCGTGGATAGCTGATGGTGCCTGCTGAGTCAGCTGAGGGCTGATCCTGTTGTAATGGAGCTGGCCAGGGCCCTCTTCCCAAGTTGCATGGACACAGCCAGCAGCACCTGATGCATCATGTAGCTAGCGATGGGACTAACAGAGCAGCCACAGGCTTTGCTCCATCCCTAATGCAGATGCTCATGTTTTCCTTATGAAAATACTCAGGAGTATTTTCAAGTTAAGATCTTTTGCTCTTCATTCTGCCTGTCAAAAGCAAGGTGTGCTGCTAATTCTGGGGGTGGGAGTTATGTCATGTGGGAGAAAATAAGTTAATTCTTATTAGCAGGGTATGTTGGTCTACTGTAGGCAGCCCCCAAGCTCATCACTGTGGTTGATGCCTTGGTTCAAGCTGTCTGAGGGTGGTGCTCAATGGGAAGATAGAATCCCAGAAAATTAGGGCTGCATCGGACTTCATGAAGTCATCTAGTTCAACCCCATGCTTGAAGCAAGACCATCCCTGACTAAACTATCAGTATTCTTCTATCCAGTTCTTAAAATCTTCAGGAAAAACCCTCACATGCAGCTACCAGGGATAACGGATGAAACATCAGAAACATCTTTTAACTTCTTCACATGTTAGTGAGGTAAAGTAGAGGGATGAGACCCCTGTGTCCAAGTCCTGTCACTGTAAGGACAGGAAGTACAACTTACTGGCTAATGCTAAGGCTTGCTAAAGAGGACCATGGCCAGGATGTCCACGTTACGTTCCAGGTATGGTGAGAGACACAGAAGACATCAGAAGTGTTTCATCTCTCTCACTGTGATGATGGTTACACATTAGAAGAGGCTACCTAGAGAAGTCGTGGATTTTCCATCTGTGGGAATTCCCAACAGCAGGTCAGACAGATACCTCATTGGGATGGTTTTAGCCAGGGATGATACTCTCTTGATCGGGTCGTTGGACTAGGTGACCTCTTGAAGTCCCTTCCAGTCATACATGGGGTGATTTTATGTACATCTTTATGGAGAGTAGCCTGAAGGACAGCTAGGGGAGGAAGGCTAAGTGAGACACAGACATGCTAACATCACAAGTACAAAATAGCCCTGGGTGGGAGAAATAAAAATGGAGGTCAGTTTTAATTTGGAGCAGCAAGTTCCAAGAGACAGCAGAGAAAGCGCATGGGCAGCTGGGTAGCATGGGTGTCCAATCCAGACATGCTGATCTTAGCATCCTGCCTCAACAGGAGCAAATCCCTGGCAAAGTGGAGACAATTTCCTCAATCTCTAGAGATATTTCTCTGGTTTAGAGAGTAGAGAACCAGAAGGATAACTTCCAGCAGCAAGAAGGTGAATGTCTCAACAGGTCCAGGCCCGGAGTCTGAGGTGCTGAATGCAAGACACTTTCACCAGAATTTTGGTTTTTTGGGGGGGCTTTCGCTTGTCCTGAAAGGCTGTGAGGAAAGTGAGGTTTTAATTGGGCTAAAAGAAGGAGGCTGTTAGTATGGAAACGAAGCCCCAGCTATATCCTGAATGCAAGAGATTTGTAGATTTATAGCTTCATCGATATTAGGGGCTAGAAGGGACCATACAAGATCATCGAGTCCAGCCCGCTTGCACTTGGGCAGGAAAGACTGCTGGGGTCAGATGACCCCAGCAAGGTGGGCATTAAGGTGCTTTTTGAAGATCGCCAGGGTAGGTGAATATACCACTTCTGGGGGGGAGCCTGTTCCAGACCCTCAGCACTCAAATTGTAAAGATAAGTGACTCGGTCCTAAGTAGGCACTGCTTTAGTCACTAATAAACTCGCTGTCACTGTGTATAATGCAACAGACTTTGTCATTGGATAGTCCCACTTAACCTCACCCCCAGTCATACAAACACATGCATAATATGAGTAGGCAATCATTGATGAGGCATCTGCATACAAAGTAGGAAATAGATGAAGTAGGCACCGTTTAAGATGTACTTAAACTCCATCCTCAAGATGAGGTGTCCCAAGAGAGATGCATCTGAGCATACCTCAACATCAGCTCATATTCGTTTACAACAGTCCAAAAACAGTGGCAGTAAAGCTGCTTCACTCTGTTGAACTCTGATAAAACTCAGGACTTGTTAGAACTTTGATCTCATTGAATCTTACTGAAAACCTAGTTATTTTGTCAGCATTTGCTTTTGAAAACATTTGGTCTCTCTATACTCTCGGTGGATCTACATCTTTCCCATCCAGATATTAAGGTGAAAATAATAGTGAAGATTCCTAAGGGTGGCCTTTAGGATGTAGACTTGTAAGGACCAAAACTAGCTGTTCTCTTGCCAGTTCATGCCGTTGTTTTCTTCTGGACCTCTCCTCTAACTTATACATTACTGTCAGTGTAATGGAACTGACATTTCTTCTATGGCCTTGCCTTGAAGAATAATAGGTAATTTGAGAGCTATTGGGGTTTGCACCCAACTCTTTTTCAAAATTAATTATTAACCACGCCTTGTTTGGCAATGGTGGATAGTGCTGTAGCCTTTCCTTTAGTGTTAATTCCAATGCCACTTCAAGAAATGACTAAAAGAGTCTAGCAAGAACCATTTCCATTTGACCCAATATATAAATTGGTTGTTTTCAACGCAGTTTTGTCAGCTCTCATGAAGCCAAGGATTTCCTCAATGTAATAGCAGTTTGAACATCCATAACTCAAATGTCTTCTAGAAATATAATCAAGAAGACAGATGTTTTATTCTTAATTGGATAGTATAGATTCTTCTTCTTCTTTTTTTCTTACCTCTATTACTGGAAAGTGCTATGAGTGGATTTTCCAGAATGGTGCTATAAAAATAAAGGTTGATTGATTAATTCAATACCTACAGCTAGGAAATGTCTTCCAGGAATGTTTAGAGGAAATGCACAGTGCTCTACAAATAGAGCCAGTTAAACATATGAATATTTAGGGACACATTTTACAGATAGCTGATACATCTAGTTATGACCATGACAGCTCTACTAGAATGGTTATTCCTTCTTTCCCAGGGTCCTGAATTGGGAAGGAGAATATTAGCACTGAAAGGCTTCTTAATGAGAAAGTTTAATTCTGCTGTTCTCTATCTCTGCTTGGTACCCGAGAAAAAATTATAAGGATAGAAAATGCATGTGCCAAGATACACAATATGTGAATGAATTAAAAATCAGAATCATTAGCTGATAACACTCCTGAGATGGACATTTCTATCACTGCAAAAATTACCTCTGATAGGGGGATTCTTGTCTTTGCACAGAACTAGGCCTGAGTAGAAAGGGGGTTCTTATTTATAAACCCCTCCAAAGCTTCTGCTGCTGCTAGTTGTTTCTCCTTCAACTTCAGGGGCCTTTGGATCAGAGTATGCATGTTTTAAAAGTAGTTTGTAGATGGCAAAACATTGGAGACAGTTAATTGAAGATAGTCTTGTATCACCAAGATGGAAAAAATTTCTAGTAGTTATGGCCGAGTGCAACAAATTTAACAAAATAGAAAGATCAGCTGCAAAAGTAGTAAAAAAAATCCCTCTTGGTCCGTTTTAATATGACTGAATTATTCTCTGCCTGTCTTTGCAATGTTGCTTGGGTTAATAATTTTGCATCTGCATATTTTAATCTTCCACTAATGTGTTTCAGTGTGTAAGGCAGTTTCATATATAGCCAATATATTTCTTGTGAACAAGAAGCAATTGTTACTAACTTACTTTCCAACTAATTGCCAAGGGAATTTTAAGGCAAAGGGCATTTTTGGATGCCATCATTCTTGTCTGTGCATCTGATGACATGGATTTGGGTTCACGAAAGCTTGTGTGCTCTCTCTCCTTATACATCTCATTTAGTTAGTCTATGAAGTACATATCTACCCTGCCTTCTGACTGATTTCGGACTAGCATGGCTAACTGCCTCTCATCGTTCTCATCCTCACAGGAACATATAAATGGAAGGAACCTGTTTGCCCCTCTCTTAGCCTTCCTCATTTGATGGTTAAAAGCCTTGTCATTTCCAACCTAAATATATTCATGGGCAGTTTATATTAATTTGTTCTTGTGCCAACATTGTCCTTTAGCCTAAATAGCTCTTCTTCTTCCCTGGTGTACATCTCCCTGATGTATTTACAAGGCTTTGCCACCAGTTCAGCTAGCTCGATTCAATCCCTGCCTGGGTACTGTAATGAATATAATTATTCTAAATATTTGCTATGCATGAAATAATATTCATTGGAATTTCCAGTGAACATAGAAATAAAAATATCCTCAATCGATTCCCATGTGCTTGCCATGCAAGCTGCATAATTTTTGTTAAATCCAGTTTCTAGAGAAGGAATCAAATTAACATGCTGAGCTGTTATTCCATACAGTAAAACACTGTCTTTGTCATGTTTATTGATATAGGGGAATAAAAGTATAAGATCTAACATTCACTTTTGCTATGACATGATTTCATGCTTAGTTAACAACATGATGGGCACTGGGAAAACAGCAGCACATACAGAGCCACCTAAAAAAAAAAAAAATCAATGTAATCAATCTTTACCTTTGCATAACATACTTCTCTCCCCCATCTTCATTAAGTAATAGTTTTCTGTATCATGACATTGTGCCTTTTTTTCTCTCTCTCTGTAGCTCTGCAGTTGGGTAGGTGCAAAATATGCTGAAATCTGGATTTTATTTTTTTTCAATTCTCCCTATGCGATAAAAGTTGCAAGCTTTAAGTCAAAGCCTGTCACTACATGGAAAAAGAAATCAACAGCCATTGCCCATGATATTATTATTATCTTGTAATTCTTTGAGTTATTTTGTGTTACTGAAACACATCCTTTAATATCAGTATTGAAAACTGTGTTATTGGTTAAATGAGCATTGCGGGTCATGAGAACTGAAAGGGTGTACCCATGATGTAATTAGACTTTTAAAAGTTCTTGATAACATATATGTATATAGAAACTTGGGTTACAGTTCTGCTCTGGTTTTGTAAAGGGCAGCAGGCCAGGTATATTGGAGGACTGTACCGTGAAAAAAATGTATAAAATGCAATTTAATAGTTATCTAACTAAAATCTGCAATGATCTGTTCTAACACCATGGATAATGTACAGGTGCTGGCGTGCTAAGAACAGCAATCAGTACTATCTCGTTGTAACCTTGTTCTCAGCCATCTGTGTATCTGCATCCATCTATTATCATATATTATGCTTTAAACCAGTGGTGCTCAACCTTCAGCCCATGGAGCTGCATCTTCCAACCCACAGCGCTTCCCACAGGTCTGGAAATTTGGCAGCAGTGGAGCTGTGGCATTTAATGCTGCCACTTCTCCCTTGCCAAAAAGTATCCAAGGCCTTCAGGCCAAATGATATGGCACATGGGGCTGGGGCCATGAGCATCATCTGGGGAAGGGTCCAGTCCAGTACAGGGCTTGATCCAGTGCATGGGGCCAGGGCTGCAGGCTAAATCCAGTGAGGGTGCACTCTGATGTGCAGGTCCACAGCCACATGCCAGATTGACTTCCAGGACTTCATGCGGGATCAGACCCACAGACTGCATCCAGCTGCTGGACACTGCTCCAGTCATTCAGCCTATGAAGTCAAAAGGCTGGGTACCACTGCTTTACAGCATAATTTCTGGACCAACATTTAGTTCTGTGCTTGTACTGTGTCTGGAGTCCTGGGCCCTGACTATAGCTTCTACTTATTACAGCAGCAAAAATATACAATGAGAACTCAGAGGTACCCCAGTTTGGCTCAGGAGATTTCAGCCATGATTTCAGCAGCAAGGGGGCAGGAAAGGAAAGCGCTTAAGCATACCTTATTCAGGAAAGCACTTAGGCATGCTCTTACCAAACAAGGGTGGTTATCTGAACCATGGGCAGAGTGAGATGTAGAAAGATACTGTTGTTATGGGCAGCGGGTATAGACCTAGTGTGCTCATCCCCAAGCCCATGGACCAGATCCAGCCCCCAGAGTCTTGTCATCCACAGTACCCATAAGCCCGGGGGGGGGTGGGGCATGGCAGTGTAAGGCACATGGGGCTGGACACAGATCCCTGAGGCCCTGATCTCTGCTCATGGAGACCAGTGGAGGCTGAGCAGATTGAAGAGCCCAGTCCCCATATGTGGGGCCAGGTGGAGGCAATGTGGGACACCAGGGCCATAATCCTGGCATGAGGAGCCTAGCAGAGGCAGCTCAGGGTCCTGGCTCCCCAATCCCAGCACGAGGAGCCAGACAGGCGTTGCAGTCCTGGCATGCTGTCCTGAACCTGATGTCCAACCTGGCCCTCAGACTGGCCCCGTATCATTAATTTGGCCCGTGGAATCAAAAGGTTGATCAGCGCTGTTCTAGACAATGCATACAACTCATAATTGAAAATAATGAAGCCAGAAATGTTCTGAGCTGCAAGACTTCTCTCTTCCAAAGGCCATGTTTCTTCCATGCCCTCACACACATGAACATTTACAATATTTGTAATAGACACATATGTGAGCAGAGAGGAGGTTAGCCATGTTAATTTGAAGATATGCAGAATGTAGGGCATGGTGGCACCAACTGACTCAGAGCAGCATGACATTTTATAGGCAATAATCTACTTCATCAGCTTATTCAGATGTAGATTGTTGCCTATAAAAGCTTGAGCCTCTTTGAACCAATTTATCTCTAAAGTGTCACAATGCATTTCTTTCTGCCGTACCTGACAAATTGCTCAGATAATAGCTTGCCAGATTTTATAAATATTCATAGGGTTGTTGGTTGGAGCTGTGTTGGTCTAAGGATGTAGGCAGACAAGGATCTTTGGGTAGATGTGACAGATTTTATTAGAACAACTAAATAGTTGGAAAATTGCTCTTTGCAAGCTTTTGGGCACAAATACCCTTCTTCCAGCACAGGGAAAGTCAGACTTTCCCTACACCCGAAAAAGGGTGTTTGTGCCCAAAAGCTTGTAAAGAACAATTTTTCCAACTGTTCAGTTGGTCTAATAAAATAAATATTCATATATATTTTATTCATGTATTTTTTCCTGCTTGGTTTATTCATTGCAAATAAAATTACCATATACTGTTGCCCCCCCCCTTAAAGCATTTCATTTCAGCTGCATTTCTAATATGTCATACGATATGTAGCAATAACATGCAACAGAGTTGCATTATATTGTTATCCAAGATGTAACTTCAAAGTTTCAAGGATGACAACTAGACATCCTTAAATAGAAAGATGCTGCAGAAGGTGCAGTTTCAGTGTAGTTAACTTACAACTGCAGCATAATTATATTATGTGGTTTTGCTTTTCGACAAATTATTAGTACACAAGTTTAACATTAAGCAAATTACTTATTACCCCTTCAGTGTTCTTTATCTGTCCTATAGAAATCCAGGTGATTACACTGTAATTATTCTGAGGGTTATAGTCATCTTTCTGAGGGTGCTTAATGATTGTATGCATTGGTGTTAATTATAGGAATTTCAAAGCATATGTGCAATGCCTTTTTCGCATGATTGCTTGTTAACTGCAATGTAATTACATATAGTGCATTATAAAATATGGTTGAAATAATTAAAGATAAAAAATAAAGAGAATAAATTAGCTTATATTTCTATAAAGGCAAATTCCTTTTCTCATGCCATACTTTCGCACCTATAAAATGCCCCCAAATATAAGCTGCACCTTGTTTTTGAAAGGCATTATGTAGAAAAATCTTTTTTTCCCCCCAGAGATATGACGTCAGAGAGCAAGGACAGAGACTTCTTCGACTTACTTACTCTCCCTTTCCAGCTTAACTAAATCCTAGCTGCACTTGAAGAGGGCTCTACATGGGTGGACCTATGATCTTGAAAAAAATGCCCTAAGAAAGATTAGCTTGATCAGTGAAATGGCCATTAAAAAGGACAGATGATTGGTAACACCTGTGAAATGAAGAACAATGGGTCATGGCTCCTTCAGCTGGGAGACCAGCAATAGCAGAGCTGCTGCACTGTGGAACAGGAATCAAAGCTTGGTGTTCGTATCACAGGCAGAAGATCAGATTCCCTGCTTAACTCATGCAGCCCAGTTTGGAAGGGGGGCTCATTTTGGGGGATAAGGTGTGTGCTGTATATGAGAATATATGGTAAAACAGGACCTTCTTTTAATTAAGAATGGGAAAAAAATGGCATTTTTTTTTTGTTCTCAAATTGACTACCACACTTTTTGACTGGGTTAGATGTCCCCAGCAAAAAATATCTTATACTGGCATTTTACAAGAACTCATATTTGCAGATATGTGGGCATTACATGAACATTCATCATACCTTGAGGAGCAACAGTCTCAGGTTGCAGCAAGGGAAGTTTAGGTTAGATATTAGGAAGAATTTTCTCTCCAGGAGGGTGGTGAAGCACTGGAACAGGCTACCCAGAGTGGTGGTGGAAGCTCCATCCTTGGAGGTTTTCAAGACCCAGCTGAACAAAGCCCTGGCTGAGATGACCTAGTTGAGGATGGTCCTGCTTTGAGCAGGGGGTTGGACTAGATGTGACCTCCCAAGGTCCCTTCCAACCCTAACTTTCTATGATCTGCATTTGTAACATGATTCAAAGATTCAGAAGATAAAGCATGTTGTGGGCACATGTAAATATGTGGACTTCAGATTCAATTCATCACAATCGGGAAGTATTGGTACTCTGCTTGTTTATTACCAACAGCACCCAAAGAAAACAGAAAATCATTCACAAGACCTCAAGAAACCAAAAAAAAAGCCGAGAATGTGAACCTCATTTCAAGAACTGCATTGTGTGTTTTACTCCTGAAATGTTCCAGAGAAATACAGTCCAAGGCCAACAATGTGTTATTTCAAGCAATTGAGTCCATTATGAAACCATGCTTGTATTCTTATTTATCCTGCAAACACCTCTGGAGGAAGCAAGGCCTGCTGAAACACTCAATTTGTCAACCTGAAGTTGCAGATCCTCTTTGCAATCATACAACAATTTTAAAGAATAAAAAAATCTAGAAATCAAAGAGCTGAGGAGAGCTGTCTTCTGAAGAGAGGAAAAAAGCAGGCAAATAGGACATTATTGCCAAACAAACTATATTTATGAACAGCATTGTAACTAATGTTTCCCTTTAACTGCAGCCATCACCTTCTACTGTCACATCACAAAGAGACAAGAAAAAAAATAGGCCTTAAAACCTGATTTTCCATCACACAGTAATAGCATTAGCCACCTTAGAGCATTCTCCCTCCCGGAACATATGACTCAGTGCATACTTTCAAGTTTTACTAAAACTAAAATTCTCTTAATCTGTACATCCCCTTTCCCAGGAGGGGTAAGGAGTAAGCTGCAATAGATTGGTGCAGTGCTGGAATTCACAACTACCAAGGGCTTATACTTCTTGAACCAGGGCTCTGAATCAAAAAGGTGAGGGTCTGAATGGGTGTGGAAACTTAAGTCATACTATCCTGCTTCTTGGTGGCCTCTCACTAATGGCACCATGGATAAACCAAGTTTTGAGCTTCCTGCTCGGAGCCAAATCCAAGTGTTGCAACGCTCAGTATTTTATCACAAGGCTTGCAACCTTTGTTGATGGCTCCTGGAGTCCTGTGACTGGGAACGGCAGTTTACAGTCATAATGAAAAGTTGCTGTCTCATTGCAAAGAGAAGCTGAAAACACAAGTCCCAAAGTCTCAAAGACAAAAAAGGACAAAATAAAAGAAACTGGAATATATTTCCCCCCTTTTTCATTATAAAATTCAATTTCACAGTTTATTTAGATATTTTGAAATTAGGAATAGCACCCCGTGAAAAAATTCAGAAAACTTTTGATCTGCTGAAACTAGGTCACTGGGAGGAGAGGAATACAGGAGTCATGGAGCCACAGGCAAGAGGGAGTGTGAGCATAGTGAGATGAGTTTCATCCAATACCTATGGCAGACAAGGTTCTTCTGGTGAATATGATATCTAATAAAAATATGATATCTAATAATAAAAGATAACACATTCACCCAAAGAACCTTGTCCGCCTATGTCCTGGAGACCAAGGGTGGGGGTGACAGCTATAACCTACACCCCCATCCAATACCTATTTAATATAAAATGATAGACCCTCTTCCTTTTCTTTTTTCCCTCCTCCCTCACTGTTATTCAACAAAGCCATGATGTACAGTAATAGAGTGCAGGCAAGAGGGTTCAGGTTGGGAAGCTCGCAGTACCAGAAACACTTAACTCAGGGCTGCATGGGATAGTGTCATTGCTGCCCAACTCCAGGGACAAGAGGACAAGGTTCTCTTCTCCCACACTTTCTATTGACTGGCATCTGCACCCTTCTACTTAGCATGAATGCCACCATGAAGCTAAACCCAAAGCCACTGAGTGTACCCTTCAAGGGACGGAAACCTAAGGGGAATTCTTGCCTACATATTAGACAAGAAAATGTTCAGGGTGACTCCAACCAGGGGCCTTTTTGAATGCGGTCCAAGATACCTGACCCAAGGATCTTCAACAAAAATACAGGAATATAAAGTGTGTCTTTGTTAGGTTCCAGACATTAAACACCCCAAAATACAGGGCTATTTTTACTCACCGTTCATTTGAATGGGAGTCCTGGAGTGGGGGTTCTGATTAAGTCTCTTACCCAAAGGAAGGGAGGGTTGGACGCCTTCCCCTTCCTCTGGTAGAGAATCCCCTCACTTCTCCATAAATCAACCCACTCGGAAATGACTAATAAAAATACTCCTGAACTGCAAAATAGGTGCTTTTAGACTGGACCACACTGCACCAAGTAACAGATGTATTCATAAAATAAATGCCCAGAAGAGTATACTTCTTCCCCTCTCAGGGATTTTGTTCTAACCCCTTCTTAAGATCACACTGGCTGATACTGGGCCATACTATCAATAGGTTCATTATAATTTTCAGGAGCATGGTGTCAACATTTCAGCTCCAGATAAGCTTGTCACTTCTTTCTTGATGAGAAGACATTTTTTTTTTTTGTCTAAGTGGATAAGTCAATGAATAGAGCTTTAGTTTCTCGCCGTTCACTTCCAAGAGTGCAGGCAAGCAAAAGAATTCACTTGTGCCTTTTAACACATGCGATTCAATCAAGTTGGGTTTTTATAATGCCACTTACACTTTATTAATAACTTCTGTCAAATCTGAGCCTCATGCATATGCACAAGGCATCGAGTGAAATCAGTGGGAGCTGAGAACTGTGCATATTGTTAGAGATGCTTGGTCTCACCTGGTGAAAACTATCAGGGGTACAGTGATTTCACTCCCACCTCTTTCTGTTTTTATGCTTTAACAGTTTAAAGTTGTATGCTTTACTAGTAAGTAAAAGCAACCTGTCGCTACAAGGTGTCTGAGAATCACGATCATCTTCATTCAACATGTGGGTGTAGGACATTGGAGAATAAATACCACCCAAACATTCTGTACCATGGAGCATAAAGAGTCATCCGTAAAAACTGTGATGCTTTCTATTTTGGATATTCAAAGATCCTGGTCCCAAGGAATGTCTGTACGAGGATGTTATTTTGCTATCCAACAGCTGTCATGCTTTAAAACTGGTGGACTTGCTTTTAAGCTCACTTTTAATGGTGTAAATCCAGAGAAGTCAATGGTCCACTGTTAGAAAACTCACATATGAGAGCCCAGGATCAAGCAAACAGCTGCTGAAAACCATTTAAATGAAGCAGTATCACAGTTTCATATATTTCACCTCCATCCAATACTTTTAAAACAATCCACTAATATTTAGATATAAGAACAGCAAGAGAAACTTCAGGAGTACGGTTTTATTTTCAGAGGAAGAGAGATTCTTTGTGCTAACAAAATCTGGGGCTGCTAGTGTTACATCTTTGATACAATCTGTCAAATTGCATCAATCAAGTTAACTTAAACATTAAGATGTAACAAAATGTGACCTATGCAATCAAATGCAATAACATAACATGTCAGCAAAAAGTGCATTCCTGACAAATGTGAAGAAGGAAACTGCAAGTTAAGTATATCGAGGCTTGTAAAAAAAATACTTTCTTTGTTCTCTCTGTATTTTCTGATGACAGCTATCTCCTGACAAAAAAGATTTTGATGGGACCATTTTAAACTTTGTAAGTCACAAGAGCCAAAGTGATAAAGGATGCCATGCAATGGAAAGGCTGTATGGAGTCACAGTCCATTTGCCTAAGACACAAAGCTAGGAAGGCTAGTTTGAAAAGGCTGACAATCCCTATCCTGAATATCAGGAGATCCAGTCATGGAACAGCATTTGCAAGAAGTAAGTACTAGGAAACTGAATGGGATGTTCCCTGACATATCATTTGAAGCCAGAACAAAACCAGTGTGGCACAGCACCCGATGAACAGCTGCGAGGACTGCCGTACCAAAGTCCCAGTTTCCCTGCTCATGGGAGTTCCAATAAAGGGATAGCATATAGGGCAAAATCCCTATAACAAATGAAACATTTCCTGAATTCATTATATACAAACAACTTGGAAGTTGGTGTTACACCTCTTACATTCAGCTAAAATAATATGAATGTGTACGATGACAGGAACAGATCTCTTTTAGAGGGCAACAGCAGCAGGCTTCACATTCTTTGAGTCAAATTGATCACACTCAGAGGAGAAATTGGCACCTTGTTGGATGCTGAACTGCAATCCTAGTTCACCTCTCATGAAGCCATTGCTTGAGGGATGTTTGAAAGAAAGAAGTGGGATGTTAATCACTGAAAGATTTCCATGGAGAATCTTCCTGGCCTCTCTCTATCATTATGTTCTTGTGCAGCGATGTTCTGAGATTTCATTGGAAGGAAAGTCTATGCTCCCATAGATTAATGTAACTGATAGACTATGGGAGCTTAGTACCTTGCAGTATATACTAAAGTGAAAGTTCAATATATAAAGACAAAAGGCTTGTTGAAGCCCATTTATTTCTAGAAATGGCCTTGGATCTTTCCTAAGTTCTACTTACATCTAAGCTCCCTACCTAATTCAAAGGAACTTAAGGGAGGCAGGCGTCACAACCCACACCGAGTTTCATTTGTGTTTGTGTGCTCAATTCATTTATGTTCAGCTTCTCTGAAAATCCCAGGCTATTTCTTCATGCTTATTGCCCCCGGCCTGCAGAATCAAACACTTATTTTCATCTTGAGCCACTAACATTGTCCATTCAGCAACAGTAGGTTTAAGAAAGTGGGCCTCTGTGAGATAAATAAATACATATACTTGATATCAGTCCTAAAATGTGGGTTACAGGTAATGTTTTCAGAAAGCTCCTAAATTACTTAAGTCTTATTTTCCTTTTGTAGCAGTTAGGGTCACAGATCACCTAGGTGCTTTCCAAATTTTACCCAGCTGTTTAAAATTCAGTCACAGTACCCAGGACCTCACCATCCAGCAGGGTGAATGCAATTGGAAAAAAACAAAACAAAACATAACATCACACAATTTCTGCACAAAATGCAATCATTTCCTGCAAGGTTAAGGCTTCCCAAGTTTAGTGGTCTAGTATTGTTAAGGCACACCAGTTTCTATAGCCGATGGCATCCAAGGGAGTGATGCAGCTTGTGTTATATTCAAATACCTTTGACTCCCAGCCCAGATAAGCAAGTGTCCATTTACAGCTGGTTTTACTGGCGCTTGCTTTCAGCATGTGCGTGGTAGGGGCCTGGAACTCACAGGTCTAGACCTGTGGAAAGACACCTTATCTGTTCGCACAAGCTCTTCCTCCAGGTCTGCCAAAATATTAAGTCTTAGGACAACACATCTTTGATATCAACCGAAACAAGCCACTGGTGCTATTATGCAATTCTGGTGCTAATAAGCAATTCTAACCACAAAAGTTTCTACGAGCTTGAGGATTCGGACAACTACATCCTGCTTCTTCTAGAAACATGAGCACACATAAAAAAACCCTTCACAATGACAAGATTATACAAAAACAAAAGGATGAACTGTTTCTTTACCTTAATTATAAGTTTCTTTCAATGTGTGAGAAGCAGAGAGAAACCCATATTTCAATGCAGTGCAGGGCATCCATCCTAGGAAAGAAACAACACCAAAGGTTATCAAAATGCTAAGGACTCAGTTCATTTATACTCTATATAAATGTCCCTCAGTGAATGAGATCATTGAGGGTCTATGTGCTCCTGTCGAATAAACACACAGAAAAACAATACAGCAGAGTTACCAATCTGAAAGCATGGAAAGGATCATCTGTGTCATCAGGTCCAATTTCTGTCACAGGCAACCAGAAGTAACTACTTTTTAGTAACAATATGACTTGAGCATATGCTTACTTCATCATTATTTTGACTGCAGTAAGAAGTGATTCTTAAGGACCAGGACTATACTGCATTGGACTTCATAAAAACAAAGACTAAAGGATGACTTCTGTATAATACACTAATATATAATTTAAGATACAGCTACTGTTTTCATTACGTCTCCTTTAAGCATTAGTCCTGTGTAAACTTCCATTCACTTAGGAAAGGGAATTCACCTCCTCAAGTGTCATATCAAAAGTGGGGATGGAAACACATCATATGGGATGAGGTTCTTCCCTTCAATACCAAGGCCTCTTAAGGTCAGTGCAATCCCCAGGGATAATTACAATTTTAGGAAAGATGGTAAGCCTAAAGGCATTTGATCTGGAAACTTGGGACTGATTCTCTATTATCTTGTATTTTGTTATTCATTTATATTTCCAATGCAAATAGGTGTTAAATGGTCAGCAGATGGACTGCATAGTACTTTACACTAATTTTGTACTTGTGTGAAAGGCAATGGATAATGAATAAGAAGAGAAGGAAAAGTGAAGAGGAAACTCAGTTTTTGCTGCAGGTACCTTAGATATGAGAAATGATTTTGTACAGTACTCAAGTGATGGTAGCACAATTCAGATACTCAAGTAAGTAATAGAATAGATTTATTTTGCATTGTGGGAGGTGTTGCAGGACAGAAGAGGATATGACATTGTGATTCAAATTCCTAGAGGAGAGCAGGGGGTAAGTTTTCTGGCTTCTCACTCACCAGTTCAAAACATAGAAGGGCCTAATTTCTCTTCCCAATTCCAGAATGGTGCAAGGTCAGCTGACCTCCTGAAGCTGCTGCCAATCAAGGCTAAATCTAAAACTAAATGCAAATACTGGGATATCAAGGATTTGTCTTTACACCTGACCTTCAACTTCTAGTCTCAGCATAGATCTTGAAGCAACCTCCTCCCTTTGGCTAGGGACAGACATTACACATAAACCAGTTTAAATGATCAGAAACTGCTTTAAACCTGTAACAGAACAGATGTTCTGTGCACATAAACAAATCTGAAAATGACTGAAACGGATTTGAGATAAACCTGGTTGAATGTAGTATCAGTCTTAACTGATTTGGGTCAAACCAGTTTATGCAATATCTGTCCCAAACCCATTCCTGGTTTAAGTGAAACTAGATTCTGTTAGACCCCGACTCCACGTGGTGCCCAACGACTAGGGAGATGACGATCCAGTTGCCCATGGGTCCTGTCACTCATTAGCCAGAGCAAGCAGGGAGCAAACACCAGCACACACTGCTCGCAACAACTTTATTCAGAATGGAGACAGCTTCGGACTAGCTTCCAAAAAACCAACAAACTGGGGAGCTGCACTGAACAATATTTTTTCCCCACATTTATACACTTTGGTTTATGCTCATTACCATTCATTCTACCCTCGCCCCCTCCTATGTTCCACCCATTTCTCCTCCCATCTCAAGCTCCATCTCTGTTTACTGTTTGTTTCATTAGCATGGAACTGTCTATGCATTTTACTCATTTATGTGTCCTTTTGCTATGAGTGCATGTCTAAAACCTTGACTTCTCTTCTTTGGTCAATGGGCAGACTTTGCTCAAAACCTGGAAGCTTCTGGAGGCTTCTTCACCAATCACCATTCACCTTTTTGCAGATGTTCATTTCAGATTCTGTTAACAATTACGTGTTGTTTTCCACATTCCAATCTTTTTTTCTGTCCCATGTTGTATCATCATCCACTTTCCTAAAACATCACCTCATTCACAGCACACAGACTCACACAGATTCACTTGATACTTTTTCCTCAGAAAAATGGTTAACATAGTTAAGATGGTTACTTAGCATAAAGAAATGGCTGGCTTAGATATCATTCTGTCTTGTGGGCAGCAGCTCTGCTAGGCCACAGGTCATGCCTTTATTCAGCTGCAGATTCAACGCTCCCCTTAATTCCACATAGTGTTACCCTAACAGATTCCCCCAGCACCCCAGTTGCTTTGCAGCCCTGTGTGGGGCTCTGCTCTCTGCTCCAGGTGAGCAGAGCTGGCCACTCCCCTCTGCACCCTGGCTGTAGCTCCTGCAAAGACTGCATGTACAGCGGGTCTGCCTGGCTTCTTCCTGCTCCATCTCTTCTCCTCTGTCTTACAGACACCTCTCAGCATTAGCTAGCAGACCACATGCTGGCTACAGTCTGTTCTATGGCAGACAGGACTGTGGGCTTAGGGCTTTTTGGAGCCAATCAACATGCCAGCTGGTGATGTCCCTTATTCCTTCCTTGGAAAAGCTGTTTAAGAATAGCTTGAAGTCATGGAGAGAGACTTTGTTTTCTGATGGGGTGATAAACACTGAGTTAACAGTGCTTATTACCCATATTAACTGCTTGCTGGGCTGTTCAAAAGGGGGAGGACTCCTCCCTAATTATGGCATCCTGCCGGGGCCTGACCACCCCCGCCCTTAGCTCAACATTGTGGAAGGGAAGAGAGGGGTGCTCTTGCACCCCCCAGCTTCTAGATTGAGCCACTGCAGGCATGTGCTTGCATTTCTGGGATGTCTGTACAGTTACAAACTGATTCAGCCTAGCCAGGTTAGACTAACCTGCAAAGAATGAATCAATTCAGGCTCAGATTTTTTGAATAGCTGCCCCTAGCCTTTAAGCTCACCATTAGTTTCAATGAATTTCCTAGCGTTTTCAATAGTGCTGCTCACACAAAATAAAGTTACAAAATAGGAGATTCTTGAAAGTGGTTGGCTTATGCTTGTTCTGTTCCTGTTCTCCAGCTCTCATGCATTAAACAGCAAGCTATTGTAATCCAGCACTCTGACAATGAAAAAAATGACAAACTGCCTGAAAGAATCAGTGGCTGCAATTTACAATGACAATGTTTGTCACTGAAGTTCTCCAGTTTGTCCTTCACACTTAAGAGGACAGGCATACGTGTTGCCTCTTCTTCCACAGGAACAAAACAGAAGCTCAGGAAATTAATAGGACAACTTGGAAATGCTACTTCCACAAACCAGAAAAAAACCTTGGAAATCTCTTCTTATCCATGTGTCCTCATTGCAGTTAAAAATGGTGAGCTGAATAATCAGGATTCTTAAACGGAATTCTAGATTGGATGTATGCTCTTTTATTGTATTTAATTACTGCCTCCCCCCCCCCTCAAATTAAATAAAAGAAAATTACATTTGGTTGAACTGATTCAAATATTAGAGAAGTTGACCCCCCCGCCCCACTTCTTATGGGTGAATTCAGGTACTGAAGCACAGATATTTAGGAGCTACCAGTGCTTCATTGCCCTGGACATGGTGTTAAACTGCATCCTCTGCTGCCTTGTGGGCACTTCTTGGTTGAAGACAGGCTAAGGGACTTCACCCTGATAGAAAGCAACAGGCAGTTAGGTTGCTCCCTAGCAGAAGTTACAACCGCTGGGTCAATGAATATCTAGACTGAATATCTAGGGGGTTGGACCAAGGTGGTCAAGGGCCCCCAGGCCCACCACACCATGGCTCCCTCCCCTCTGGGGCTTTGCAATAGATACAAACCTCTTGCAGCCCCAGTAGAGCCTGCAGAGCTGCCAGCTCCAGCAGGTAAGGGAGGATCACCCACCCCCACTCTCCCCAAGATGAAACACAAAGTGCTCATCATGGGAGACTCCTTCCTGAGGAGGACTGAGGGAGCAACCTGCCACCCAGGCCTCCTAGCCCAGGGATGGTCTGTTACTTTCCTAGGATGGTCTGCTACTTCCCGAAGGTCCACATCTGGGACATAGCAGAGAGGATCCCAAAGGTTCTCCAGTCCTCTGACCACTACACTATGTTCCTTAACTATGTGGGCACAAATGACATGGCTTGGAGCAATCCCAGCTGGGTCATGAGAGACTGCAGGGCTATGGGAGTGGGGCTTAGGGGGTTGGGGGTGTAGGTGGTCTTTTCCTTGGTCCTCCTGGTTGTGAGTCATGGGCTGAGGAGGGAGAGTTGGGTTGAGGTAGTCAACCAGAGACTGTGGTGCTGGTGTCATCATGAAGGCTTCGGCTTCCATGATCACAGCCCGCTCTTTAATGAGAGAGGCAGTGGGCTGTGGGCTGTGGGCAGTGGGCTGCTGGGAAGGAGGCTCTTCTCATGCAGACTAGCTGACTTGCTCAACCAGGCTTTAAATTGAGCCCGCCAGGGGATCAGGGGAGTATAGCCACTGCAAGCCCACTGGGTTTTGTAAACCCAGCAGGCTAAGGCACTCAAGGAAACCGATTCCAAACCCAGCCCCAGAGCGATCCATAGGAAAGGCAAGGACCCTCAATGGGACACTTATATGCCTGTACACCAATGCCAGGAGCCTGGAGAACAAAGAGGAGGAACTGGTCCTGCTGATAAATCAAAAGGATTATGATCTCATAGGGATAACGGAGACCTGGTGGGACTCCACCTATGACAGGGCCACAGGTATAGATGGCTATACTTTGTACAGGAGAGATTGTGTGGACAAAAGGGGTAGCGGGGGTGGAGGGGCGGGGTATCTCTCTATGTCAAGGAGAGCTACACATCCCTGCAAGCTGACACTGGCACCCAGGGGGGATAATTGGAGACTCTGTGTGTCAAAATCCATGGTGAACAACACACAGGGGACACAGGGGTGGGGGGGGGGTCTACTACAGACTTCCTAGCCAGGATTAAGAGCTTGACCAAGGATTCACCAGGGAACTGGCTAAGGCTCCACACTCCCAGTGCATAGTTGTCATGGGAGATTTCAACTACCCTGACACCTCATGGGAAGAGCACTCGGCCACATCTGAATGGTCGCAAAGCTTCCTCATGTGCATGGATGAGCTCTATCTGACTCAAGAAGTCTATGGACCAATGAGAGGCAAAGCGCTGCTTGACCTGTTACTGGCAACAAGGGATGACTTAATCAGTGACCTAACAATCAAAGGGAAGATGGGAGACATCAACCATGAGCTGATCACCTTCCCCATCCACCATAAAGCAGGCAAGTCAGTCAGCAAAGCAGAAGTCCTTGACTTCAGGAAAACTGACATTGACAAACTAAGGAGGCTTGTTGGCATGGTCCTATGGGACCACGACCCAAAGGGGAGGGGAGTTCAGGAAGAGTGGTTACTCTGCAAGGGAGTGATCCTGAAAGCACAAGCAATGTCTATGCCATCTCAGAGGAAAGGCAGCAAAAGGGCACAGCAGCCCCCTTGGCTCTGCAGGGAGCTAGTGGACCTCCTGAGACTAAAAAGAAAGAATGGAAGGCTGGATCCACCCCAAAGGAGGATTATTCTGCACTGGTCTGACCTGCAGGGAATGAACCAGGAAAGCCAGGACTGCGACTGAACTCCAGCTGGCTACACATATCAAGGACAATAAAAAGTCCTTTTTTAGATATGTGGGGAGCCAAAGGAAAAGCAAGGGTAACTTTGGACCCCTCCTAAACCATATGGGTCAACTGACAAATGATGTCCAGGAAAAAGCAAACCTGCTCAATGGGTATTTTGCGTTGGTTTTTCACCAGCCCCAAAGGACGGCCCTGCTCAATATAGTATGGGACGGCCAGGGTGATGGAAAACTGTTACCCTTCATCACTGTAGACCATGTGAAGGAACACTTTGAGGGGCTAGACACCTTCAAGCCATCTGGCCCAGACAGCTTACACCCCAGGGTACTTAAGGAGCTGGCAAGCATCATAGCTCGGCCACTAGCACAGATCTTTGAGAACTCGTGGTGCTCAGGTGAAGTGCCAGAAGATTGGAAGAAGGCCAGTGTGGTGCCTATCTTCAAGAAAGGGAGGAAAGGAGATCTGAGGAATTACAGGTCTATCAGCCTGACCTCCATCCCCAGGAAGATCTTGGAAAAAGTAATTAAAAACATTCTCGACAAACTGGCTGAAGGCAACTTCTTGAGGGACAGCCAGCACAGGTTTGTTGTGGGTAGGTCTTGCCTGACCAATCTCATCTCCTTCTATGACTAGGTGATATATCACCTGGACAAGGGAGAAGAGATTGACATCATATATCTTGAGTTTAAAAAAACTTTCAATCTGGTATCTCATGATCATCTTATAGAAAAACTGGCCAAATGTAGCCTCGGCTACATTACAGTTCACTGGCTGGGGAATTGGCTTCGAGGCCAGACCCAGAGAGTGGTAGTTGACAGAAGTCAATTGTTGGGGTACGCTGTGACCAGTGGTGTCCCCCAAGGCTCCTTTCTTGGGCCTATTCTTTTCAACATCTTCATTACTGATGTGGACATTGGTGTCAGAAGCAGACTGGCCAAGTTCGCTGATGACACCAAACTTTGGGGAAAAGCATCCACACCCAAGGACAGGAGGGTGATCCAGGCTGACCTGGACAGGCTCTGAAAATGGGTGGATGAAAATCTGATGGCCTTCAACTCTGAAAAATGCAAGGTACTCCACCTGGGAAAGAAAAAACTGCAGCATGCTTATAGGCTCAGCAGTGCTACACTTGCTAGCACCATGGCCGAAAGGGACTTGGGGGTCATGATTGACCACAAGATAAATATGAGCCACCAATGTGATGTTGCAGCTGGCAAAGTGAGCAAAACTCTGGCTTGCATCCATCGATCCTTCTCTAGCAAATCTGAGAATGTCATCTTCCCACTGTACTCCGCCTTGGTAAGGCCACAGCTGGACTACTGTATTCAATTCTGGGCTCCACAACCTAAAAAGGATATGGAGAAGCTTGAGAGAGTCCAGAGGAAAGCCACACACATGATCAGAGGGCAGGAAAACAGGCCTTATGATGAGAGGCTGAGAGCTACAGGACTCTTCAGCCTGGAAAAGTGCAGGCTCAGGGGTGGCCTGGTGGCTGCCTATAAGTATATAAGGGGTGTACATCAGGTTCTGGGGGAATGCCTGTTCACTAGAGCACCCCATAGGATGACAAGGTCAAACGGTCATAAACTTCTCCAAAACCATTTCAGACTGGACATAAGGAAGAACATCTTTACAGTCTGAGCCCCCAAGGCCTGGAACAGACTGCCATCAGAAGTGGTGCAAGCATCTATTCTGGATTCCTTTAAGAGTCAATTGGACATTTCTCTTGCCAGGATCCTGTGACCCCAGCTGACTTCCTGCCCCTGGGGCAGGGGACTGATTTTTCAATGTCCCGTCCAGCCCTAATATCTATGAAATCTATGAAATAGACTCATTCTGGCCTTTGGATTTTGGCTCAGAGGTCTAAGTGGGGGATGATAGGTCTATGGCAGCCTACGCTTCTCCATAATTCTGCCTAGATGTATGCACTGAAGGTCCTGACAAGATGGTCACAGGGATCCGAGAGAGACATAAGGGCCCTGAGGCACCTACCAAGATTTCCAAGCAGCCCTGTTTCAGGATGGCCTGCTCACCTCACATGAGGGTGGTCCTAGAAAAGGTAGGTCAAACAAGCCTCACCTTGCTACTTACATCCTGGGAACTGATTTTATAAACAAAATTGCTTCCTGCTGCTTGGATTCAGAGCATTGCTAGTGCATGGATGTGCCCCACCTGTGGGCGGGACTGTCACTCATGCACGGGACTCAGCAGCGAAAGAACTCATCTCATTGGTGCATACACTGTGCTCTGTAATGATGGTGCCAATTGAGTGCTTCTCCATTCAAACATACTGCCATCACATGCTTCCTTCAGTTGCCTTCTGCATGATCACTGCCCCTGTCCTGTCCATGGTGGCCAACTCTGGTGGCCATATCCCAAGCTTTTTGCTTCACAGAAAATACAAGGAAGGTGAAGAAAAGAGAAGAACTTGAATGACTGCTAGGGAGTAGCAGGCAAGCTGTCACTAGGCATTACGGGCTCTTTTGTCTCAACTTGGATGCTGGACAAGGCAAAGCAGTATTAAAAATATTGTAAGAAATACCTGATTATCCTCCTACATTGCCACTCACTTCAACAAAGTTGCTCCTGACTTGCACTCATATGCACAAGAATATCAGTTTCTAGGAGACTCTCAGAGGGCAGTTGGGCTTTTTTTCATTGATAATTTCCTTCACTTCATTTTTCTTATTTCTGTGATTCTTTGACAGCTCATAACTCCCTTTCAAGCTGCTCTTAAACTTTTGACCTTAGCTGCTTCCTGCACTTCACTGCTGTGTACCAGATTAATAATGTTAATGAATGAAAAGCTCAGAAATTCAACAATAAAATACGCACTTTCAAATGATAAACTTCTGGTGTCTCTTGATTTGGAGGAAGAGCATCTTTTGACCCAGAGGCTGAGCAGGAAGGAAAGGGGTGAGAGAAAAGGCAGGCAGGATTTTCTGCTAAACCAGTAGGGAAATAAACACATCATCCTTCCAACTATTGTTTGAAGTTTATCCTAAGCAGTTTTGAAGAGCTTGTAATTCTTACTCTTTTCATTGGTTTAGAGATGCCAGAAGAAAAATCTCCCACTGTTCTGTTTAATAGCTTTTAATGGATCCATTATCAATGAATTTTGCCTAGTCCCTTTGTGAACGCTGGCTATACTCTCTGACTCGACCACCTCCTGTGGTAATGAGTTCCACAAGTTACCTACACAGTACATAAAAAGTACTTTCTCTTGTTAGCTTTAAACCTGTCTCCTGCTAATTTCAGTAGGTCCTCCTTGAACTTAGTGAACAACAGCTCCATATTCACCTTGTCCAACCCCTCATGGTTTTATAGATCTCTATTATACCCTAGATAACATACCATATTTACTTGATTAGAAGATGAGTCCTTCCCCTCACCACTTAACATGGGGAAAAAAGACCCTCACATTACAATTAAGCATGAGACAGTTGTGGGGGGGAGCAGGCAGGCCCCCCCCCAGGAATTGGGGCCAGAGATGGGGCCCCCACTGCCTCTGTGTGCCCTGCCACTGCTTTCCGACAGCTCCTTGTCCCACCCACCCCCTCCATGCCACTTCTTGCCTTCTTTCTCCATCTGCCACATTCCTCCTTACCTTTGCTGTGTGCTGGTAGGCTCTGTTCTTGCTGCAGTCTGAAACAGGGAGCACTTGCTCCAGCCTGGACCCATAGCACCTATGCTGGCTTCATGCCATTGCTATGGGTCCAGGCTGAAGCCATGCTCTGTGCCCCAGGCTGCAGGAAGGACACAGCCTGCCAGGAAAAGGTAAAGCGGGGAGTGGAGGGGCAGGCAGGGGGTGAGACTTGTGGGGGAGATAGGAGGAAGGGGAATGGGGACCTGAGGCTGCAGTGGGGGGCAGAAGCGGTATGAGGGGGGGAAGAGAGAGGAACAGGGGAGTCAAGGCAGGCTGAAACTGCAGTGTGGGGTGGAGGTGGGGGGAAGGGACAGTAGGCAGCTGACATGTGGTAGGGGGCAAGTTGCCTGCCTCTCGCACTACCTGCTCTACTGTCTCTGTACTGCCTGTCCCCCACTGCCTGCCCTACCAGGTGACCCCCTACTGCCTCCCTCACCATGTCTCCCCACCACCTGCTCCATCATTGCCCCCCTCATCGCCTTTCTGGGGGGTGGGAAAATGAATTTAAGATCATCCGCCAATAATTAGATTCCATACATGGAAAATTATAATATGTTTATAAATTTTCTGAGTGTAGAATCTAATTATTGGGGGGTCGTCTTACATTCAGGGTTGTCTGGTATTCAGGTAAATGCGGCCCTTAGGGGTAGAGCCACAAAAAGTTATTGGATCCATGATGAGGAGGTGGGGTCAATTACTTGGAACATTATTGTTGGGCCATGCAAAATTAACCTCTGCTGTCGGGAAAGAGTCACTCAGCCAGTTGGAAAGAGCCACCTGGGTGTCTGGGGGAATTCATAGAGAGCTGGCCTTTGAGGTGTGCATAGGAATTTGTGAAGTTGAGCCCAGACTTTAATTCCATGCATCCCTCGTCTCAGACAGGGAATGACAGGAGTTTTGGGCAGCCATGTAGATTGTAAGTGGTAAGTTTTCCTACTCTACCACTTCCTCTGTGGTTATATATGATGGGGGCTTACAGATGAAATTGCTGTCTCTCACCAGCAGCCTGCTCTTGCTCTGTCAGATATTCAGGTGGGAACTGCATTCCCTGTGTACTGATCTACATCATGCAGCTGCCAACGTTTGTGGATCGTAACACCAAAAAGCATCACTATGGAACAACCCAGCTGACTTCTTGCATGACACCCGCCGGGGAAGATGGCAGCTTCCTATCTGTTAATTTTTAATGATTTAATATACTTTTCAAAACCTTGTTCTTTAGTGAATCAATCTTCATCACAGTCAGAGGTAGCAATTGGACAGCTCTTGGGCACTGCATTGTAGTTCTCCACTAAGTATGTCTATGTTGCTCTATTTTAGTAATGCTAGTGGGTAAACTGTTTACAATCACTTCTGCAAGCAACTTAGTGGTGGGGCTGAAAAAAATAAGTCAATTTTGCATTGAAGAGTGAAACAAATTTCTTCCTGTTGATGTTGGAGAGGGGGACAGATGCACCATCTTTGCATAATCTGTAAACTTCCCAAGTGTGCCAAAGCCTCCATCAGCATTAATGATGGATAGCATGAAATACCATTCTCCTGTATGTGGTAGCTACAAATAAAAACATTGCCAACTAGTGCCTCATGACAGGATGGTGCTTATTAATAATTCTAAATGCCACATTCAATCCTCAGTGATGTCTCTGCAATCCCAAATTCTGCCCTGCAGTTACACGGTTGTAACCATGAGAGTATACTGGTAGAATTTAGCCCAGGGGTCTATGGCAATTGGGAATGAGTAGAGCAGATGGGCACCAATGTAAATAGGGTAAAAAAAATGCAGTAAATTCTCAGCATCCTAGGGCACTCTCAGCTATCCTCCCTCTCTCTTGGACTCAGTTCTAATAAGTTGACAAAAGAAAAGAAATATCAGTGAAACTACCATATATTCCAGGAGACGAAATAAATACTGACCATATACTGTTCTGTATGGAGAGATTATAGAGGTCTTCAAAATATATTTAAAATGTAACAGATTACAGTTTTACCCTAGCTATTTAGCAGAACAGCTTGGTATGCTGTTATGTGCTATGTCCCTGGCACTCAACCTTTTAGCCCTGCAGGACAAATGAAGAGTGTAGGTCTGGTCCCCATAGGCTAGATGACATAGCACCAGGGGCCGGATCTGACCCACAGGCCAGGGGTTGAATGCTTCTGCACTACGTTATGCCACCTTTACTCAAATTAAGGAATACTTTAGCCTTCACTTCATCCTACAAAAACAAATGGATATATATTTGAGGGGGCACAGTACCACTCAATCTAGTAAGAATTTCACAATCTAGCTTATATGATGACTGAACTGTGTGGCTGTGGTTGGAACCAAGTGGTGGCTGACAGGCAGACATGAAACCAGTGCTCTCCTGGATCAGTGCTCTCCTGGATTCAGTGTATAACCACGCCACATAACATTTCTGTACCACTAATTCCTCATTTGCAAAATGGGTATAAAGTATTTGCTTTTTTGAAGCGGTTTGAACTTTGGATGAAAGGCATTAAATGTAAGCGCTGTGTATTTCTCATATATTAATTCTCTCTGGCATGTTCGTTTCATAAACCTTATTTCATAACAGAGCATTGGGAAATCAACATCAAAGAAATGCAGAATTACAGGGACTGAAAGCATTCACAACTGGAGCTGGCCAGACTTGACATAATTCTGAAAAGCAAACAAGAGTTGAACACAGCAAACTCTATACGCTCTTTCTGGGAAAAAAAAAAAAAATCCGGTGGAGCATGCTAACTTTTCTATTGGTTTTTATCAGAATACAAAAATTTAATAGAAAATGCTATCCCTGTTATGGGATTCTGAAGGATACTTCAACACATTCATGGAGAAAGTTTAAAGAAGAATGAAATCATGTTGGGCAGACTTCACCCACGACTTTGGGAACCTGAATTTTTTGGATGCTCAGGGTGAGATACTTTAGAAGGACTTTTAGGACACGCTACCGAGTTTAAAAAACTTGAGTTTTTAAAGTGATCTATTAAGATGGGCACCAGAGAAGGAAGATACAAAAATCATAGGGCTGGAAAGGACCTCATGAGGTCATCTATTTGCCACCCCAGCCAAGGGCAATCCTGAGGCAGATCCAGAAGGGGTGCAGTGGCAAGGCTGCACCCCTCTTTTTGCCCATACTGCAAAAGCAAGACTAGGAATATTTTAAGTCCCTGAAGAAGGGAAGAATTCCTCCCCTCCCTTCCTCTCTGTACTCAGATGCATATCCTGTCTCTTTTCCTCCTCCACCTGCCGCTGCTGCTGTGTCCCTGCTGTCCCAAGGGAGGGGACCTCCTATTTCACTCCAGCTGGGTTGCACAGGGGTTAGGCTCAGCCTAGAACAGCAGCAACAGTAGGCAGGTGGGTTCCCCACTATTGTTTCTCACCAGCCTGGAAGCAGATGTGGGGAGGAAGAAATCACCCTCTGCCACTGTGACCACTGCTGCCACTGCCTTTTCCTGTGCTGAGCCAAGCCCCCCACGCAGCCCAGCTGGAAAGAGGTGTGAGCTCCCCTTGCCCTCCGGACAGCCGGGACATCAGCAGTGGCAGGAGTAGGGGTGTACAAAATGGGCTGTATTCGATTCATATTCGGCCCAAATTGGGGCCACTGATTTGATTAATTGATTCAAATTCAGATTCAGCCAAATCTGAATCGGATGACTCGATGCTGATTTGGAGAATCAGCGATTTGGTCATAGACACAGCTTTAAATGTTTTTTCTACATACCTCAAGGTACCAGGCACAGCTTGTGAACGCTGCCATGGTGGGGCCGATGGTGCATCCCACAGAAGCGTGCAAGGGCCCCCTGCATACTCGGCGGTGAACCCGGAAATGGACCAGAACTACTTCTGGTCCACTTCTAGGTCTGCTGGGAGGCCTCCCTGTACCTCCCTGGCTCAGTAATTGCCTCCGGGTGCCCCCCAGACCCAGGAGGCACCAGTTGCTGAGCTGTGGGGGTGCAGGAGGGGACCTGGTGGACCTGGAAGTGCTTTTGGTCCACTTCTGGATCTGCTGCTGAGTGAGCTGGGGAGACCCCCCCGTGCTCCTGTGGGACGCTCCATCTGCTCCACCATCACAGCATTCATGAGCCGCCTGCTACCTTGAGTTACTAAAAAAAAAACATTTAAAGCTGTGTCTATGTCCAAATCGCCGAATCTTTCCGAATATCTCTGAATCGATTCAGAGGGTTCTGATTTGATTTCGAGAGATTAAAGGGTCTCTTGATTTAATTCAGACTCGGAGATTCGGCCACCGAATTGGGTCGAATCTCTGCCAAATCAAATCGGGTACCAAAGCTTCGCGCAGTCCTAGCAGGCAGGGGAGTGGGAAAATGTGAGAGGAGGGGAGAAAAAGGAGAGTGTGAGGGGATGTGCCTCTGAGCAGGGAAGAGAGGGGGGCTTTTACCTACTTTGGGGGCTTAAAAAAGGCCCTGGTCTGCCCACTCCAGTTGGCTGGGAGAGGGAGAGGGAGAAAGCTAGGAGTATGGGAGGCAGCCACCCCTGCAGCACCAGTGACTGCTCCTGCACCCCACTTTGAAAACCCCAAATCCACTTCTGTTTCTAACTAAACCATTCCAGTTAAGTGTCTGTCCAACTTGCCACTTGAAAATTTCCTGAGATGGAGAGTCCACATCTTCTCTAGGTAGCCTTTCCCAGTGCTTCACCACCCTCAGAAAGTTTTCCCTAACCTCCAACCAAATCTTCCCTCGTTACATTTTAAACTACAGATTTTTGTAACACTCCATGGGTTTCATCCTTATCGCATTTTCTTCCTTTTCTGAAGGGTCCATTGCTTAATTACCCAGTTTCCAGAGGCATCCAAAACCCTCTAATTAAAATTCGCGTTCCCCCTTTTTTGAAACCCTCTCATTAAAATGCCTGTTCCCCTCATCCTCTTCGTAAGGCTGTTCTTGTACGCGCACATAAAATAAAACCTGCTGATCTGCTAAACAGGTTTACAGTGAACCCAAGGGTCAAACTGAAATCTCAGCAGGAAGCACCGAACTATTCCTTAAAACTTTAGCATGATTTACTATAATGAAGCCTGGAGCTTAAACTCTGGATTTGGTAAACAAAGGCAGTATATGTGCACTGAGGGAAGACAGTTCATAGTAATTTTGTCAGCAAAACTGTTACAATAAAGGCCTAAACAACACTTCATCTACCTGTCACTTGTCTTGAAAGGGCAGATTACTTTTTCCTCAATCTTGGCACATCCAATTAAGGTAGACTTACAAGCCAGGCAGGTGTAAAGTGCAAGCCAGCACTTGTTCACATTAGCAATTATCAATGGAAAAATACATAAGTGCTGAGGCTTGGCACAACAGTTACCCTGGCAACGGTTAGCACTCAGAGTCTCAGTAGAGACTAACATGACAGTTTGACATCTTTTCCCATAAAAAAAGATGATTGCATTCTCTCCGTTTCTCTCTCCCTCTCTCTCCTTCCATTTTTCTCCCCACTATTTTTCAGCTGTTTTTCCAAAGCTCTCAGCAGTGACTCCATCTTGTTTAACTTTCGACTCTAACCTGCAAGCTCGTCGCGTGCCAGCGTGAACTCCCCACATCGCCGAGACCACGAGCGTGTGCTCTATGGCAACCAGGAGCATTTGCTGTTTATCTGACTACGATCGTGTAGGAGGAGGGAGACTGGGGGAGCTACATTAGCAGTATCGACCTCTAGCAACCAGAGACCTGTTGGGCAGGACAAGCTTACTCAACATTATCCATTCTTATACTAAGATTAGGGAATATCAGGTCATTCATACAGATGGAGCAATGCAGATAAATCCAAAGCACTGCTTCCTGCTGCTTCTGCTTTGAGGCTAGAAACACGTTTTTTGACAAGCATGTGATCTCTTAGGCTAGGGACAGACATTACATATAAACCAGTCTAAGTGATCACAAACTGGTGTAAACCTGTAACAGAACAGACATCCAGTGCACACAAACCAGATTCAAAATGGCCCAAACCAGTTTAAAAGAAACCTGGTTGAATGTATCAGACTTAACTGATTTGGCTTAAACCGGTTTATGTAATGCCTGTCTCAGACTTTAGGGAAGAGATTGAACTACAATATCCAAAAAGGATGTGTCCAAGAAGTTGCTATTAGGTAGGTTTTCAACTGTGTCTGGTCAAAACATTTGGGCACACTTCTTGTACCAGTGGTCAACACAAGCTGAAGACCGCCAAGCTGCGTGGTACTATTTAACTATTGATAGATGCTAGGGTCGGAAGAGACCTCAACCGATCATCGAGTCCAACCCACTGCCCTGGGCAGGAAAGAGCGCTGGGGTCAGATGACCCCAGCCAGATGCCTATCCAGCCTTCTCTTAAAGACCCTCAAAGTAAGGGAGAGCATCACCTCCCTTGGAAGCCCATTCCAAATTTTGGCCACCCTCACCACTGAGAAGTTTTTCCTGGTATCTAGCCTAAATCTGCTCTCTGTCAGTTTGTGACCATTGTTCCTTGTTACCCCAAGAGGCATCTTGGTGAACAGAGCATCTCTGGTTCCTTGTTGCGTCCCACTAATGAATTTGTAGGCGGCCACAAGATCCCCTCCCAGCCTTCTCTCGCGGAGGCTGAATATCCAGGTCCCTCAGCCTCTCCTCATTGGGCCTGACCTGCAAACCCTTAACCATACAAGTGGCCCTCCTCTGGATCCTCTCGAGGTTATCCACATCCTTCTTAAAGTACTGTGCCCAAAACTGGGTGCAGTTCTCCAACTGTGATCTCACCAATGCCATATAGAGGGGATGCCCTGAGAGGTTGAAAGGCAACAGAGTGTGTTCAGGGTTGCAATTTGTTGTGTAGAAGGCTGCTGTGGGTTGCGTGAGCTGCTAGTTGCAGCAGGTTATTTTTGTTATAGATGTCAAATAGATTACACGTATTATCCATCTTGTATTTCTGTACTCCTGTAAATCAAAAGCTTTTAATACATGAAAGATTAAGCTGTCTAAAGCGAGGGTCTTGCCTAACATATATACTATAAGGCCATCCAGGCAAAGCCTTTTATTTTCATGTTTCCTACTCTTCCTCTCTATTTTCAAATATTCAGTGATCAAGATTTCCCCTCAGCTTTCACTTTTCTTTGATTTTTCTTCATCCTTTTCAGTGTTTTTTTTTTTTTTTATTTATATACTTCCTGACATTTTCCCTTTCCCAATTTGGCTTTAGTTTCACGCTCTTTCTCATTTCCCTTTACCCCAATCCTATTCCCCATCTTCTCGCAGTCCACATAGAACGGGGCTAAATCTCTGCCTCAAAGTATGGGGGAGGGAGATGTTTCAGAGACAGTTTTGTTTGACATACGGTTGTGGAGTGTTATTTTCCAAAATCAAATGTAAATAATCCTTTGTAGCTCTGTCCTTTCTTGTAATGCTCCAGACAAAAAGAATAAATTAACCTTGAACGGCGCTCAAAAGAACAGAGGCAGAATCCAATATTTAGGGGCAATGCTCCTCTCATATATTATTGCCATTATGCAGGATGAAACTTTAAACTCTACAAGTTTGAGATGAGGAGAAATTGGTCCTGAAACACCACTGAACTGGAACATCTGGATAAAAGGTCCAGTCCCATGGGCAGCTCTATCAGGCCAAATTCATGCCTGGTGTAACCCCATTACTGTCAATGGAGTAAGGCCTCAGAGTTGTATTTATGATAAAGAGAAGCAATAAATCAAACCATACACACCCTATAAGATTAAAGGCTTAAACTGTCAGGGCAGGTCAGTCTGGCATCTTTTGAGCAGCATGAAATTCACTTGAAAATCTTTCTAAGCATGAATGGGAAACAGGAGAAGTCACCCTTCCTCTTGAACATGCCTCCATCTTCAGTGGCAAAGGCAGCAAGCACACATTCATCACTCTTTTCTACGACTAAACTGTAAGGGCTGAGAGATGGACCTGCTCTCTTTCCCCACTGCTTTTGGAATGGCTTTGCAATCCTTTCCACGACAACATAATTTAATTTTAAAATCATGATGCTGTAAGTACTTGAGAAGCAGTTAAAGCCATTCAGTCAGAGAAAGGTCACGTTAACATAAATATTGAAAAGAATGATAATTAGGCAAGGAAAACAGCAAAACACATTAAAGAGAAATGAGGCAATTTTTTAAATGTTAACACCCTAATTCAGTAATGTTTACACTACATTAATAGTTCAATTTTCAACGAGAGTTTCAGTGGAAAAAAAATGACTAAAGGATTTGAGAAGGGGAATTACATAAAAAAAAGGGACTCCTCATATACATTTTGCCATCTTGTGATAAAGCAAATGGTCTGAGTCCTGTTAGATAGACTCCCAGCTGGGGTGGTACAGGCACCTACCCTGGAGATCTTTATAAGGACACTGGATGCATACCTTGCTGGGGTGATTTGACCCCAGCAGTCTTTCCTGCCTAGAGCAGGGGGGCTGGACTCAATAAAATCATGAGGTCCCTTCCAGGCCTGAACTTCTCTGAATCTGTGAATGCAACAGAGCTCTAATAGGTTGAGCCTGAGTCACTGCAAAGAAGAAAAACATATATGTATGTATGTATGTATGTATGTGTATGTATGTATGTATATATAGTTAAGAAAGAAGTGCATTAAATGGCATGACTAACACCATGGCTCCCAGAGACATTGCTGATCATGGATGTGTTGCTTATACACACACACACACACACATATATATATATGAGGATGTGTACACACACACACACACACATATATATATATACACACACATACACACACGGGTCTGTATGGTGTAAACAGCATGAAATAATAGTTTCACAAAGTTTGAAATGGCCCATTCTTCTGCACCCTGAAACCTGCCACGACAAGGAGGGGTACAGACATCACATGGTGGAAAGGAATAACATATGGGGTGTTTCAAAGGCCCTAAATTGCCTTGGTTTTGATCTCCAGATTGCCTCAGTTTATAACATTTACTTTTTTTTTGTCCTTATGACTCCTAGCAGATTTGCCATGCTAAAGAGCTCCACAGCTTTGCCTGCATATTTACTAGCTCCCAGACACACTGCTGATCATGTTTATTTTCACAAGACAGCCAAAGAGAAAGAGGAATCTATACCATGGTGTGTTTGGAAAAAACAAGCAAAAGGCTGGTTTTCAAGACTGGAGAAAAATCATAACGAGAACTTTTTTTAATTACCACCTTTTCCCCCCTCCTTGAAATGCAAACAAAACAGAGTCCACTGCCGTCAAATCAGACCATCCTTAAGTTTCAGAGAGTGGTGAAACTGCGTTAAGTATAGCAGCTAAGGACCTAGGGACATTAGTGGTTTATGGCGATATTAAATCTCAGTACAATGGTGCATTTCATCATTGCAGTTCACATTCCTGAGGTCAAAAGGTTTGGGTTTTTCTGTCACTGCACCACATTCACTGCATCTTTCTACAGTATAATGACAATGAGTAAGAGGAAGTGAGTACCACACCTATGTCCCGAGAAAGCTGTTTGTTATCATAACACATAATAGTAGTGTGATTGTTACCAGGAATAAATCCTGGATGTCAGAGACAGCAGTCAAATGGTACCTTTGATTTTTTGCACCTTTTCTTGATTTTTTGCACCTTTTCTTGCAACTGGCTCCCAAAAAGGGAGGGGGAACAGTTGTACGAAACCCATGTTAAACAGCAGCAGCAATGCAAGCAGTGCTAAGATTACAGCCAAAATGCTGTACTGTATATTGCAGTAAGGTTGTTACATGGCCTTCATTATAACAGGATTTTTCATGCCACTTTTCAAGATAGGTACACATAGGCTACTCATAGAAGTTTGATTAAGTTACATTCAAAAGGAGAATATTCAGCCAGGAAAAGGGCCCGTTGCTAATGCAATTTGCATCCAGATGTCTGATAGCTCCATTTTGCAAAAGGGCAGGGCAGATGCCTCAATATCAGTGCCAAGAAAAAAAGGAAGAGAAAATCCTTCCAGGAGAGGGAAAAAAAAAAATAACAGACAACCTTAAAGAAGATCAGGATGTTTGTATAATGACTGGATTGGCAAGAAAACACTTAAAATGTTATAATTCCAATTCTGGTATTTTACATTAAAAAAAAAATGTAGGTGATGATAACAAGTAGATCAATAACAAATGGGTCTTTTAAAGATAACAAATATGGCTTATCTATCAGATTTCTTAATAGGTGTAAGGGAAATTTGTGTGCGCTAATAATAGAGCAGTAGTTAAGAAAGAAGTGCATTAAATGGCATGACTAACACTAGCTACCTGGCTACACTGGCTGGTGAATGGCTAAGGGGGTTAACCCTGTCAGAAAAGAGGCAGATGTCAGGTGCTGATGGTTCCCAGTTCAGGACCCAGCCAAGTGTTATTGGGAATGTGTTGTTAACATATATACCAAGCAGTTAGCAGACATAAGCACACACAGTAGGAGCCACTCTCTTTGTATGTTAACACTTTTACAATAAAATCTGCTGTAACAAATGTTTTAAAAACTTTTGGAGACAAGATTTTGTCTGTGGCAACTGGCCCCTTCTTCTTCCCCCTCCCCTTCACGCCCCCCCCCCCCCCAAAAGCAAGACTGGATTGACAATGAGGGCACTTCTCATGCTACTCTTTAAAACTTATTTTAAATGGCGGATTTAGTGCATGCACATGTCATTTGAGGTGGGGAAGCAGCCTCTCTCTCCAAAGGGATTGACTATGCATGCAGCAAGTTAAATCTGTGGAAGCGAATTGACTGAGTCAGCTGCCGATGACTGCAAAAATGGCCTGGATGCCGTTTTACTGCTACCTTTTCAAGCAGGAGCTTGAAATTAGAAGAATTATAGCAAAACTGTCATTGAGGAGAGATTGACTGCCTGGAATTTGCAACGCAAACCTATTCTTATCCCTTATGCTGGAGAAAGATAAGTGGAGGAAAAAAAAATTAACAGCCATAAGAGTCCTCTCCCTGCTGGAGCTTAGCATTATTTATTGTTGATATATATATATATATATATATATATATATATATATATATATTTTTTAAAGTTTAAATGATTTGGAACCAGAGAGCTGTGCATGCAGCTAGCCCACGTAAATGCATGTTTTATTGCTGCTCCTACTGCTATTATTATAATTTATTGTTATTGTGGTAGCACCTAGAGACCTGCATCAGGTGTTTAGGCTTAGTTGAGCTAATCACTGTACAAACACATAAAGTGAGGGCAGTTATTGCCTTGAAGGACACTAAGTCTTGGGCAAAAGAAACAGGTGGCTACAGACACAATGTGGGCGAGGTGTGGAACAAGGTGAAGTAAAGTCAACACAAGGGAGCAATTTCAGTGACAGGTGTCGGTATCTGGATGCCTTGCTACAGAATGACATAAGGAGAGCTTTCTGTCTACTTTGTGTGTTACACCTGCTTATTGCATCTTGGGTTAAATTAAGCCTTATCTTACAACTTTCTGCACTTGGGCTCATCCCTGCACCTTCCCAGAGCCAAAGACAGTGTTTTTCAAGGATGGGAAATGGTCTATGCCCATGCATTTATAAGATCGGGGTGCAAACAAGCATTCGCTGGACTTTGCTCAAATTTAGGCATTTTTTTTAAGCCACCTAAACCTGATCTGTGCGTGTAAGTGTTTGCCACTTGCTTGGAATAGGTATGGGCAACCAGAGGCAAGTAAGTCAGAGGCAGAGGGCTGATGGGTCGCAGCCCTGGGGCTGTGGAGAGTGGGTGGGTTTTCCCAACCTCCAGGACTCTGCTATGACTGCTTGCAGGTGTTCACTAGGCCAGGCTAACCCTTGCTAGGTTGGGTTAATCCCTTGCATATCTAAAGTGAGTTCACATCAGATGAGAACTAACTTTCAACTGAGTGTGCTATTTGTAGGGTGACCTAAGCCCTGTGCTGAAGCATTTAGATCATCCTAACCTTGTGCGTGACACTTGTATGTGCTCTTAGTGCCCAGCCTAGTAATGCCCAAATTCTCCCAGGGGGGAGCTCTTGGCACTGTCACAACACACTATTTATGCAAATTGCTAACATTACGATTATCAACAGAAATCCAGTAGTGTCGGTGCTTACCACACCATTGAAAAAAAAAAAAGAACAAATGCATATATATGTCAACCTGGGCCACAGATGCTGACTTCTATTTTTGCCTGGGGAGGAAAGGGGAGCCTAAGATGATGCCTCCACTCCAGTGGTATGGCTGGAACAGAACCAAGCAGAGCTTGTGAAGGGGTGGTGGCAAATGCGGTCTTGGGGCTCCCAGCTGTGCTGCCCTCCCCCTGGGAGCCCAGTGCCAGCCACGCCACCATGGCAAGGCACACTCTGCCCACCCACCAGAAGTGAGAGACATAACTCCACGCCACTACCCCTGCTGCTGCTAGGTGGGCAGAGGATACCTCGTCATGGCAGCGCAGTCGACGTGGGTCTCCTGGGGGGAGGCCAGCAGGGAGAGAAGCCTTGAGGCTGCAGTGGGCAGCCTGCATTCGCCCCCTCCCCACGCGCAAATGCAGGAAGCACGTGCCTCTCTGTGCCTCCCTCCCCGGGAGCTCACACAGCATCATGGAGCCAGCCCCACCACACCCTGGACAAGCCACTTGTATCTCTGTCCTACTCCTCACCCCAGCCCTAGGCTCTATGTGCCACCTTGGCTGGGAAGCACCCCCAGGCCTAGCTCCTGCCCCACTCCTTCCCTCACTGTGGAGGCCTTAATCTGAACCCCCCTCCCAAGACTTACCTGCACACAGCTAGAGGAGATGCTCTCCACTACTGTCTGGGACTGTATTCCTGGCCACATGCATGTGCGTGCGCACACATGCACGTGGTGCCCTATGTGTCCCACTCCTTGCAGCCCCTTGCAGGCTGCAACTCTGCCAGCCTGCATGGGGAAACCCACCATTTCCTGTATTTTTCTGTGGTGAGCAGAAACCCCAGTTCCCTGCACAATACTGGGAATCTGGGACAAATGCTGTCCTGGAGTCATGCCGGTCAGGATCAGGATTTGATGTTCCCATTTTGACACTGTCCTGCTCAATTAGGGATGGGTGGTCACCCTACCCTCTTCCCAAGGCGGGCCAGGACCCTTGGGCCCCCACATACTCGGTGCCTGTGACCAAGGCTCAACAGCCTTAGGAAATGGAGGAGGAAGATGGGCATGCGTATGCTGAGCAGGTTAATTACTTGAGGCTCCAGTAGAGTAGTGGAGTCAGTTTTAAACCTGATATTCCTCCCAGAAGATACCCTGCCAAACAGACCCTCCTTGTTATACTGAAGTCCAGCTCATGCATCTCCTCCAGAGCTTGTCACAGGAAAGGCAGGTGATTTCTCAGGTAACCAGCTTTTCCTTGAGGGGCCTTTTATATTAAAGCCACCAACTCGAGTTCCAAATACCATCAAACAAATGAAGAAGCACAGCAGTCATACTATTCATCAAGAAAATGCAGCTCCATGACTGAGTTGCTTGTCGATGGTCAATTCTTGTTTCAAACCAATTCTTTATGTGCCCACTGCAAATCAGTCAGTGGCTGCACCCCCCCCCCCCAAGGCCTGAGACTAACGGGGGTTACCTAATAACTGATAGATAGAGACACATGGGGAGTGGAATGCAGAATATTCTCAGTGGATGGGCCCTCCGCTTCAGAATATAACCTCCCCTCCGGCCAATATAGTCTGAGAGAATTGAGATTCCACAAAGTAATTAAGCATGCACTTAAGTGTTTTGCTAAAGTGTAACTGTAGTGATTTCAATTGGTGTTAGATGCCTTTGTGCCTTTGAGGAACATGGTCCTTTGGTCCTCAGTTCCATGTCTGTCAAATGAGGGTAATAGTATTTCCTTATGGCTCATGCATGCTATGGAAATTAAGATAGCAAAAACATGGCTAGGCGCTCAAATATTCAGTGGGTAATGGCCACGTACTTAAGAAAGAATATCATAGAATCATAGAATCCTAGAAGTCGGGTCAGAAGGGACCTTGTAGATCTTCAAGTCCGACCCCCTGCCTGGGCAGGAGAAAAACTGGGCTCAAGTGACCCCAGCCAGGTAGGCATCGAGCCTCTTCTTAAAGACCCCCAGGATAGGAGCCAGCACCACTTCCCTTGGAAGTTGGTTCCAGATCCTAGCCGCCCTGACTGTGAAGTAGTTCCTACGGATGTCTAATCTAAACCTACTCTCCAACATCTTGTGGCCGTTATTCCTTGTTATCCTGGGGGCGCTAGGGGAAACAAGGTCTCCCCCAAACCCTTCTGGTCCCCCCTAGTGAGTTTATAGACAGTCACCAGGTCCCCCCTCAGCCTTCTCTTGTGAAGGCTGAATAGGTTCAGGTCCCGTAGCCCCTCATTGTAGGGTCTGCCCTGCTGTCCCCGGATCATGCGGGTGGCCCTCCTCTGGACCCTCTCCATGTTGTCCACATCCCTCTTGAAGTGGGGTGCCCAGACCAGTGTCACGTAGAGGGGGAGGATCACCTCCTTGGCCCTACTTGAGATGCACTTGTGGATGCATGATAGGGTCCGTTTGGCCCTGCCAACCATGACCTCGCATTGTCGGCCCATGTTCATCTTGGAGTCAATAATGACTCCAAGATCCCTTTTTGCCTCCGTGCTCTCAAGAAGGGAGTTTCCCATCTTATAAGTGTGCTGCCGGTTACTACTGCCCAAGTGCAGCACCCTGCATTTGTCTGTATTGAAACGCATCCTGTTTTTGTTAGCCCACTCCTGCAACCTATCCAGGTCTTCCTGCAGTCTTTCCCTCCCTACTAGCGTGCCCACCTCACCCCAAATTTTGGTATCATCAGCAAATTTAAACAGGTTGCTTTTCACCCTGTCATCCAAATCTCTGATAAAGAAATTGAACAGCGCAGGCCCAAAGACCGAGCCCTGGGGGACTCCGCTGCCCACTTCCCCCCAGGTCGAATATGACCTGTCCACCACCACCCTCTGAGTATGACCCTTCAGCCAATTTGCAATCCATCTGACCGTGTAGGCATCAATGCCACAGCCGCCAATTTTTTTAGTGAGGATGGGGTGGGAGATGGTGTCAAAGGCCTTGTTGAAGTCCAGAAAGACTACATCCACGGTGACACCTGCATCCAATGCTTTTGTGACCTGATCGTAAAAGGCAATCAGGTTGGTCTGACATGACCTGCCCCTAATGAAATGGTGCTGGTTGCCCTTGAGCATCATCCCTGATGCTGGCCCATCACAGATGTGCTTCTTGATGATCTTCTCAAAGAGTTTCCCCAGGATTGAGGTAAAGACTGATGGGCCTATAGTTGCCTGGGTCCTCCCTCCTCCCTTTTTTAAAGATATAAATATAAAAATATAAAATTTAAATTCATATATTTCATGTTTCATATTCATTTAAATTGAATATAAAATTTAATTCATGCCACAAAAGCAGTTTATTTCTTTAAAATGTTAGCTGGCTGTTGCTAGATATAGTGCAGAAAGGCTCACTGTTGTAGCCCTGTGGTTTTCTTTGGTCAAAAACAGACTTCGCGTTCGTCCCAGGAGAAACCAGTTTGTCCTGGGTCAAAGTGCAATCATTCACGTGTCCTTGTTCATTGCTCTGAGACAACCCTTGAAAAGGTTCATGGTTAATAAGGGCTAACAGTCTGTCCTGGGATATCACCTGCATCTGAATGGTCACTCCAGGATTGCATCATGGAATCAATTACAGAATAGTGGCAGTACATTCAGCTGCTTACTAAACCCCAATTAGAAAGGGGTTGTGTGCACACAGCAGTCTCAGGACTTTTCTGCTCTGGGACAAATGCAACATCTGTTCCTGGCTTTAGGCTGCTTTTTCTCTTCTCCTTCTTTACTCTACAATGATGACTTTTGGTCCACCTCGATTACCTTCCTGTATCCTGGTCTGCAGGTACCGGCTATATGCTTAATCTATTTAAATCCTGATGTTATTTTTACTCTCTCTGTCTGTGCTGAATTTTGCAGCACCAGCCACTTTTGAAGCACTGGCAGGCGCTCCCAGGAGAAGGATTAGTGCATCTTCTAGGATTGGGCCCACAGCCCCATTTACAGATCTGTATATCTTGTCAATTTAATATGGGGACTCCATTATCCACTCTCTCTAGTCCCCCATGTCCTTAGTGAGCCATCAAATATCTTTGCCAAAGGGCTTTCCTATTTTCTTTGCTATTTGCCTCAGAATTATGGGATCTAACTCATCTGGGAACTGGTGCTTTGTCAATTTTTAATAGTTCTAATTGCCTTGTTATCTGCTCTGGTGTAACAAGAGAGCCTTTTAACATTTCAGTTTCCCTCCAGAAAAATCTATCTTCATCTCAGGGCTGTTACCACACCTTCTGTCTCCTTTGTAAATACTGAGAAATCATTTGGGCCCTTAACAACGTCAAACTCATCTCTCTCCCTAAATAACTTTTCACTTTTGTCCTTCAAAGGCCCTCCTTACTTTCTCCTTGGCTGTCTGCATCTCATACTGCTAAAAAAAAATCCTGTTTCCTTTGCTATTATCATTAAATCCACCACTTTCCATTTGTGCAGCCTCTCTATTTTTCATCGTTTCATTCCCACTCTTGGAGGGCAGTGTGGTCTCATGGTGAGAGTGCCAGCCTGAAACTCAGTGGATTGAACTTAATTTAATGCTCCATCACAGATTTCCTGGGTGTCCTGGGCAAATCACACAGCTTCCCTCCTGAGCCCCCATCTGCAATATGAGGATAATAGTACTTCCTCACACAGGTGTTGTTAGGAAAAACACCATCAGGATTATGAGATACCATAATAATTAGGGCCACATCATTATCTGACATAGGCAGGTAGTGTTCTGTGCTAATTTAGTACAGTCTCAAATTCTTTTTTTAATTCTTCTGATTATTTCAAAGGATTGTCATCAAGATTTGGTAGGCTCAAAAATGCAATGACATTGGACAATACTGTTACAGTAAAGTGTTAGCATCCTCCTAACCCTCAAAACCTCTCTGTCCATACTGTTCAAATGAACAGGTCTCTTCCTCCTGTCATTTGTACCTGTTTTAGAATCAGTAGTAATTCCACACCAAAACCAGAATTAGGACCACTGCCTCTTTTGATAAGACCCGAAGAGATGAAATCAGGAATCCTAAACTCTGTTCTGTAATGAGGCCAGAGCTAGGTCAGAGATCTGGGCCTAGCCAATTCCAATCAGAGTATCAGAGTAGTCAAATCCCTAAGGCCACAGAAAACAGGCACCACCCACCCCAGACTTTAAGGCTAGGGACAGAAGTTACACATAAACCAGTTTAAGTGGCCAGAAGCTGGTTTAAACTGGTAACAGAGCAGAAGCTCAGTGCAAATAAACCAGTTTCAAAATGACTGAAATTGGTTTTAGATAAACCTGGTTGAATGTAGTATCAGACTTAACTAATTTGGGTCAAACTGGTTTATGAAACTTCTGCCCCAGCCCTCTCCCTAGTTAAAGTTAAATCACAGTCCACCAGCATCCCTGAGCTGGGCTGTGCTGTCAGCTCCAGAGAGCAGGGCTGGCTCTGCCCCTCTGCTCCCTATCAAGAGCAGTGAGGACTCGCTGGCAAGGAGGTGAAGGGGCAAGCCCAGCTGGGGCTACAGTCCAGTTTGCAGGGAGGGGGACTGTACCCCCCTCTCACCAGCAAACCCTGGCTGGGGTCTGGGACCAGGGAAGGGGCTTAAACACCCCTTCCCCTACTTAAACTCACTGCAGGCTGTGACTGGACTACAAATCCCAGAGGCACCTAGAAGCAGAAAGATGAAGTGATGAGCAACCCTGCAGAATCCTACTGTTGTGATTCTGGACTGCAAATCCTAGGGACTTTGGGGGCAGCAGGAAGAGGAACCAAACACACAGCCCATGTTGGTTGTGTGCCTGAGAGCTGTACTCTGTATCCTCCCCCCCCCCCCGCCAGCTACTGATCCTGAGCCACAGCAGCCATGTGGCTGTATTTCCTGAATCAAAGGTAAATGTCTGTTCACTTCTGTTTCAATTTAATCTGTGCAGCTTAGACTAAGCTGAAAAGACTGAATCAATTCAGTCTTGGGCTTTTTGACTGTCTGTACTTGAGGCCAAGCTAGCCCCAGCCTGCAATATTCTATCTGGGCCAAGACCAAGGTGCTTGCTTCTTACTGTCATGTGTTTCCTTGCTTTCTCTTAACAGATCTCTGGTTTTGACTCTCCCCTCCTGCTTCCAATCCTGACTCCGGCTTTGACTTCTGATTCCTGGCTCCTAGGAACCCAGCTCCTGGACTTTGTCTGTCTGTCAAGTGACCATCTTAACTGCCAATGCCTTGGCCTCTATAACATTCCCAGTTCCAGCTCCCACCATTATGAACCACTCATATTTAGAGAAGTCACTTTACCTGTCTGCAGGAAAGCTTCCCAGTCTGGAAAAAAGAAAATGTTCAAACAGCTCCCTAACTGGGGTGCTTCCAGGCTTCTTTAAATTACATAAAAGTTAGATTTTTATCCTGAATTTTGCTATAGAAATCCAAGGTAGTAGATATTTTAATTCCTTATTTTCAAATGCAATTTTCCTTTTCTGCTTAAAATATGATTTTAAGAATTCTTAAAGAATTCTTCCACTTACAATAAAAGCAATGCTTTTATAACATATAACCAGAGTTACAGAAAATACCATTTATACAAAAAGTGTCCCCATCATTTTCCGAAACTTGCATTAATTCTTCTTGTGGCCTCTCTTGGCATTTTGTTCTGTTGCAGCCTGTTCTGAAACTCCTTTGGTAGTCTGCCTGCCTCTTAGCATTGTAAGTTAGAAGCAAAACCATGATGCTGCCTAAGAGAGGAGGATTTACCCATTTTTCAATACTATTTCTGGAATGATGCACATCTACAGAGGGTAACAATAATATGACTCATGTAAACTGAAACACAATGGCAGTGTCTCAGGTGAGATTGCGGAGGCTTAATAATGTTCCACTGTATATAGTGGTCCCTTATTCTCAACAGGGAATTAATGCATCCCTCTGGCCTAAGGTGACTGTAGACCTTAGCGTGCTATTTCAGATGAACATGTATACATTATGTATATGCATACCCATATATTGCACGCTATAAATAACAGCTATTGAAACACAATTATGGTTGCAAAGTCAAAACTGACAAAATAAGGTTGCCTCTTCTCTGTATGTGTGTAGTATATCATCATTGCTCCTGCAGATGTCACAATTATTTACATGACCTTGAATCTTTATCTACCACATACCAGAATAGAGCAGTCACCCTCAACCTCACCTGTGAAACCAATGTCTACAACCTTTGCAAATAAAAGCACTTTAACATCCCTCTATTTCCTGTGCCTCATGTATCCAATGTGCTCTTACTTGGTGCACGTGAGATGCCCTTCTGTAATGCAGAGTCTCTTTTTTGCCATACAATCATGCTGGCAAGCTTTCTCAGAGCTGGAGACAACCTAAATCAGCTGAAGATAACTAAAATATCTTGCTCTGAAGAGAGAAAAGTCAATTGTATGGTTGTTGAAATTGTTTCCCTCTTCTTGGACTTTTCTCCTACTTTCCCTGTCAATTCATTTAAATGTGCATTTAATAGACATGTCCTAAGTTAGTCTGAGAAGATGCACGACACGCTCAAAGATAAATTCCGCATAGACGGTCTGCCAAGTTGCAGAATGCAATTATCTGAACATCTCTGATCTGTGAAATCAGTTTATCCCAAACTGCACATCAGTATATAGACAAATAGGAAAGTGCGTTTCTTCCAGGGGACAAAAAAAGGCACAGGAGGATTTGACACTCATGAGAAACAACACTGCTTCTTGACTACAAAAGACTTTCTGAGAAAAAATGTTCAGCTTACATATTGTACAGAAGTTATATGGTAGATATCCTTGCAAGCCCTTGTTCTGTGGAAAGACCTGCCAACACTGCATGCACTCTCTTTTAAGTCAGATCCTCCACCTGAACATTTATTCATTTACAAGTCTTTAAAAAGATGCATTAATATATTTCAATGACAAAGCATGCATCATGTTATTTCCTCCTCTGGTTGATCAAATATACTGTCTTGGGTTTCTATTTTCTGGCTCTTCCAGGCAAGGGTGGTCTTTAATTTTGCTTGCTAGCAAGTACCAGTGAATAACAACAGAGGTTCTAGAGTTAAGGTTATCAGAGCTGTACTCTAATACTATTTTTTCAGCCCAATAATTTATTTTAATTTTCTTTTCTTTTTAAATTTCTCTTGTTTAGTCTAGCCCTAAAGATGATTTTTCATTTTGGGATGTTTGAACCCAAACATCATTTTGGGATGTTTGGGATGGGACCTGATAGCTATTTGAGCAACAGAACCATGAACAATGGATGCATTTCTCTTCCCTGTATATGAATGTACCCAACAGACCAAGGCACCTAAACCCAGAGAGGTGAAGCTTAAGACAGGGGAACTGGACTTGATGGCCCAGAAGGCCCCTCACAGTCCCATATTTCCTATTAGCCAGTTCGAGTTGTATCCGTGTACATTGGTTTAGTCAGGGATGATAATTTTCTGTGATTTTCTATGATACTGCCTTGAGCAGAGGGATGAACCAGATGATCTTGCAGGGTTCCTTCCAGCCCTACTTTCATAAAATCTTATCAGCACCAAATTCAGTGCTGTAGATTCTACTATGATGGTCAGACACTTATATCCTGTTGAATATATCCTGTCTTTAACATCCTCCTGGATCAATCCCCCCACCCTTATAAAATGGACATACACTGCAACTTTACTCATTCTAATACTGACATGAATCTTCATTAAAGATTGCAGAACATTTTGAGGCTCTTCCCTGAGTTGAATTACTATATATCCACACACATATACCCACACAGGTATGCATGCCTTATGTATAATACATATTTAATACAGAGTAATGAAATGTTTGGAATCATTTTTAAGCAGCAAGAAAAGAGGAAATATCCACAAAGGAATCCCCTTTCTAGACGAACAAACATACTAATGAGACATTACAGAAATCATTGTTGGCTTTACAGACTCTTATGATTGATATGAGTGGCCTGGGTGATGGCATTCAAAACCAGATTTCAGCATTTGAAGATTATATTAAAATGGGAATGTGAAACAAAGCAGCCAGAGACCAAAGGGAGTAAGATTATTTAATTACTTGGATTAATAAACAAGGCAATTATGGAGTTCAGTGAAAGAAAGACAGAAGAATCTTCGAACAAAGAATGAAAAGAAAGTAAATGTCTCAAATGGAACATGTAGCAGCCAACTGACCAGAAAAAAGGGATTTGGGAATTATTAGAGAGAAATCCCTAAAGCTGCAGCTCAGTGAAAACTGCACTAGAAAAGGCAAACATGATGTGGGCTTTATTTTGGGACCACAACAGAAATCAAAAGAGATAGTGGTTCTGCTACAATAACAATGCAATACAAGGTTCCAGATAAACCCAAGCTTTAGTGCTGTATTTAATACCAGCCACCACAACATACACAGAAATGAGAGAAATGTTTTTGAAGGAATATAAGACAAGAGCAGCTAAAATACCTGGCATAAAGTTATGACAACATGGGCATGTCTACACAAGACATTTACTGTGGAGTAGACTAATTATCTCTGCAGTAAACCTCTTGCAGCTATACATGTGGCCTATTAGGCCACAGGAAACTAATAAGCCTCGCAGCAGGATAATACTTGTAAATACAAGTGCTGCATTTACAAGTATTGTAAACGTAGTACTTGTACAGTAAAAGCTCTGTTATCCATCATCCCCCGGGAATAGGGGATACTGGATAATAAAATATACCAGGCCCTGTGGGCCCCACGGGACAGGGAGGCAGGCCCCACACAGCCTGCTATGCCCCGGGCCATGGGGCTCAACAGCACAGGCTGCTTTGTCACGGGCCATGGGGGCTCGGCAAAACTGGAAGTGCCATGGTGGGCACTTCTGGTTTTACTTTATCTTACAAGCCAGCATGCCAGTTAATAGAGCATGCCAGCTTGTCAGGTGCCAGTTAAAGGAGCTTTTGCTGTATTAACTACTACACGTGTAGATAATGTTGCAGCTGGCTAGAGCATGAGGGTGCTTCAGTGCGGAGGTTGCCCGCTGGCTAGCTCCAATACTGGAGCACTCTTGTGCCCCAGCTAACCCCTCTGTAGTACCTTGAGCCTGACTGGAGTAGCCCCAGGTTGGTAGTCTGACCCCCTGGGTCTCCTGCCAGCTGGGACTGTTTCTACCCAACTCAACATGTTGCAGGCCCAGGCGCATGTGAAAATGGCACACCCAGAAGCAATAAACTCCAGCACAATATACGCCAGAGTTTATTGCTCTGTGCTAATAGCACATGTAGATGTGGCTTTCCCTCCTTCTCTTCTGTGGGGAGGAGAAAAATGTTGCCATACAATGTTGATGAAGGAAATTAAGCCATGCCAAGTCACTTCTTTACACTTAAAAACCACTAGGAGGGAGGTGAGGCATGAGTAGGACATAGGAGGACTTTTAGGAAAGTAGAAAGCTGATTTAAGTAGAACACATGAACTGAAGAGATTTCTAGCTGAAATTGTAATGGAAGAGGAACAAGACCTCTGCTGATTTAGTTGGGCCTGCTAAAGGCTGGGGTTTTCTTTTGTATTCGATGATGCACAAATCTAACAACAATATTTCTCTGCATCCTTATATGCTTACCCTGCTGAAGCTTCGATCCTTGTGAACTCAATACTACTTATAAGAATTAATTGGCATGGAAGAGGGTTTTTTATCGTTATAGTTTTTATGTCCATCTCTTGTAAACTGGTCAAAATAATTTATCTATTCCAAACCTAGGCTAAATCAAGGACTGAGGACAGCCAGGGCAGGAGACTGTCTATAAGAAGACTGTGGGGTGAGTGCAGAGGCATGGCTCCTTCACTGTCATTCTCAATACTGGATATTGAACAAATTTCTACACCTGTCTTTGTGCCACACAGGCAGTGGGAAGGATAGAAGTTGTTCTACTAAAAGCTTTTGTTGGGCAGGATGGCTTCAGGGGCTAAAATATACTTCTGCTTGCACAAAAGGCCTAATCCAAGCCTATTGAACTTCTTAGAAGTCCATTTGCAAACATCTGGAAAAGGAAAGGTTGACCACAAGCAGCCAGCATGTATTTACTATGAACAAATCGTGCAAAATAAACTTGATCTCCTTCTCCAACAAGACAACTCACTGGGTGGATGAAGGGAATGATGTGGATACAGTGTATCTGGACTTCAGCAAAGCTTTTTACAGTGACATATTTTATAGATTTAATAGACATTAGGGCTGGAAGGGACCTCGGAAGATCATCGAATCCAGCCCCCTGCCCCAGAGGCAGGAAGTCAGCTGGGGTCAAAGGATCCCAGCAACATAAATGTCCAAAAATATGGCCTTCTCATAAACATATTGGATGCATGTTAGCTAGACAGAACTACTACAAGGTGGATGGACACCTGGCTCAATAGCCACAAGCAAATGATAATTATAAATGGATCCATATCAGAATGACAGGAGATTTCAGGTGGAGACCCACAGGGGTCTCTCCTGGGTCCTAGTGCTTATTAATGATGTGTTTATTAATTATTTGGATCATGAATAGAGAGCTTCCTGTGCAAGTCTGCAGACACCATGAAACAGCGAAGGATTGAATGATGATAAATGCAAAATGTTATACCCTAGGAAGAATAGGAACATTAGGTAGAAGAGACAAAAGGTGCATCTTTATCCAGTACTAGTTAAGCCTCTCTTAGAGTACTGTCTGCAGTTTTGTATTTCACATTTAAAAAAGGACATGGACAAGTTAAGAGAGTGCCCAGAGGCAGGTGACAAAAATGATGAAAGGCTTGGAAGGCAAGCCATACGAGGAGAGTGTGAAGGAAACAGGCATATTCAGCTTGTGGAAGAAGTGATTAAGAGGGGACACGATAGTAATCTTCAAATATCAGAAGGGCTGCTATAAAGAGAAGGGAAAATGCCTTTTCTCTCTTACTGCCTGTGGGGGCCGAGGGGGAATCGAGGATCAAGAGTCCTCGGGAACGTTAGCTGGGGTTGCGGCTGCAATCCCGTGACGGGCAGATGGGTACTCTCTATCACCAGAGCGGAATTAGGCACAGACGAGACACGTATCAATTGGAAAAAACAGAGGTAGCTTTACTTACACTGTAGAGTCGTATACAGCACAGGCAATTGTAGTTGCAAAATTCTACTCTCTAATCGTTAATCGAGGAGTTCTTGTAGACCGGGTAGCTCGGGTCTAACTCGGGCATGCAACACGGAGGATATGTCGCAAGGCTTCGCCGACAGGGAGTCGTTGGCAGGTGATCAAGCTGCCGGAGTTCCACTCCAGGGGGAATCATGGAGTTCTCCACCTAGGGCGGAAACACCCCTAACCTTTTATATGGCTAGCGAGCCAATTGCCAGCCGCCACGTGGGAATAATTTAACATCAGCCAATCGTATTATGCAAATCTGCATTTCCTCAGCGGGAACTCTATCCACGTCGGACCTCTTCACCATGCCGAGACTTCCCCTGCCTTACCGTGCCTTGTGCTAGAAAGTTCCACTGTGTCGAGGCACTAATCCAAATTAGCTCTGACACTGCCAAGAACAGGATATAGACTAATGGCTTGAAGTTGCAGCAAAGTAAGTTGTGGCATCTCCATCATTGGAGGTGTTTAAAGAGGTTGGACATAAATTGACACTTCCCATGCTTCTGAGCTTTGCTGGTTGGCACAAAGGGCCAGGAAAGATATTTTTCCCCTTCCATTGCTACATCTGTCAGAACTTTTTTTTTTCTCCCCACTTTCCTCCAAAGCATTAAATGTTGGTTGCAGTCAAACCTGGGAATTTGGACAGGGATGTGCCAGTGTTCCTGCTGGGATTAAAACCTGGAAGTTCCTGATGAGCGGGTCTTGCCCAAGGTCAGGCTGATTGCCATATTTGGGGTCAGGAAGGAATTTTACCCCATGGTCAGGTTGATAGGTACTCTGTTTCACTTTCCTCTACATTGGAGGCTTGGCTGTCTTCCTTGCAGGTCTTGAGTGCATTTTGACAACCCTTGCAGCAGCATAACACTGATCACGTTGTCCCCCTGATTTACCTGTGTAAGGTTAGTTGTGTGACAGGGTTGATTGTGTAAGTTTTACTAAGAGGTTAGACAAGGATTTGTATGGGATGGTTTGGATAGTGATGATCCTGCCTCAGGCAAGGGGTTGGATTAGATAACCTCCAGAGGTTCCTTCCAGCCCTATTTTCTATGATTCTGTGAATCATTTTTGATTGGTGTGATGGCCATTGAATAGTCCTAAAATAAATGCAAAGTATGGTCTTCTCTAGCACTTACTGCCAGTTATTGGAATCTGATCCAACTCTCCAAAGACATCACTGTATTGAGTTCTGGAGTGCCAATATGCTAATTTGATCTGTAGGGTAATAATCCAGGTAGGTGATGAGTCAAAATCTTAGCTTGGAGTTGCAAGCATTACACCAAGCTTGTGTGCTCAGTGGGCATATCAGACAGCCATCTAGACAAAGAAATGGTGCAACAGAAAATAAGGCTGCTCAAGCATTTATTTTCCCCATTTACCACACACACCCAGGGTAGTGTTTTATCCTTAGTTTACAGTGATGTTCATGTATAATTAAGGCATAGAAAGCACTAGATTATCTAACAAGGGGTTTGGTGAAAGCAAATCACATAAAAGACATTTGAATTCTATGCTTCTGAAATGAGATGAGACATAGATTTGAGTTTTACTTTAGACCCAACTGCTCCTTTGAAATTTGCCCAGGCCATTAAATCATTTTTATCCAGTTGCATGGCAGAGGTTTTTTATGAAAACCCAAAACTGGATGAAAATCCCATCTTCAACTCAACATATACAATTAGTTTCAAGTAGACTGTATATATTGTCTAATGTCTATTGTAGTTCTATACTTCAGTTTCTAAGGTATTGTACCTCAAAAAGGTGGTTGAATGGCACCTCAGCCCCCTCTCTCTCCCCTGTATTAGTAATAAAAAAAGATCATTAATTTCCTGTCATCATATTTTTCCCTGTCTTGTACTATGAAGAAAAAAAGAAAAAACAAAACAAAAAAACCTTTCTGACTTCTGTGTACTATTATAGAGAAACAAACATAAAGCAGAGACCCATAATTTCCTTTGTAAGTCATATTAAACTTTTAATATGCTCTGCCATGAGAGGAAGCATTTATGAAGAAACATTAATAACTGGAAAGTGACTGGGTAGTAAATAATCTAGAAGATAACAAGGTGATAGAAAATAGCCAACATGGATGTCAAGAACAACTTATGTCAAACTAATCTAATTTTTGTCTACAGCACAACAACAGACTTTGTGTATAGGGGAGAAACAGTAGAAGATATGTCTGGAATTTAGTAAGGCTTTTGACCCTGTTCCACATGACATCCTCTTAAGCAAATAAGAGGATGTCATGATCATCTTAAACAAATGGAACTATGGTCTAAAGGAAATCACCGTAAAGTGGGTCCACAACCAAGTGAAAAACTACGTTCAAACAGTAGTTAGCAATAGAGCACTTTCAGACAGGACAAATGTATCAAGTGGGATTCTTCAGGACCCTGCATCTGGAACTATTCAATATTTCCATTAATGGCCTGGATGAAAGAATGGAAGCATACTTATTACATTTGTAGATAATATCAAATTGGAAGCGATTAAGAACACTTTGGAAGAAAGGACTAAAATGCAAGGACATCTTGACAAATTGGAGAAATGGTCTAAAATAAACAGGATGAAATTCAATGCAGACAAACTCAAAGTACTACACCTGGTACAAATAAGCAGCTGCACCAATACAAAATGGAGAATGACCGATTACTCAGGAGTTCTGCAGAGAAGGATGTAGGTTTTATAGTAAACCACAGAGTAAATACGGGTCAACAATTACATACGGTTGCAACAAAAGTCAACATGGCCGTGTCTACTAGCTCATTACTACTGTGCAGTAGTGTCATGTGGAAGGAAGTGCAGTGCAATGCTACTGCACAGTAGTAATGAATTACCACGCAGTCAGTGTCACCTAAAAGTCAATTGGTGATGCTACTGCGCAGTCTGGTTATTGTGCTTTCATTTAGTACTTGCTTATACAAATTGTTGACTTATATTTACTCTGTGGTTTACGATAATGCTTATATAAGTATTAAATAAGTATGCAGTAATGACTGCGGAGTCAGCGTCTCATGTGGACGTGGACACCACATTGATATGTTCATAGGAGAACCATAGGCAAGGGATGTGAAGTAATTCTTCCATTCTACTTAGCCCTACTAAGGATTCAGCTGAAGTATCACATCTCACTTTGTGTACCATCTTGAAAGATGTAGACTAACTGGAAAGAGTCTACAGAAAAGCCACAAAACCAAGCCAGAAGTCATTACCTATACGGAAGATTGAAAAAAATCATGTTTGTTCAATTTGAGAGAATATTAAGAGACAACATAAGAACAGTGCTCTACTAGATAATAATACATTGAAACAATTTTTCTAACTTTGAAGAACCTTCACCACAGGCGAAACAAACATCTTTTGAGTTGATGCTGCCTTATAGGAAAGGAATGGGCTAAGTGACCTTTCAAGTTCCCTCGTTTTCTATGATAGGGCCTGGTCTCTGATTTGCATCCAATAAAAGAATGTGTCATGTGAAAGGTGTCTACCTCTTAATAGTGGTTCTTCTATCATGTGAAATGGCTGCCTGGTCTCAGTTGGGTTCCAGACAATAAGGAAACCTTCAGAACCACTAAAGGACAATTTTCTTTGGCCATGGGAGCAGACCTGCAAAAGGACTGAACAGGCAGACCCAACTACCATTTGACATCGCATGGTTCCTTCAGTTTGCCATAAAGACCTGATTGACTTTGTGCTCTAGAGGAAGTTTTCATGGCCAGTGCCCATGTTACAAAGAATGTCAGTGCACAGAACTGACAGTCTGACCCAGACACTTCTTCACCATCAAGAAACAGTTTAAAGAAAAAATAAAATAAACATTTTCTGTCAGAGGAAAGCCAAGAATTTGCATTTTGGCAAAGGAAACTCATAATACCAAGTCTGCAGCTGAAGAAATGGGAAAGATAGTAAGGATCCTGTCAATGTTATAAAGCTTACCTTATGAAACAGGGAATGGAACAGTTATTTCTGAACTTTGCATTTAAGTAACGGTTTTATGGGAGAGAAGAGTTAGAATTGAACTCTCACAGCAACATCTCTGCAGGGCTGGAAACAGCAATAACTACCTTTAGTCACTTAAACATAATAGACATTCAAGGAGCAGCCTTCTTTGAGTGAGAAAGTGCAATATTCACATACACTCTCTTAGTAACAATCCATCATCAATTGACAAAACTGTGAATTATTTTATAGCAAGAATTAGCGCATGCTAATAAAGAAAAATGACTTACTGGATTCTAGGCAATACAGATCTCATTCTGATCAGACCACAATGCAGCACAGTTTTGAGATTCATTATATTGGTATCATCTTTCCACAGTTCCATGTTAATGAGGATCTTAATATGTTTGTGTATGGAAATGATTCAGCAATTCTTTTTCCCCCTGCACAAAAGTCTATTGAGCTGATAAATGCAAGGATAGAAAGTCATTTTGCTCACACTCTTAGCTGAGCTAATTAAACAATTTGTTAGAAAAATAAATTTACAACTAGAAACACTAAACTTCATTACATGGAACAACCCTTTTTTTTTAATCTATCTGCTAGATTAAGGAATCAATCTTAATTGGAAATATAGTAGAGAAATATGGCATTGATTAAATACATTGGCCTGAATTCTGTCCTGGGCCAATGGAGAAGATATAGATCAGCATTCTGTCTTTCCAAGGAAAAACGAGACAGCATGCTACCCACTAGGGGTGTGCAAAACAGGCCATGTTCTATTTGGATTTGGCCTGAATCGGGGACAGCGAATCAATTCATTGATTCATATTACTGACCCCGATTCGATTCGGCCGAATCCAAATGTGAAGATTCGCTGCTGATTCGGAAAATCATCGATTCGGCCATAGACACAGCTTTAAATGTTTTTTCTACATAACTTGAGGTACCAGGCATGGCTCATGAATGCTGCGGTGCTGGGGTGGATGGAGCATCCCACAGGAGCACAGGGCCCCCCTCACATGTGCTCAGCAGTGAACCCAGAAGTGGACTGGAAGTACTTCTGGTCAACTTCCAGGTTCACTTCCAAGCATGTGGGGCCCCCTCCCCATTCCCCCCAGGCTTGGTGATTGGCCACAGGGGAACCCTGGGTGCCCCCCAGACCCAGGAGGCAGCTGTTGCTAAGGCGGGGGGGGCGCTCCCTGTGCACTCCCTGGTGGGCCCAGAAGTGGACTGGAAGTGCTTCTGGTCCACTTCTGGGTCTGCTGCCGAGCATGCTGGGCAGCTCCCCACACTCTTGTGGGACACTCCATCTGCCCAACTATCACGACATTCATGAGCTGCCTGGTACCTTGAAGTATGTAGAAAAAATATTTAAAGCTGTGTCTATGTCCGAATCACCAAATCTTTCCGAATCTCTCCAAATCAATTCAGAGGATTCTGATTCAATTTGGAGAGAGTAAAGGGCCTCCTGGTTTGATTTGGATTCAGAGATTTGGCCATCAAATTGGGCCCAATCTCCACCAGATTGAATCAGTGACTGAAACTTCGCACAACCCTACTACCCACCCTACCAAAATCCACGGAGCACTCTTTTCTTTACAATTTATCATCTCTACTTGAATGAAGAAGCGTATTCTTACTGTTGGTTCTCAGCTTTTAGGCTCAGAGGACCTGTCTTTGGTTTCTTGTGTGACCTATGTGCCATTCAAGTCTGGTTTATGATGCCTAACAACAGTCATTTTGAAGCCTCCTATTTTCACAAGTATCTACTAGTTTCTACTATATTCAATTGCAGTTGCAAGAACTCAGTGTCATAAAAAAATCTGGAGAGGTACTTTCAGCCAAAAAACTTTTTGGGGAGACTGAGAGATTCACAAGTCCAAAACATTTTGTAGTAGCACAATATTTTTGTGAACTGACCATCTTGGGGGTAAAAAAATTAAGAAATTCTAAAACAGTTATCATTACAATTTATCATTGGAAAAAAAAAGTTTCTTGTCAGAACTCCTTCAGTTTTACTTAAAATATTAAAAATGCTCAAAATCTAAACAAAATACGTTGTTTGAGCAGAAACTTTTTTTTAAAGAAAAATACTTCATTTTTTCAAAGTGACAGCAAGCTGGCAAAAATCAGTTTTTTATATAGCTCTAGATGAGATTTCACTGAAAGGGCAGGTAGGGGAAGCCATTTGTATTTCACAACAGCAGTATTTATTAAATCTAGATTCTAGAGAACCCGAGAATCTTAAGAAATATTTGGATGCTTATCTTGCTGGGATCCTTTGACCCCAGATGACTTCCTGCCTCTGGGGCAGGAGGCTGGACTTGATGATTTTCCAAGGCCCCTTCCAGCCCTAATGCCTATAAAATCTATGAACCCAAGAAAACTCCATATTCTTGAGTGCCATGTCCTGAGATTGTAACTATTAATTGTACTTATGTACAAATGCAGAGCCTCTTGTACCACTTAGCATCTCGAACAGTCAGTCTCCAGAGGGGTAAGTGATGATATAAGGCAAGTGATATAAGATAGGATGAAGTAAGTGGCCATTTTTTAAATGCATTTCATTTTCTTCACCTGGGCAATAAATCATCCCTTTAGAGCTTATTGATACTGGCTAAATTCCATTTTTTTTTGTTAGGTGCCAATAATGCACTTGATCCAGAAATCATTTTAGACCTTTGCATGGAAAATTATTTTTAGAAGTATTGCATTACCAACTCCAAGCCATGGCCTCATTTACCAGACAAGCTGTCCTAGCAGTTAATAATGAGATGGTCACCAAGTGCAAAAGCTTATGGTCTAGATAACAGATGTAATATACACTCACCTTAGACTACCCTGTTCATTTTGTTCAGTTATTGAATAGTGCAGCAAATTAAAGAGGTTAAAAACAATTTGTTCTGCCTATGGGTTCAATTCTTTCAGGTTCTGAAAATTCTGGTACCAACCCAGCACAGCACGCCTACATAAAGTTAAACGAGGCTCTAAATATTTGCTAGTGCTGCACTGACAGTACTCAGGATCAAGCCATATAAGAGAAAAGAAAATCAAACCAGGGTTATTGGTTTATGCTAATTTGGGCAAGTGTTGTGAATTTATTGGCCAGTTTGTGAGTTTTTGATTTTCTACACAAGTATCTCAGCTTTTATTTAAACAACACTCATCTTCTAACCTACAAGCTTGTGAAGGGGGCGGCTTCCTTAAGAGAAAGTGGATTCTCAGTGTAGTTGATACATTTCAGCACCCTCTCATTAGCAATGTCTGGAATATGTCTAGAATAATGGTATTATAACTACATCAGTTACTGCAGATGGCTGAAAGGTCTGGGGCAAGCAGGATAATGGCGAGATCATACTATGGAGCATACCCAAAACACCAGTATTATCATGACAAATCCTACAAAGGAAGCAAAAAATAAGGAACAGGATACTAAGATTGAATTTCTTGATAAATTTAAAATTATTCCTGTACCATATTTGCCTCTTCACTAACATTATTAACACTGGGGTAAATGAGTCGTGTTTCCTAAAGGTGATGTTTAATTTATTTGTATAAATCATATCATTTGGAAAATACAGTATTTGCACTATTCCTGCCCCTTCACCCCCCACCTTCACAAAAGACCTGAAGGACCTACAAGAAAGGTGACTTCCTTGCACATGCAATTCAAATATGAAATGGCTTAATCTGCCTACTGGTAGTGTAAATGCAAACATGAGCATAAATTGAGCTGAAATGTTGCACTCTGTATGACCCCAGCATATTAGTTGTGAAGTCGCTGACCTTTGCATACAGACCTGATTTGGGAGATATTATTTTTGCTCTGGTGCTTAGAGTAGTGTATTCATTTTAACAACTGAAATCTGATATCATACAAAGATACCTTTCTCTCTCACCTGTTCTGAGTGTGAATGTGCTATAACATCAGTTGTTACGACAGTGGATCCACAGATCTCAAATTATTCTACAGATATTAATTAAGCCTCAGACTACCCCCTGTATTGTAGCTTCATAGATTGGGTGCCATTAGAAATTGCACATGTATTGCCCACCACTGTTAAGTTTATGCCTCCTTTTTAATTTAATTAAAAGGAATATATAAAATAGAGGAGTAAAGAATGTCACTACAGTACAGCAATGACTTGGCAATTCGTGAGGAAAGATTTGTCTCAAACCCTATGCTTTATTTTCCTGGCAGAAAATTACAGACATACTTAAAACTATGCCTAGCCTTAAGCATGTCTTATTGATTTGAAATGCTTGAGTATTTTGCTGAATCGGGGCCTTATTTTCTTGTAATCAAGTGATTCTCCTCCTTCCGATGACCCACCTTCCAAATAATGTTGGTAAATTGACAAGCCTGAAAAGCATTCATTTTCTTTATGCTTTCCTGTTTCATTCACACATTGTCATTTGTCTCCATGATAACACAAGGATAAAAAAAGAAAGCAATGCTTGCTTGGTTTATACAGTATGTAGCTATGCCTCTCTAATTCTATATGCTTTTCTCTTGATTTACAGTATTCCTATTCATCCTATCGCATCAATCACTGCATCTCCCATTTACAGAAAGAGCAGTAACTAGAAAGATGCAAAGGGCGGGGGGCGGGGGGGTGGAAAGTCCAACACACAAATTGCCACGTAAAGAATGGCTGGTGTTAAATTTCTCTCTGCAGAGGCAGACAGATAAAATCTGGCATGTAGGCATCTCAGCTGGGAATGCCTGTTCTAACTTCATTAAACTGTGATTACTGAATTCAGGGGGGAAGATGATGCCTCCTTTAAGGGAACGCACAATCCCTAACACAGCTTTTTCCTAAAGGGAAATCAGTATGACAAATAGCTTGAAAGATAAGTGTGATATTTCTATGGTAATTCTATGTTGCCCTCGACATTCTAATGGCAAATGTAGGTAACGGTAAGGTAGACGATATACAAGTCTGACATTTCAGCATGTTATTAACTACGTGATGCATATGCCAAAGCATCCCAAAAACAGATCGTTCCTGCTTCTGTGGTTGAAAATTGCCAGCTCTCATTTCCTCCAAGCAGCTAAGACTGAGTGCTGCCTCCAAGATGTGTCTTGCATCAGGTGACAAGTCTCCTCTTCCACTATAATATTTCCATTCCCAATTAAAGGCACTGGCTGTTCAATCAGTGATTGAAGTTTTTCAACCTCACACTCCTACTTGCAGGGCTATCAATGGATTTAAAAAAAACAAACTCAACAAACAGAACCCAGGCCTTCCTACTAGGCTACACAGGCTCACTCCTGCTTACTTTGCTTCTTGCCACACGACTCTCATAATTTTGGCTCCACCATACACCAGCTTTAACGGGAGATGTGGAAGGTGATCCTTAGCCAGACATTTGCTCAGTTTTCCACCTACAACACTCCCCTGTGAACTTGATGATGTTGGTTGGAAGCCATCATCCACTCCCTAGGTGATATTATAGGTTGGTTGGTATATGCATCATCCACTCCCTAGGCGATGCTCTAGGTTGGTTGGTATATGCATCATCCACTCCCTAGGCAATGCTCTAGGTTGGCTGGTATATGCATTGTCCACTTCTTAGGTGATATTCTAGGTTGGCTGGTACATGCATCATCCACTCCCTAGGTGATGCTATAGGTTGGTTGCTTTATGCATCATCCACTTCCTACATGATATTCTAGGTTGGTTGGTATATGCATCATCCACTCCCTAGGCAATGCTCTAGGTTGGTTGGTATATGCATCGTCCGCTTCCTAGGTGATGCTCTAGGCTGGTTCGTATACGCATCATCCACTCCCCTGTTGATGTTCTAACCCCTGAAGTATGATGGAAAAGGTACCTACTGTTAGAAGACTTAGTATTCTGGATTCTGAGAAGACAGAGGTGCCTCACAGGTTGTAGTAATAGAAGTTATAATTAAGAGAGTCTTCCTAACAAGAGACTGAGGAAGTTAGAAACTGGGATACAGTCCTTCTGGAAGCAGCTAGGCAGGAGTTAGTTAGAGAGAGATCAAGAGTCTGCAGAGGTCAACTACTGCTCCAAAATAAAATTAATTATTTAGTTATTTTCATTCACCTATGCCTGTATTTATTGAACCAAATTATCATAACTGGTAAATGAGGTCTCATTCACCAGTTATGATCTGGAAGAACTTGAGCTCCAAACTGAAAGAGGAGTTGGAAATGGAGAGCAAGCAAAGCAACATAGCCACGTGGAAGGACAAGGCCGCTGTAAGTGATCTTCCTACACAGTTACAGTCTAAGTAAAAGGAATTAGTCAAGGAAGTTTTGCAACCTCAGCCTACCTTCCTGATTTTGGCCAATGTAGCAGAAAGTTGAGGGGTATTCAGAAAAAGGTGAGAGCAGTACACCTAGCAGGCACAGGGGCAAAAGAGAAAAAATGACACAGTCAAAACCTCAGTTTTCTTGCATATTGTGGGGAGGAAGCCCTTGCTATTTATAATACCTTTAAAGAGACAAAGAACTGGGCTTTTGGGAACTTTACAGGATCTCTGATGAGAGGGAGGAGTATTTGTGGCATTGCAAACACTGCATTACAAGAAAGGTTACTGAGAAGGGAGAGATGTAATCCTAGAAAAGATTATCCAAAAGTGCAGGGCAACAGAAACTGTGAAGGCCTAGGCTGCAAAGCTGAATGCATCAAAAGGGGTTGTCCATGTAGTCAGCATGAAAGAACGTGGCCAGAAGAAGCCAAGTCAAAGGCTGGAATTTTCCACTGGTAAAAAGCCACCTCACAGAGTGCAATTATCCATTGGCAAGGAGAATAAAAAGGGGGAGCGAGCAAAGAAACAGATGTATACCACATGTAGAAGGCAACATGGTTCCCAAAGTCATGCTGCATTTGAAAAGCTCTATTGTAACTGTAACAAGACTAATCATTTTGGCAGATGTGGCAGGTCCCAAACACAAGAACTTCAAGTACATACAGCTGAGCATATACCAGAAGGATTTTATATAGATACATTAGAATTGAGCAAAATCAGGAAGGGGGAACAGATTTTGCCAACAGAAGTGCAAGGAGCAATGGTTTCATTTAATTTTGACACTGGTCAAGTTAATATTTTTCCAGAACATGAGTATAAAAATTTAAAATTAGGGCCAAAAGTGAGTCCAACAAACCTCAAAATAACTGCCTATTTAAGAAGAAATATGCTAGTGAAAAGGAGATCTATGTCTAGCATTCAGTATGAAAACAGAGTACACAAATTCCCATTAATTGTGATACCTAAGGAAATGACACCAGTCTGGGGTCTGGCACTTTGTAAGAAACTGAATCTAGTTAAGTGTATAATTGCAGTATACAAGGTTCTTTGGGTAAATGTCATATCTTTTTTTAGACCAACTAAATAGTTGGAAAAATTGTTCTTTGCAAGCTTTCAGGCACAAATGCCCTTCTTCAGGTGTAGGGACAGTCTGCTGATATTTTGTGTTATCCATGATGGAAGAGAAGCCAATATGCAACATGCAGGTGTGTGAAAATGCAGATGCACAGCAGTGTGGATCAGAGGTCATAGGAGACAATAGGTGTGAGACAAGTAGGTGGGGGTGGAAAAGGGGGAAATGTTGACCTGGTGAAAAAATGTTACTGCTAAAATGCAGAGAGGTGAACTGGGATTATCAGACGGCAGGCAGGTTATAATGTGCCATAAATCCAATATCTATATTTAACCCATGATTTTTTGTATCCAGTAGATTTATGAAGTGAAGTTCACTGCCTCTTCTACAAATGGTGTTTTGTAAATCCCTTTGAGGATTAGAAGTGAGATACTGGAGAGAGAGAGTGGTTCTCCTGTGAGAAGTGTGCACCTACAGGTAATTGGGTATTTTTGTCTTTGATTGATTTTCAGTGTGCATTCATTCTCGTATGCAGTTGTTGTTTGGTTTCTCCTACATATACATTTTCCATCAGGGCACTTAGTGCAGTGGATGAGATATAATACATTTCTGGAGGTGCAGGTGTAAGACCCAGGAATGGTGATGGTTCTGTTGTGGGGTGTTGCTATAGTGGGAGTGGTGGAGAGGTGTTGGCAGGTTTTACAGTTCTTGTTCCAGTATGGTCTGGATCCATTTGGTGTGCTTTGGGTCATAGGAAGTTTGCTTCTGGTGATGTGATTGGTGAGGTTCGGGGCTTGTTTAAAGGCCAGAATGGGTGGTTCTGGGAAAATCTCTTTAAGAACTTTGTCTTCTTTTAGTTTGTGTTGCAATTGTTTGAGAATTTTCCTTATAAGTTCCAGGGAAGGATGATATGTCATAGCTAATGGTGTGCGATTTGTGGGGATTTTATATTTGTATTGCAGCAATTCTTCATGTGGTATCCAGGTGGCTCGGTCAAATGTGTCCATCTCTTTGGAGAAGTGTCCTTGTAGAGTGAAAGCCCTTTTAAGATGTGTGAGCTGATGATCATGGTTATTCTCCTCAGTCTAAATTTGGTGGTATCAGAGGGCTTGGCTGTACATTACAGCTTTCTTGGTTTGTTTAGGGTGATTGCCGATTCTGTGCAGATATGTATGTTGGTCTGTGGGTTACTTGTATATAGTGGTTTGTATTTTACCATACTGGATATGGACAACCGTGTCTCAAAAGGAAAAGTTGATGCTGGAGTATTCAAGAGAAAGTCTGATGGAGGGGTGATGATTATTGAATTTGTGATGGAAATCAGAGATTCCAGGTTTTCAGTCCAAATGATGATGATGTCATCTATATATCTTAAGTGCAACATGGGTTTGATGGTGCAGTTTTTGAGGAATTCTTCTTCCAGGGGTGGCCCATGAAAAGGTTGTCATATTGCAGGGCCATTTTGGTGCCCATAGCTTTGTCCATTGTCTGCAGGAAGTGTTAGTTGTTGAAAATGAACTTGCTGTGTGTGAGGATGAAGTGTATAAGTTCAGTAATATCTTTAGGTCTGCACTCTCAGTTGTAATCTTGCTCTTGTAGGTAAGAAAGGCTTGGTTACAGGATAAAAAGTCATGTAATTCATGCCTTCTGATGATCTTCCAGGTCATCATAGCCCAAATTGGACAATCTTCTTAGGAAGAAGAAACCAATTGTTCCAGAACACCAAAAGCAACCATGTCCTTATGGGAAGCAATGTACCTATGGGGCATGTCCCTACAACGGAGAACGTGTTTTCCTAGGAACAAATAGTAGCGGCACTCATTTGTGCCGCTACAAATTGTCTCCAGGCACATTGCCCCAGGTGAGTAGGGGAGGCTGGGGTCAGCATCTGGGATAGCCCCAGCAGCCTTTTCTGGGGTTCTGGGGTCCTCCCAGGGCTTCAGTGGCAGCGATCCAGGTATGCAGAGTCTTGCCAGTACCCGGAGTGTACTCCAGTTTTGGGCATCCAGGTTTGGGCAGCGCATGCTGGAGACATGTATGCCAAACCCCTTTTTTGGCATTTTTTTTTTTTACACCAGGATCTCTCAGTGTCAAAAACACCTGCTGTGATGCTAATTGGCAGTGTGGCAAACGTGCACATGTGCATTCATGGGGACGAGCCCACAGTTGCATATGCAAATATTATTATGCAGGAGGAGGAAATCAGCCTCAGTGGTCTGTAGTGAATTAATTCTGTGCTACCTGCAAAACCTGCCAAACATGCAGGCTAGTCAGATCCCAGTATAAGACTCCAGTCTATCAGGTCTTGGAGAAAAAGCTTCCCACCAAAAACAAATCAGAAACTGGATCTGATACTTCAGTGGTCTGAGAAGAAAGCGAAACCTCCTGAAAGATTCACAGAGGCTTATTAAAAGAGCTGCAGAAAAGGGGGACTAGGAAAGTGAGTGATAAACACTCACTTCAGAATAACGTACTAGAAACCTCTCTTCTGTAGATGGGCATTATTGATTGTTGCATTAATTGATTTTTGTAGTTATTGTTAAGTGGGAAGATGTAGAGGCAGAAGTTATAATTTAGAGAGGCTCCATAACAGGATACTGAGGACATTGGGAATTGGGAGCTAATCCCTATGGGAGAAGCAAGCCAGGAGTTAGAGAGAGACCAAGGGTCTGCAGAGGTTGCCTGCTTCTCCAACATAAAGTTCATTGTTTCATTCTTTTCACTCACATATGCCTGTTTATTGAACCCAGTTCTATATATAGGCAACCTCTGGTTGGACATCTAAAGTCTAGCAGGGCAGGACTGGCCACATCCCTGTGCAGTGTCTACACCCTCTGGGTGTGTGTACACAGGATGCTCTGTTCACAGCAGACTAATTTGCTGCTCAGTAAAGCATCATCATCTACATGTGCGCAGCAATTAGGGTACAGTAGACTAATTTACGGTGCTGCCTGATAGTCCTATTACATACAAGTGGTATCCGGCAGTATGTAGATTGTATAAATGCATATATAGATGGTGTCGTTGGGATTAGTTTACTCCGGGTCAAATTGAGCCAGAATATATCCAGTCACATTAATTACATGTATAGACATGCCCTCTGAATTGTCATTTTGGAGACTCGTCACCCAGTCCATGTAGTGTATAGGTTGCTGAGCCACCCAGCCCTCTGTCTTTAAACTGGTGCCTAATTTTAAGACTCTAAAATTGAAACTTATCTTTAGATTTTTGTGGCTCAGACTTCCCTTGTATTGTTGGCCCAGTTGAAACTCCATATCTGATAGCTCAGAACTTGGGATGATGTTCAGAGCGCAGTCCATGGCTTAGTGTTTCACTAGCACAACTCCATCTTACAACTTTGGTCAACTCCAGAGTTAACTCTTGGTTAGCACTGGCATAGTTGAGGAGGATTCAGAATTAATACCTTATGCTTACCAATGCAGTTTCTTAACCAAACAGTCCAACATATTTTGCTGCTAGTGTAGTTAAATAATAGAGTCTTTATTCAGTAGTCAATAGGCAAAAACTCATACTGCAATGAATATCCTAAACCTGAGGAGGGGCACTTTATGCCTTAAAGCTTATCTAACATCTAACATCTCTCCCAACCATACAGTCGGTCCAATAAAAGACATCACTAAACCTCCCCTTTCCCATCCCCAAAAACGTTGCTTCTTGCATACTGAAATGTAAAACAGTTTTGGATCAAGTAAAAACTGAACACAAGTAAAAACTGAACAGGGACTTCTGAATTTGGACACACACGCACATATACACACACAGACTCTTCTGTTGATTTATTTCCTATGGGGAAAAAAAAATAGAAAAAATAAAATAGCCATTTTTGTTTATTTTTTCTTCTACATTTCACACCTTTCTGTTAGAAAATTCCAACATTCATTTAAATTGAAAATGTTAAATATCTTTCTTTCTTGTTGCTATAATTCTCCCATCATAAGATGCCAAAGAAAACTTTTCATCTAGAATCCACCTCCAACACACATGCAATCATACACATGTTGATATGAGGCAGAAACAAAGCAACCATAGCAACAGGGTAAAAATACCACAAAAAATACTAAACAGGAGTAGGAGACAAAGAAGAAGCTCTATTAAGGATAATGGATGAAGCACCCCTACATTAAATTTAAAAGTGGCACAAAAACTTTTGACTCCAAAACAGTTCTGGGCTTAGTTGTATATTGCTGTTAGTGGTTGTAACTTTGTCATCTTTAATGGAATTTTGACTATTTACGTCAGACGAGAATTTAACTGTGACAGGATGCACCCTTGGGCTGCTGTAACAGTCCCTTGATCCTTTGTCCTTACCAGCCTTTGCTCCCACCTTCCAGGGTCTTCCTCTGATATCTTTCCTGCCATGCCTTGATGTTGTTAATCAAGAGGGGAGGCTGCCCTTAGAAACTTGTGAGCTCTAGGTGCTCTTCCTAGCCCTTTTTTTGCTGCTCCATGAGCTCACCCTGGCCAGCATGCCTTGGGGCACAGACTCTGACACCCAGAGTCTCTGTCTCTCTCAAGGTCTTGTTACATGGTAATTTTAAGCACCTTCTAGAGCTCTTAACCCCAGGATTGGCTGCATGTTAACACCATCCAAGTGGCTTAAAGCAGTCCGTATTTGACTTAAAGTAATGCCACTCCAAAGCAGGATTATCTCTTGTCCCCCTAATTTTGCTCCTGTTCCATTAAGATGTAGCAACTGTCCACAACTATTCTGCCTAAGTTGAAGTCCTCCAGCATCCCAGAATGCAGTGGCCCCTCCTGAGTCAGGGCGGGAATGCCAGGGCACAGCCTGCAGTTTCATGATTAAAGTTTGTTGTTGGTCTCATTCACGTATGCCTGGGTTTATTGAACCTGGTGATCACTGCACAAATCACCAACTGTTTTTGATTTCCTGGGTAAAAGCAGTTTCTTTTCTAGAGAGCTGGTCATCCAAGTCAGGACTAAGATCTGTTATAGCAGAGCAGTATGAGAGTAACAGTGTGCTTTGTGACTGAACGTAGGACTTCAGGCTGCCACTTTACAACACTTTCTCCACCACTAAAGCGATAATGCCAACAGCACTGTTTCATGATCCATTTGAACCTAAGCAGGTAAGAAGATTTGGGTGGTGTGCTAAGGCAGGGCTATTTTCACCTCAAGGCTCTGTTGAAGACTTGACTTGCCTCTGTTTAATTTTCAAATCTTGTCTGTGGGGTTTTCTCTATGGCTTTGCCCTCCTTTAGAGATCACTACAAAAGAGCTGGATAATTCTCCTAAACAAATGAGGGGGAAGCAAGAGCTCCAAGGAGGTGTAAAGAGCAGGGTTCAGAAAGGTCCCATCTCCACTGCCCTTGCCTGACAACAACCTATGGATCTCCAGTGGAATAGCCACTGTCACTCCCCACCTGTAGGGATACCTGCCTCCTTCAGGGATTCAATGACCCACTGTCAAGATCCCAAATCTATCCCACCAAGCAGCCCTTGGTAGCAAAGAGCATTGCTTTCAGAGGTACCCTCCCTAATACTGCCTGCCCTGCCCACTCTGTGAGATCCCCTTACAGGAAAGCAAGCACTAAAGCACTATAAGAAATAGATAGGTTTTTAGAAAAGGGGTGCCTCCAATTTCATAGAAGTTATGGAGAGGGACCTTGAGCCTAAAAATACTGAGAACAACTTCAGTAGTGAATCAATCCTGTTGTGTAGCTTATTTATACCTATGAAAAATAAAGCAACATTTCCCACTTATTTTGCACCTATGTACCTGACTACACAATGTGAACAATGAATCTTAACAACTCCATTGGAGGTACAAGGGAGCAGCATGGGCACCTACAGGATGCCTCAAATGCCTCTACACAACAGCTCGAAGCATGAGGAATAAGCAGAAGGAACTCGCCCTCCTGCCAGGTAGCAAAAACCCAGACCTAGTGGGGCTTACGGAAACCTGGTAGGATTCTACCCACAACTGGGCAGTGGACATCGAGGGATACAGGCTGTACAGGTGAAACAAAGCAGGGAAAAGGGGGGGCGTGGTGTAGCACTATTCATCAAAGAGCAATACACATTCTCAATGATCAGGATGGAGTCAGAGGAGGGGCAAACTGAGGTGCTCTGGGTAAGAATGTAAGTGGGGTGTGGGGAAAGGGACTTGATAGTGGGTGTCTAGTACAGACCGCTTCACCAGGGGGATGAGCTGGACCTGAAATTCTCAGGTCAGCTCACGGAGGTTGTAAAGTCAAGGGATGTGGTTGTCATGGGTGACCTAAACTACCCAGACTTATGCTGGGAGAAGCAGTCAGCCAGGTCTGACCACTCACATAGGTTCCTAGCCAGGATATAGGATCTCCACCTAACCCAGGAGGTGCATAGTCTCACCAGGGGAAATGCCTTGCTGGACTTGGTCCTTGCCAGAGGCAATGACCTGATGAGGGGTTGTGGGTATTCAACCACCTGGGTGACAGTGATCATTGCCTGCTGGAATTTACTATCCAGTGCAGGGTGGTGAAAGCAAGCAGCAAGGCAGAGGTCCTTGAATTCAGGAGGGCTGGCTTCTGTAAGCTAAGAAGCTTAGTAGGAGAGGCACTGGGGTCTCAGAGCTTCAATGACATGGGAGTCCAAGATGGGTGGTTGTTTCTGAAGAAGACAATCCTCTGAACTCAAAGGGAATCAGTCCCAATGCGCACCAAGGGGGGCAGGAGTGCTAAGAAGCCCCCATGGCTCATCCAGGGATGCCTGACAGCAAAAAAGGAGGCCTACAAACAGTTGAAGCAAGGGGCTATCACCAAGGAGGATTACACCTCCGTTGCTTGGGACTGCAGGGAGGCAGTTCGAAACGCCAGGGCAGAGATGGAGCTAGGGCTAGTGACCAGTAATTAAGGATAATAAAAAGTCCTTTTTCAAATACATAGGAAGTAATAAGAAGGTACCAGGTAACGTGGGGCCCCTACAGGATAGGCTTGGCAATCTGGTGATTGCAGCAAATGAAAAACCTGACCTCTTTAACAAATTATTTTCTTCCATATTCCTGAACAGGGCCTGGGACATCTCCCCCACTAGAATTGTGGACGGACCCAGGGGAGGCACCACCATGCCTAGGGTCAGGGATGACCTAGTTAGGGAACTTTTGGAGGGGCTGGACATGTTTAAATCAGTAGGTCCAGATGCTCTTCACCCGAGGGTGCTGAGGGAATTGGTGGGGGTCATAGAGGGGCCCCTGGTATGGCTCTATGAGCGCTCATGGGGCACTGGCCAGGTAGCAGAGGATTGGAAGAGGGCCGACGTGGTCCCCATTTACAAGAAGGGGAGAAAGGAAGACCCCAGCAATTATAGGCCAGTCAGTTTTGCCTCGGTCCTTGGGAAGACCTTTGAGAAAATTATCCAGGAGCACATCTGAAAGGGCCCAGCAGGGAGGTAATGCTCAGGGCAACCAACATGAGTTCATTGAGGGCGGGTCCTGCCTGATTAATCTGGTTTCTTTTTCTGATCAGGTCACAAAGTCCCTGGACGAGGGTGTCGGGGTGGATGTTGTCTTCCTGGACTTTAAGAAGGCCTTTGACACGGTTTCCCACCACATTCTTTTAAATAAAAATTGGTGACTGCGGCATTGATGCCTACAGTCAGATGACTGGCAAATTGGCTAGATAGTTGCACCCAGAGGGTGGTGGTGTATGGGCTATTTTCAACCTGGATGTGGGCAGTGGATTCCTTCAGGGCTCGGTCCTGGGATTTGTACTTTTCAACATCTTTATAAGTGATCTGGATGTGGGTGTGGAAAGCACACTGTCCAAATTCACTGAGGACACCAAGTTGTGGGGTGAGGTGGGCATGCTGGAGGGGAGGGACAGAATCCAGCTAGATCTAGACAGGTTACAGAAGTGGGCAGATGAGAATAGGATGGAATTCAACGCAGACAAGTGCAAGGTGCTTCATCTAGGGAGAAGGAACCAGCAACACACCTATAGGCTGGGGAACACCCTTCTTGTCAACATGCTGGCAGAAAGGGATCTTGGAGTCATTGCTGACTCCAGGATGAACATGAGCTGCCAATGTGAGGAAGCGGTCAGTAAGGCTAAATGCACCTTGTTGTGCATCTATAGCTGCATCACAAGCAGGTCCAGGGAGGTGATCCTTCCCCTCTATGCGACACTGGTCAGGCCGCAGTTGGAGTACTGCATCCAGTTCTGGGCACTGCACTTCAAGAGGGATGTGGTCAGCATTGAGAGGGTCCAGAGGAGGGCCACTCACATGGTCAAGGGGCAGCAGGGCAGGCTCTACGGAGACAGGCTAAAGGGCCTGAACCTATTCAGCCTCCACAAGAGAAGGCTGAGTGGGGATCTGGTGGCTGTTTACAAACACATCAGGGGGGAATAGAGGGAATTGGGGGAGGCTCTGTTCCCCTGTGGCACCACCTGGGGTTACTAGGAATAACGGCCACAACTTGTTAGAGAGAAGGTTCAGGCTGGACATCAGGAGACACATTACTTTACAGTTAGGGCTGCCAGGCTCTGGAATGGGCTCCCAAGGGAGGTGGTGCTCTCTCCTACCTTGGGGGTCTTCAAGAGGAGGCTGGACAGATAACTGGCTGGGGTGATATGATCCTGGCACCCTTTCTTGCCTAGGGCAGGGGGTCAGACCTGATGATCTGTTTAGATCCCTCCCAACCCTAAGTACTATGATACATATGCATAAAAATTCAATCAGTATCTAAAATCAAAATCTTTAATGATTAGGTATTTAAGTAAATTATTGCTTCAACCTAATTTTACTATTTGCCAGTTTGCTCCAGATGCTTAGTAAATATCTAATGCTCTAGTTTCTTCTCAGTTTGCTGAGAAGAAACTCTTTTAAAATAACCTACTAAGAATGTTTAGAAACACAGACATGAATGAGTGGAAGACTAGAAAAGCAGAGCCTTAAAACACCTAACTTTAATAAACAGGCTACTAGCACTCACACACACACACACACACACATGCACACACACACACACACACAGAGTTAAAAATAATGTTTTATATAATGAGACAGCAAAGGAAGAATAAAAAAATAGTTTTAATTGAAGTGCAACATTAAATTCATTGACGAAAGGAAAAGTTCTTGTTTGTTTCAGTTAACTTTCTATTAGCTTCTTCTGTAATCTAAGTACTGTTTTAGACCTTTTCTTGAAATCTTCCTTGTATAATCAATGCTTATACAAAATATACTGGTATATATATGGTATAGAGTATATCCTCCAAAATATACTGGTAAATTTTTAAGAACATACACTATCATTTGAGAAAGTTTAGATCTGTATTTTGTTTGAAAACTTTTTTGACTGAATCGATGGGGCAAAAACAATTTAGGTGAGGTTTAGACAGCTTTGTCACAGTCTTGCTATTTCTTTTAGAACAATCTGTTTTTGGACTCCTGCAACACATAGGTGAGCCTGGAAAACATGTGTTTATTAGGCAGAATGGACTACATGTCCAAAAGCACAAAGTATTAGGAAGTACAGGCAGTTCTCAACTTACAACGTTTCGAGTTACAACATTTGGCACTTACAATGTTTATAAATTGACACCCTGCTTCACCTTTTTTACTTTAGTTTCAACTTTACAATGCTTGACCCGACGCGACACCATGCCAGAAAACAAGTTTGCTGAATCGCCCATCTCTCTGGAGAACATCTGTCCAAACCTCCTTGGACGCTTTCATTAAGAAAACAGACAAGACTCCAGAAAAATTTACAGTCAGGACTCCTGAGAAGACTCCAGCCAAGAACCCTTCAAAAAGTCCAACCAAGAGCCCTTCAAAAAATCTAGCAAAGTCACCTCAAAGAAGTCCTTCTGAATCAATATGATTGCTATTTACAAAATAAATACATTAATGTAACTATATTACTCATCTATAATTGATTGAGTACGAAATTCTGGGTTATTTTTGGTGAAAATAGGGAATCAGAACTTGGTTCAGGAACCAGCCCCCCATTTATCACGTTCCTATGGGAAAATCGGTACGTTTTGACTTACAATTGGTTCCTGAAAACCGGGTCTTGTAAGTCTGAGGACTCCCTGTATAAAGAACTATATAGAAAATGTGAACTATATAGGAAAAGTGTTTATTAGTATAGTATTTACTATATAAATCAGCACTGTGAGGTCACCCAGATTCAGATTTCACCATGCACTCTGAGAACACAGGGGAAAAAAACCCAAGATAGACAGACAAGTGCCATGAACATTGAACAATGAACATTGAGGGGCATGAGAGACTTCTGAATGAAAAATGAATGGGGTTCTGCACCACCTTTTTTTTTGCGTTTGTTTTTATTGTTTCCTAATTAGAAATATAAATGGCACAGGTATTAAACCTACCTCCCCACTGTTTCACAACTTCCTATAGAAAAACCTAAATTTCCCATAAAAAAATTGAGAAGGTTTTTAATGAAATTTTTCACAAGAATAACCTTATATTTTAGAATTGGCTAGAAAACAATGTTGTTTGTAGGCCATAAATCAGGTGTAAGGTTAATCTATCTAATTTTGATATGTTCTCTGCAAACAATTCACATCCCTTTGTGGAATAGCACTGCCGTCTTGCCATTTTCAGGAATCAATGAGAAACCTTCCCTCCTCCTGCCAATTCAGACTTTTTTTTTTTTGCTTCCATTAACGGGAGTGCATTCTCTTAACTTTTAGACCGTGTTAAAAGTACAGTTATTGTCAGAAAAGTGACAAGGTAAAAATGGCACCTTCTTACTCAGCAAATCTGTCCCTTGCAGTTATTTGAATCACATTTCCTCACCATACTCACAAGAGCTAGATTGTCAGTGTTCATACTTCTTTAACAACATAACTATTAAGAGTGAGATGGAATCCATCGTTTTGTGCTTGTTATCAAGAAATGTGTTGGAGTGGCTCCAATTATACAATCTTTAATACATTAAGAGAAAAACTTGATTTTACAAACCACTGTTTGCATCATCAGAGGTATGTTTCAATTTGTTAACTGAAGAATTTGGATCTATAGGTCAATGAGAAAGAAAAAATATAGAGAATCTTGAAGTATGATTTTTACCATCACATTTCTGAGTGGAGTGAAGGCTCATTTAAAAATGTGTATTTGTAAGAATTTCTAGTAACACATTTATAGCCCCATACTCTCGGAGTGGGGGGGGGGGGGGCAGCAAAGGCACCAGTTGCAGGGCTCAAGTGCCTATATACTAATGCTAGGAGCATGGGGAACAAGCAGGATGAACTAGCACTCCTGCTTGCACTAAACACCTATGACTTAGTGGGGCTAACAGAGACCTGGTGGGATTCATCCCATGACTGGGCGGTACATATTGAGGGCTATAGATTGTACAGAAAGGACAGGTTGGGGAAGAAAGGGGGGGGGTTGCACTTTATGTCAGTGAGCAATATACATCAACCCTCATCAAGACAGAATCCAAGGATGAGGAATTAGAAGGATTGTGGGTTAGGCTACATGGGGGGCAAGGAGAAAGGGATTTGGTGGTAGGGGTCTGCTACAGACCCCCACACCAAGGGGAAAAAATAGATGCGGGGCTCCTGAGGCAAATCTCAGAGACCATAAAAGCTAAAGAGGCGGTAGTCATGGGGGACCTAAACTACCCGGACATCTGCTGGGAGACGCAGACAGCAAGGTCCCATCGCTCACGCAGGTTTCTAACCTGTGTACAGGACCTCCACCTGACACAGGAGGTACACGGTCCCACTAGGGGGAATGCCATACTGGATCTGGTATTGGCAACAGGGGATGACATGATAGGGGACCTCCAGATCGGTAGCCATTTGGGAGACAGTGATCACCTAATAATAGAATTCACCATAAGACATCGAGTGGGTAAGCTAACTAGTAGGGTGAAAGTGCTAGACTTTAGGAATCTCATCTCAATGCACTCAGGCGATTAGTCAAGGACACACTGCAGAGTAGGAGTTTTGAAGGGATGGGAGCCCAAGAAGGGTGGCTGTGCCTTAAGGAAACAATCCTTCGGGCACAAAGCAAGACGATCCCCGAGCGAGGCAAAAAAGGGAAAGGGGCCAGGAGGCTTCCATGGCTGACCAGAGAAATCCAGGGCAGCCTAAGGGCCAAAAGGGGAGCACATAAAAAGTGGAAACAGGGTGAGATCACTAAGGATGAATATACCTCCTCTGCTCGTGCTTGTAGGGAGGCAGTTAGGCGGGCCAAAGCTACCATGGAGCTGAGGATGGCAACCCAAGTAAAAGACAACAAGAAATTGTTTTTTAGATATATAGGGAGTAAAAGGAAGGCCCAAGGAGGAATAGGACCGCTGCTAAATGGGCAGAAAAAATTGGTGACAGACAGGGGGGACAAGGCTGAACTCCTCAAAGAGTTCTTTGCCTCAGTGTTCCTAAGTGAGGGGCACGACAAGTCTCTCACTGGGATTGTAGAGAGGCAGCAGCAAGGCGCCAGACTTCCATACGTAGACCCTGAGATGGTGCAGAGTCACTTGGAAGAACTGGATGCCTTTAAGTCGGCAGGCCCAGATGAGCTCCATCCGAGGGTGCTGAAGGCACTGGCCGACATCATTGCAAAGCCACTGGAGGGAATATTCAAATGCTCGTGGCGCATGGGCCAAGTCCCGGAGGACTGGAAAAGGGCTAACGTGGTCCCCGTTTTCAAAAAGGGGAGGAAGAAGGACCTGGGCAACTATAGGCCAGGCAGTCTCACCTCCATCCTTGGTAAAGTCTTTGAAAAAATTATCAAGGCTCACATTTGTGAGAGCCCAGCAGGGCAAATTATGCTGAGGGGAAACCAGCATGGGTTTGTGGCGGGCAGATCATGCCTGACCAATCTAGTCTCTTTCTATGACCAGGTTACGAAACGCCTGGACACAGGAGGAGGGGTGGATGTAGTATACTTAGACTTCAGGAAGGCCTTCGATACGGTATCCCACCCCATACTGGTGAACAAGTTAAGAGGCTGTGATGTGGATGACTACACAGTCCGGTGGGTGGCAAATTGGCTAGAGGGTCGCACCCAAAGAGTCGTGGTGGATGGGTTGGTCTCAACCTGGAAGGGTGTGGGCAGTGGGGTCGCGCAGGGCTCGGTCCTTGGACCGATACTCTTTAATGTCTTCATCAGTGACTTGGACGAGGGAGTCAAATGTACTCTGTCCAAGTTTGCAGATGATACAAAGCTATGGGGAGAAGTGGACACGCCGGAGGGCAGGGAACTGCTGCAGGCAGACCTGGATAGGTTGGACAAGTGGGCAGAAAACAACAGGATGCAGTTCAACAAGGAGAAATGCAAAGTGCTGCACCTAGGGAGGAAAAATGTCCAGCACACCTACAGCCTAGGGAATGACCTGCTGGGTGGCACAGAGGTGGAAAGGGATCTTGGAGTCCTAGTGGACTCCAAGATGAACATGAGTCGGCAGTGTGACGAAGCCATCAAAAAAGCTAATGGCACTTTATCGTGCATCAGCAGATGCATGACGAATAGGTCCAAGGAGGTAATACTTCCCCTCTATAGGGCGCTGGTCAGACTGCAGTTGGAGTACTGCGTGCAATTCTGGGTGCCACACTTCAAGAAGGATGCGGATAACCTGGAGAGGGTCCAGAGAAGGGCAACTCGTATGGTCAAGGGCCTGCAGACCAAGCCCTACAAGGAGAGACTAGAGAAACTGGACCTTTACAGCCTCCGCAAGAGAAGGTTGAGAGGCGACCTTGTGGCTGCCTATAAGTTCATCACGGGGGCACAGAAGGGAATTGGTGAGGTTTTATTCACCAAGGCGCCCCCGGGGGTTACAAGAAACAATGGCCACAAGCTAGCAGAGAGCAGATTTAGACTAGACATTAGGAAGAACTTCTTTACAGTTCAAGTGGCCAGGGTTTGGAACGGGCTCCCAAGGGAGGTGGTGCTCTCCCCTACCCTGGGGGTCTTCAAGAGGAGGTTAGATGAGTATCTAGCTGGGGTCATCTAGACCCAGCACTCTTTCCTGCTTATGCAGGGGGTCGGACTCGATGATCTATTGAGGTCCCTTCCGACCCTAACATCTATGAATCTATGAATCTATGAATCTGTTAGGATACATTTTTGTGTTATGCAGCTGTATAAAACCTGTTCTTCACTTTGAAGACAGATGCAAACATCTGTTTAGAAACCCTGCCATTTAGTTATCTTTTCATTTCTGCAGCCAGATTATTTCTTAGGGGAAGCACTATCTGGTAGGAAATATTTCTTATAGGATGGAAAATTCACACTTTCTTCTGCAATTCCAATATTTATGTCACCGTGGAAAAATATATCCTCTCAACATTTAATCTTTAGTACTTAAAACAGAAACAAAGCCAAAGAATAAGTTGATAAATTAGGCATTAAATCTGATGTGATGTTTTACAAGTTCGATTTCACAAGGAGCATGTTGTCAATGCAAATTCTTTAACTTGTTCACATGCTTGTGAACTGAATGCTATTTAGCTGGTGATGGAAATAATTTAGAATAATATGTTTAAATACCATATATCATAGGCAAGCAGTTTTTTTCTGAGATGTGGCGCATGCAGTCTAGACTGATTTTCAAAAACCCTGACAGTTACTGTTATAGTCTAGTAGTCCTCAACTTGACATATTCTGAATGGCAGATCCAGGATAAAAGGAAAATACATTTGAATGAGAAGATAAGAGAGAAAGGGGGAAAAAGGGATGAAATTACAGAGATAGCGGGATATCTAGAAAAGCATTTATGACTACAAATTGCTAATCAGAATGAGAAACGTAAGAAGCCAACTAAAGCAGTGCCTGATAAGTTATATGTAGAAAACCTATGGGACCGATATGCTTTCTAGTGTGTGTACATCATTCCCTTTGGAATAGGTATAACCAGGACTGATTTAAAAGAGCGGGATCTATTCTAGGAGTGATGGAATTTGTTTTGCAGTTTAGGATTAGTGTGAAGGAAGAGTTGTTTTACTGTTTCTCCGGTTTCCTCTAGCACATCTGAGCTCAAAACTAAAGCTCCTTTTTTGTCACGCAGATTCATAATTCATATTTCAACTCAAATAACCATATTACAATTAGCAGTGAATATTCCTCTGGATTATAGCTGGGGTAGATTTTTATGCAGAAAGAAAATTAGATTCTTCAAGACCTAGTCAACTGCTGAGTCTTCTCTTATATCTGTTTCAGTCACCTACTCAGTCCCCGTGGCCACATTCCTGCTACACCGGTGGCATAAAATAATATGGAAATGTCTTCTTTTCCATGTCCTTTCTGGTCTCAGGTGGTCTGTCCAGCCTCCAACACCTTCTGGGCCTAGGTGACATAGGCTTTGTACAGACATTTACTTTCTCCTGGGACCACTGCTGCTCTCTCAGGAGAAAATACAGGTGTACAGATATGTAGGCTTTTTCTCCTAGATTAAAAATGTCCAGTTTAGGAGAAAGATAACCATGGAATAATCAGGATTATATAACTCCCAGGAGAATTTCTCTTAGGAGTGAAAATGTCTATACATGCTGTGGCTTCTCTCAGAAGACACCATGGTCCTCCAACTTTCCCCACTCCCAGGGCAACAGTGTGTCACTCACTGGACTCTGCTCTTCCAGCAAGGAGCAGAATATACCCTTTTCATAATTTCCACACAGGGCTGGAGGGAAACAGGCTGACCGTGGACAATCTGGGTCAGCCAATCAGGGCTGCCCTATGCATTGCTGTCATCTGCCACCAGGCAGGCTAAGGGAGCCTGCAGAGCATGCTGAGATGTATGCGCAGGCCCACCCCTCTTCTCCCCCACCCTCTCTCTGGTGGCACAGTGTCAGCATTGCAAGCTCTCCACTCTTCATGTCCTCAGTATTCAAATGTCTCCACATGCAGCTCTGGGTAAGTTTTTTTTTTATCAGGAGAATAAACCTGGAAGAATTCTCCCAATTTATTTGAATGTGTGTATGCAGTCATAGTCCTTTGCTTAGGACACTTAAAAGCTCTACCCAGTCCAGGATACTCAAATGTTCAAAACAAAACAAACAAAAACCTAAATGCTTCAAGGGCTGTCATTGCACAGGAAGGCTTGATCCCTATCAAGTCTCCCTGTGTAATAGCAGTTTTCCAGGCTTCCTGAAAGATCTGCTTTACTACAGCGGGAGCTAATGTCCTGCTCCCCCAAGTGCCAGCACCCAACTGAAGTGGGTGCTCCCCTTCTATCCTCTGCCTCAATGCCTGACTTCAGCTTGAGAAGTCACAGGGTGGGCCTGAGTATAAACCTTTTAACTCTTTCCTGAATTGTATAGTGTGTGTATAACCCATCACAGCCACCCTCCCGTCCTCCCTTCCATAATTACAAAGGGCCCTATTAGTTGTAAAGGTAGAAGTGCAATGGGCTGCCCTATTTAGCACTAGTCTCTTGCCTGCATAGCCAATGTTCATGCAGATTATCTAAATTAGATTATTTTTTAATCAGCTAGCTCACGCAATGAAGTTAATGGGATCATTTACTGAAGAGACACCTCTTATTTTATTTTCCATTTATATTCAAGTACAGGCAAAAGTATAACTACGGTTCCTCTTTTTTGTCACTCGACTTTAAGGAATACAAGGGTGCTAAGTAGATATTCCTAAATATACATGCTAGGTTAGGAGAATGGCAGGCATCTAAGTAAGAGAAAATACAAACAAGAATCTTATAATCAAATATTGCTAGGGAATGTCTCCTTTGGGTGGTCTGGGTGGCAAGATTTACCCACCACACCGATACATAGACAGTTGAAATGGCATATCTGCATTGTTTGCACTGGGAAATGTAGGCCAGAAATTGTGGGGTGTGGGAGAGGCAGAGGTTGTGGGAAGCTGAGGGTGGGAGATGCATGTGATGGGTGGGGGGGGAGAGGGCAAGGAGGCCACCTCACCCCCAGACACTGCTTTCCCTGCCATTGGAGGTGTGCTGGGGGGCATGAGAATTTAAGGCTACCTTCCAATAATTAGATTCCATACCTGTAAAATTATAATAAATGTATATATTTTACATATGTAGAATCTAATTATTGGAGGGGTTTATTAAATCCAGGGTCGACTTAGATACAAGTAAATACTATATATCAGTGTACCTCAAAACTGATTTTTTTTTTTTTAAAGGACTTTCATTCCATGAAAAATGCTTTCAAAAGTATTTCATTTTATTTTAATTTTTTCCTCTGAAAACTCCCATCCTAAATATCAAAACCCTAAATACTTCTGGTTTTTGGACAAAATAATTTGTTTTTTATTCACTGTTTGATGAAGGATTTTCCATGTAAAGCAGACACTTTTTGCAACACTAAGTCAAAATCCCACTTCTATTAAACAGGTTTAAGGAAAAGATTTGAAAAATTCATAATCTATGCATTGTGTCCGACATAATTAAAGATAGGATAATATTTCTTGGCCTCACTGAGGTCAATTGCAAAAACTCAGTTACCTTCCCCCCCGGTTAGGATCCCTGGTTCATGCTGAAGAACTTCCATTAAAGAAAATTTATATTTATCATTAAATTACGGCTATATACTTATTTACTCTCTGATCAATAGGTGCCCCATTTTACCAATATCAGCATTTCAGTGGTGAATGAGATGGCTCCTATTTTATGTGTTGTTTGTCTAACAATTTGTGCCTTTTTCAATGGCTTTGAACACCCTTTAGGATTGAAGGTGCAACAGGATGGTTACCTTTAAACCATCATAAAGACACTTAAAATGGGAGCATTCACCTGTTAAAGGGTGTTAACCCATGCTAAGTATCCTCTAAATGTTTTAAATTTATGCCACTTCAGGTGAGGGCTATCTTTGATCCTTTTTACCCAGCTTATTCCAGGGTATTGTTAATCTGCTCCAGGGAGATATAACACTCTGTTTTCATTTCACCAGCATGCCAGGATGAACCATTTCCAGGGATTCTTTTCCACTCTGCTCGAGTCCCTGAGAAACAGGTAAAGCAAAAAAAAAGTGTGTGGTCCTCTTCCTCCACCTCCTCCTCTTAACTTTTTGTTTGTGATTTGGTCTTAAGGGTAAGATACTGGTGCATTACAAAAATAGATGCATTTATAGATTTTCAGGGAGTTATACAGGGTGGAACAGAATTGCACTTAGGTCTCTAAATCCACTTAGCTGTCAAACGGGTGGAAGAGAAAATGCACTCATGCTGAAGGCAGTGTACTGAGACTCAAAAGTTCAGTTTTCAGCTCTTCTGTGTGCTCCTTGTGAAACCTTGGACAAATCAGGTTGTGAACAAGTATTTACTGCACACAGTCTAGGTGTCTGTGGCTTACTTTAAGTCACCTACACCTAGATTAGGATTGGATACATGCAGGAGTTTGCTGCTGGGAGCCATGTGGGGAGCCTGGTGCAAGTAACTTGTAGGGAGGACAGAGACAAGATCAGGGGTGAACTAGAGGGTCTGTGGAAGGGGATGAGGGTCTGTGAAGGTTGGCAGGGTCACAGGGGGCTGATGGCTCCATGGAGGGGTGCGTAGTTGCATGGCTAAAAAAGTGGGGTCAGGGTCAGAAAGGTGGGAACACTGCAGCATCAGGACTTGGGAAGTGGGTAGGCTGCAAATGTGTGTAGGTGGTCCAGGGATCGGCTTAAACCTTTCTTAGATTACCTCCTCAGGTAAACTAACTTAGATTGAGCACTCCATTTTTGGGCGATTTAAGCCTTCGCTGCATGCCTGTACAATTTGGCATTTAGACTGACCTAACATGGATTAGGGTTGATCTAAATGTAATGCCTGGACATACCCTTGGTCTCTTTTGCGCATGGGCCCCAGGGGCATTGTAAGCCTAAATTCATGATTGTTCCTGAAACGCTTGGCTGCAATGTCGATAGAGGCCATGTAAAATAGATAACTTCCTAGACACCTTGCTGCATCCATGGATAGACATTCACACTCTAAAGCCATTCTATTACTTATAGCTGCATTCAGCTCCCCATGGGCTCATTTCAGCTAACAACTTGCTTAAAGGGAAAGGGAATCAAAATATGTCCTGAATAGAAAGACAGCATTTAAATTCTTTTTCATTTTGTTTTCATCCTTCAGGGAGAGTCCCTTACTAAAAATATTCCACTGAATGCTATCAAGTTCTTTGTTCATATTTATCTGGCAATGAAAGAAAGAAAAATGATTATATTTTAAGTTTATTGAAGGTTCCAATATACTGAAAACAGAAGGAATTACTCCAAAGGAAAATTGAGGAAACAAATCAAAAAGTATCCCCTATAACATACAGAAGAATGATCAGAAATTCATTTTATTTACAGCTTTATTAATATTTTGTCTCATCCCTCTGTGCCTCATAATACTCTGGATACCACTAAAACTTAAAAAATGTGTCGTCGTACACATTCCCGGTCCTTAGTGTCAACATTTCTTCTGCCTTTGGGGTGCATTCATTTAGCTACAGACAGAAAAGTAGATCCCAGTTATAAACTCCATTTGGTTTTATTCCGCTAAACATGTTTGTAGCACCAACATTTTGTTTTAATGGTATCTGAAAAGGAACAAATGCTGACACATGCCCCATTCTTCAGATAATATCCATTTAGTAGTTAAGAAGCCTCTAGGAAACCTCTAGGAAACACACTAACCTGAAATTTGTGAAAAGGTGTCAGACTGCCAGCTCTAAAAACAGAGGTAGTAAGTACAAAAGGTCAACTCCTCTGTAGGACAGTACTGTCTGTGGCAAGTACTATCCTATGGCAGAGTCATTTAGTGTGGTGCAATGCATGTGTAGACAGTGACTGGGGCTGGTTGGGGCACAAGGGTGCTACAGTGTGAAGATCGCTTGCCCACTAGCCCCACACTAGCACCCTTGTGCACCAGCCAGCCCTTCTGCAGCATGTTGAGCTAGGGCAGAGCAGTCCTGGGCTGGCAGGCGGACCCTCTGGCCCCCCTGCTAGCCTGGGGCTGCATCACCCTGGCTCAACAAGCTGCGATCCTGGGCACACATGTAAACCCTGTGCCCAGGACCAATAAATTCCTGCATGAACTGACCCTGAGTTTATTGCTACATGCTCATTGCATGTGTAGATGCACCCAGTGGGTGTTTATACACATGCTGTGGGGGACATTGAGCGGCTTTGAGAGCTGCTCTAAATAAAATGCCTGGAATATCCCATGTATCAGCATCCCCACCCTAAAAAATGGTGAAAAATCCCCACGCTGAAAAATGTGGGCACTGTAACTGAAGTCCATCAAATGAGCTTCAGCTAAAATGCCCCTGCTGCCATTTTTTAGTGCAAGGTTGCTAATACACGTGACATTGGAGTCTTCTGGAGCACAGTAATACCACGCTTCAGCAGACTCAACTGAGCGTGCTCTGATGTACTGCAATTATAGTGCATTGGAGCAGCCCCAATGCATGTGTATAGTATGTCTAAATGAATATAGCTACAACTTTATCAATATGGACAGGAAGTGAAAATACACCTGCCTCTAACAGCTAACTGAAACAGCTTGCCTATCTGTACATAACCTCCCCTTCCCCACCCTACAGGTTCTTCATGATAAAAGGTCACTTACTCAAAGTTCACTCTTGGCTATGGGCAACTCCATATATTTGATCATAGACTGGATATCTGCAAAAGAGGACTCACAGACACAACGTTCTGGAGCTCTAAAACTGGTAGAATATCAGAATAACTGGTTTCACTTTGCCCTGCTGACTTTACTTTTTGCTACCTTGCTGAGCAGAAACAGGTTTGTAGCATGGTCCTGCATCTAGACCTGAATATATTAGCCTTATTACCTCTAGCCCAGTGATTCTCGACCAGACTGCTGCAGTACTCTAGGAGGTTTTGAGATCTTTTCAAGGATGCAAGGGGTATTACACAACATTAGCATTGTTAGGTGTGCAAACATGATTTGCAAGATAAACCCAGAGACTTCAAAGAAAAATACATAACAGTGAAAACATTCTGACCTGTTACGGTCTTTCTGCACTCTTTGCAACATAAGAATGATTCTGTACCTGTCTGTAGCCAAAAAAATAATGAAAACTAAGAGCTACCATTTTCTGAAGAGTACCCTGAGACTATCAAAGGGTGCCTTGAGTCTTGAAAGGCTGAGAACCACTGCTCTAGTCACTTCATAAAACACAGTGCGCTATGCCTTATGTAGGATTTAGAGACAAGTGCTACCATGGGATTTTGCATGTGAGAAAGGGCATCACCTCTTGAGCTATTATGTAGGTACCAGGGCTTTGCACAGTATAAGGCTGAAGGCTTCTTCTGAATTCATTGCATGACCAACTGAGTTGAAACACTGGCTTCCTTCACTGTTTCCATCTGGTATATTTTTTTTCTTGGCTGGTTAAGACAACATGTGATTTACTTTTGCACATGTTCTTTATTATTTTTATATCAGTAATGACACAATGTCATAATATGAGAATAAAAAAAAAAAAAAAAAGACTGAAATTCTCCCAAACCTGGAGTGTTGTTCTCAAGAGATGGATTTCTAAATGCTTCCCCAAATTCAATAATCCATGATGCAGGTCTTGCCCTCATTGTGCATGCGACTTTCCAAATGCAAAGAAGGATGTGGTCTCTGACAGTATTGTCAACTCTTGCTAACGTGTTGTGGATCTCAGTATCTGGTATTATTAAATACCTCTGCCCCCAGAAACATCCTGTGAGAACTTGAATTAAAAAAATAAATCTAGCCATTGCAGCCATGGGGAAATGTATGAAATGAATATCACTGAAGGCCCCAAAAGGGACGGGGTCATTGTGCCGATTCCCATGGATCTTGTTTTTTTATATGTTAAGTTAAACACACACCTTTTCCTGTCTCCAGATGTCCTTTTAATATTCAAACCTCTAGTCTTCCCTTAACAAGTCACCACTGCCTATTCTTAATCTTAAACCACGTTATACAAGAAACCCATAGACCAACATACATATCTGCACAGCAATCACCCTAAACACACCAAAAAAGCTGTGATATACAGCCAAGCCCTCAGATACCACCGCATTTGTACTGAAGAGAACACCCGGGATTGCCACCTCACCAATCTTGAAAAGGCTTTCACCCAGCAAGGACACTCCTGCAGAGAGATAGATTGCACGTTTAAAAGAGCCACCCAGATACCACTTGAAGAACTGCTGCAGTACAGAAGAAACCCCCCCACAAATCACACACCACTGGTTATGACCTATCACCCCTCCCTCGAACCCGTACGGAAAATCGTCAAACAACTGCAACCCATACTAGAAAGAGACCCTATTCTTAAAAAAGATCTTCCCAGAGCCACCCATCCTAGCCTTCAAACAAGCAACGAGCCTCACCAACCTCATCACTAGAAGCAAACTTCCTCAAGCCCAGAACACACCAAAAGGATCCAGACCGTGCCAGGACAAGAAATGCAAAACCTGCCAACACATCTCCACTATTCCCACAATTACTACACCCCACAACAGAGCCATCAGCATCCCAGGATCTTACAGCTGCATCTCCAGAAATGTAATATACCTCATCCAATGCACCAAACGCCCTGATGGAAAATATGTAGGAGAGACCAAACAACAACTGCGCACCAGAATGAACACACACTGGAAATCCATCAAAGACAGAAATGCCCAATTACTGGTGGGGGCACATTTCTCACAAGAAAACCACTCTCTCTCCAATCTCTCAGTCCTGATCCTCAAAGGAAACTTACACAACACTTCCCAGAGACGAGCCTATGAACTCCACTTCATCAACCTCCTGGATACTAAAAATCATGGACTAAATATAGACATTGGATTTATGACACATTATAACCTGCCTGACATCTGACTCCCCAGGTATCTCTCCACTTTCATCCCCCTTCTCTCTCTTCCTCCCCCCCGCCCCACCTGTGTCTCACCCATTGACTCCTCAATCTACATTTTCACTGACTACCTGTCTTGCATGCAGCCCAGCCCAGCCCCTGGCTTCTTGACTTTTCATTCCATCCAGGAAGAGCACACACCAACTGCTGAAGCTTCCTTAGCCTGACAAAGGGTTTTTTAAACCGAAAGCTTGCTAAATAATTGTTTTCCAACTATTTAAGTTGGTCTAATAAAAGATATCAGATTCACCCAAAGAACCTTGTCTGCCTATGTTCTTAAGCCTCACACTCCCAACATTCAGCCCATTCTCCAAAGCTCCACATCAATGATCAGTTAACTCTGAAGATCAGCATTGTTTTTTAGACATTGAAGAAGAACATAGGAATTGATTCTTGGTCCATGTAGTCCAGTATGATTTTTTTTTCCTGCAGTGGCCAGAAATATAGCTTATAGGAAAATAATGTTTGTTCTTCCAGTACATAAACTAAACAAACAAAAAAAAGTCTTTAATAGTATCCCTTAACATTTTCTCAAGTTTTGGGCCAAAATATGAAAAACTCCAAATTGTTTTTAATCCCCTCCCCGTCTTCCCCCCCCAACCCCCAGTATTGTGGTAAAGAAAAGAAATTTTCCTGCTGGTGACAGTATTTACTGCTTGGTTTTTAGAAAATGAAACAGAAAACCCTTTTCATTTTTAAGAAAAAAAGAAAAAAATGAAAAATAAAATTTAAAAAACTGATACTTCCATTTAAAGTATACTTATTGAAGAAAAGCCCAGTATCTCTTGACCACCCATTGTCAGCTGATTGAGAGAAACATGCACGAAATCGCACAGTACACAGATGTAAGCCTCAAGAAGAAACAAAACCATCTTTGGGTTCATGACCTCTTAAACTGTCTCCTTAATTGTGATGGTTGGTATTTTCAGCAAGCTCTGAAGATGGGATTGCAGCTGGGAAGTATTTGTTCTCTGCAGTTCTTAGAAATGTAAACACAAAATAACTAACTGCTTGGCTGAAACCTCAATGCCACAACAGGGTAGCAGACGCCACTAAGTAGTGTTTACAATACTAATGAGGCAGGAATGACTAATAGCTTATGAATGCTTAGTTAAGAGTCAATACATGTCTGGTAAAATAAATAGGAACCCAAAAAAAAAAAAAATCCTAAGATTAAAATTAAAGCTTTAATAGAAATCTCCTCTGCTGACTGCACTAGATGGACTCTTTTATATAACCATTAAGGCCTAAACTTTCCAAAATGACCAGCGATTTTGAATGCCTCTGTTTGGGAAAATCCAAACCCAACACATTTTAAGAGGAGCTGTTTTTCAGCGTTCAAATGCTTGTGCTTTTGGAGAAGCAGATCCTATGTTAAGGTGTTTCAAGGTTTACTCCTACAAATCAAGCCACCCAAGAGTGTTATTGGCTTCTGAAAACACTGTACTGTACTTTACCTAGGAATTATATATATGGTGGTATCTAGGAATCGTATATGATTATATATGATTCCTAGATAACATCATATATATTTCTAGATAAAGTACATTACATACATACATACATATACATACATATATATATATATATATATATATATATATATATAATGCCATATAGCTAGATAGCTAGATAGATATGCCATATGGAAATATATATGATTCCTAGGTAACGTACAGTACAGAGTTTTCAGAAGCCAATAACAATCTTGGGTAGCTTGATTTGTAGGAGTAAACCTTGAAACACCTTAATATAGGATCTGCTTCCCCAAAAGCACAAGCATCTGAACTCTAAAAAATACTGGCAGAACCTATCTCTCTTTCTTATGTCTATATCTATGTCTATATAATATGAGTTTTCAGAAGCCAGTACCAGTCATAGGTGGCTTGATTCTTTATATATATATATAAAGAAAGACAGGTTTTGCCAGTGTTTTTTACAGTGTCCACAGATTGAACTTGGTCTTTTAATTTCTAAAAAAATAACCCTTTGCCTCTTGCTCACAGTTAGTTCCATCACTTTGCATTTGCAATTTATTTTCAAGAAGTCAAACTAACATAATCCTGTCTAATAAATAACAGCTAAAGGGAAACAGGTGCCATGCATAATGAATTTCCATTCACACAAGAGCTGAAGTGGAAATGTTCTTGGTCAAGGATGCTTGATTTTGGAATAAGCAAAGTAGGAGACGAAGCTGAGACAAAGCATGGTCATCTTTAGCAGATGCTTCTACCATTTTGAAATCTCTCATACAGGTCATTTCAAACTAGGGGCAACAGTTCTGATAGATTCACATTCCCTCATGCTCAACTACTTTATTGTATACTACCATCATTACATGATAAATGTGTATAAAAAAGTAAAAACCATTTCAAAATGATATTTTTCTGCCTGTGAAAGGTCCTAAATGATCATCCCCGGAGATGAACATGCTATTAAATTCAGAAAGTAAGTATACATGTAGAAGTAAGTAACCTATATGAGTCAACGTTTCGTATCTAAAACTTTCAAACTTTAAATATTCAGTTCAGCTCTAAAGATGTGCAAAAGTTCTCATATGTTTCAAACTCATTTGACCAGCTCTATTATAAACCTAAGCAGAAATCTTTGGAACAACTACAAGACTTAGTTGATATTCTCTCTCAGCCACACTAAAACCATTATATTTATACTCTCAAAGGAGTCAAGCTGTGAGCAATATAATTTCCAGGATGGGAGAGAAAAGTGCACATTGGTTATGGGCAATCTGTTTTTGTAACTTCTGTAATCAGCTAGGATGATGAGCTATGGCCCTCATCATTATAAGTGAAAATCAGATTTATCTCTGCCAAAAGAAATAATAATATTTAGCATTTATATATCCCTTACATGAATAAAACACCTAACAAATATTCAGTTAATGAAAGGAAAAGTTCTAAGATTTCTAAAATTCTTGTTTTTTTCTCATTGCTGGACCTTTAAAATCTGAAAAGTAAAAATAGGCGTTATAAAAACCACATGCGAGAAATTATTCCCCTCTTTCAGTGAGTTGTCCCACTCTCTTAATAATATTGTTATTTATAACTATTCCCAGAATCTTTATAATTAATATTTTTGGTTTGATCAATCTGCATGAAAGGGGCTATCTGATCTGGTTTGCATTAGGTAGGGAATGTGCTTGCTGCCTTATATAAGTCCCCTTCCTGTCATACTTACTAAGTCCTATCATTTTTCTGCACTGTTTGTTCATATGCTTTTGGTGTGATGAGAAGGATTGTTCACTTAGGTCATAGGGTCTTGCTTTAGTTTCTGGGATGGATGACAAAACACTTTAAACAGAAGGATTAAGGACAGATTACAAATATTCATATGAAATTTTTAAGGTGAGTAACGATTTGTGATAAAATCTGTGAAGCCCTCGAGATTTATGAGCAATTTCACAGGCAGCTGGCCTCCTTTGAATAACCTTTACATGACTTTACAAATCATGGCTGCCTTTATTGGTAAACTTATTCCTAACTTTTAATTTTTAACTATATTAGGCAGGCCTCAGTTTCTATGATCCAATAGTGCAGGGCTATTTGGATAAAATAGCTATTATTCTTTTTTGGCTTCTCTTGGCTCAGAGCGCAAACATTTTTGTGTGCATGTAGAGCAAAGATAACACATCCACTTTGAAGAAGATTTATTACTTACAAATTCTATTCAGCCCTACATAGGTTCTTATAGTAGGCTTATTGCTATAGGATCTGAGCACGTTTTAGGAGGGCATGAAGCAATGTGACTAACATACTATAAAATGTGGCTTGTTCTCTCTCTCTCATCCTTTCCCCAGCACAGAAATATTTGAAGAATTGAATGTTTTGTTTTGGTATGGCACTTGAATGTATATGTTACTATGTCTTTATATTAGAGAAGACAACTCAAAATGTCCTTTGCATTTGGGGTATGTACAGACATTACGCTTAGTTCGACTTCAGGTTAGAAGGGACCCTACTTACTTGCTTACTTGTCATGTGGGAGCTTGTTCCTGCCCCTTAAAAAGCTCCACCTAGGCAGATATGCTTTGCCAGTTTAACAGCAGCTTTCACTGGGCTCGAACAGTGGAGCTGTCAGCCATGATCATTGCAGAGCTTTAACTGTTGGTTTTGTTGGGCCATTATCTTTGAAGTGAAAAGACTGACACCTGACTCATCTCAACATCATCTGAGAAGTTGGTGTAGGGAATAGGAGCCAGGTTTGATGTGCTATGACAGCCTGTGCTGCTGAGGATACAGTGCAGCATCCTGTATGCTAGCTGGAGTTTTCTAAGAGTTGATGGTTTCATGCCCAAGTATGTAGCCTCGTGCTAGTCCAGGTGGGAGGTAACAAATGCATGTATGGCAAAGGTTAAATCAGTGTCTGCTAGGATGGGATTGAGACTCCTAGCCTTACTGAGTCAGAACAGTTTACCATAAGCTGGAATCTATGATTGCTGTTAAACTGAATCACCCGCAACCAAAGGACAACTGTACCATAGCAGAATATTCCCCAATGGGCCTTCCTTTGCCCATCAGCATTATCTCTGTCTTGTTTGGAATCAACTTCCACCAAGTACTCTTCACCCACGAACTGATCCCATCTGTCTTTGCGGTCGTTGCATGACTGCATGAGGCAATGGATAGACAGGAACCAAGGGTCATTATCATACTGCTGCCAGCTAAGTCCATGTTATAAAGGGGAAAGCTTAGCTAACAGGCAACGTCCTAGAGAAGACTGATCTTCACCCTCAACCTAGGCACAGCTAGAAAAGAATGAATCACTATCCATACCCACATTAACAGAGACCACAATCCAAGATTCATTGTGGCAAATCTCCCACAGTCTCTCTCTATTCATGAGTCAGGCTGCAAAATTCAGCAAATCTGAAGCAAGCTGCCTTGCACAATGGTGACACTTGTCACGATACAGCCGTTGCAATGCTAGGCACAGAAAGGCAACATATAGCTTGTGGTCCCTTTCTTCCTACTCTTCAGGGGTGGATCCTAAGCAAGAAGCTTCTTATATACTCATCAGGGATTTCAGACAGCTTACAGTACTTTTAGTTTGGTTTCCAAACATGCCCATCGTGTGGAACGCCTCTTAAAAGAGTCCCCTCTATCCCCCTCAACCTCCTGAAGTCCAGTCCCATATTTGTCCTTCAGAAATCCTAGCCTTACAGTGACACATGACAGGAGGGCAGCATGAAAGAGAAGTTAAAATAAACTCCCAGCAACACAAAGGGTTAGGCTACCTGGTTAAATGCCTCCATAAGAGACAGATATTGTTTATTTTCTCTTCCCTCATGGAAGTCTTTATAGTACAAATGTCTTAATACTCTTCTACAGCAATGGTCTAATTGCTCCCAGGCCTTTTTAACCACTAAGTTGTTACTGCTCTGTTGTAAGGAAAAACAGATCTTAAACTGATTTTATTCATACATTTATTTCTATATTTTTAAAGCCATAAAGTGCTATTAATATCATCTAAGTCGATCTGTATACTATGGACCATGGGATTTCACCTACTGTATTTACTTGAATAGAAGATAACCTTGATTATAAGATGACCCCCCCAGTAATTAGATTCTATATATGGAAAATGTATACATTTGTTATAATTGTCCAGGTATAGAATCGAATTACTGGAAGTTTGCCTTGAATAGGTCTCCTTCCCACTGCTACATCAGGGAAAATAAATCTGGGGGGTCAGGTAGTCCATTTGCTCTCTGCTTCCCTCAAACTGTTCCCCTTGGCAGCCCCTTTCTTCTCTCCTTACTGTCAGGCCCTGTTCACCCTGCAAATGGGCGCGAGGAGAAATTTGAAAAGAATAACCTGGAAATTAAACATGGCTAAAGCAATTTCCATATAGTATCCATGCACTTAGCTCATCCCAAATTGATCCATGTTGACTTTTATGAAACTGCTGCAAGTTTTAGCACAGGTGTTCCATAAACACACTTGAGCAGCACTTTGGCACCTATTTATATGTAGTACAAATTATGCATAATATTAGCCCAAAGCTACAGGCTTATGATTTACCACATTGCTCACTGGGCTGAGCCTCACCAGAGCCAGTGGCACTTCATGTCATGGTGATCCCACAGCCCAGCATGGCTCAACATGTGTGTGTACTGCAGATATCCCCCACAAAGGATCCATGTGCTAGCGCACTCATGACTGCAACCAGGTGTTCTTACCATGTGTCCTCAGATTCTGCAAAATTTATATGCAGATGAGGCACAGAGCAAACTGGTCCAGCTTAACATCAGGGAGAACAGAGCCCCATTAATCATATGCACCAGGTTGACAGAGGAGACAACAGAGGGATTCTGGACAAAATTGTAGGCCCTGTTTGGTGATGCTTGCCAGACATTTAAGGCTAGTGAAGAAGGAGGAATCATTGGAAATGGGAAAGAAAGGCACCGCTCAGTTGTACGAGTGAAAAGAAAGTAAACATGTATGCAATGTAGTGACTCACCATGACTTTGAAAAGACTTGGTGCTGTGGGGGCCTGTGCTTACTGGACACTACCATATATATCTTACTCAGATAGGCTGCACTAAACTATCATTGTGGTAGGTTTCTATAAACATGTTTGCCCAATGTGAGTTACATATTTTATAGTTATGCAGTGTTGGCTGCATTTAATGAACTTCATAGTTGGTTTCTACTGCTGAGCACCTGCTGCTTTTGGCAGCAGTTTCGTGACAGACAATATTTTTAGAGTAAGATTTCCTTGTATGTGATTATAAGCCAAGGGGCTTTTTTCCCCATACCAAATGGAGGTTGGGGGGAAGGAAACTCATCTTGTATTTGAGTAAATATGACAGTTCCCACTGCACTGAGCTCACTACATGCATCTTTTATCAACGCATCCAGTCTTAATCCGAAGACATCAGGAGATGGAGAATCCCCTACATTCCCTTTGTCTAAATAGTCCCTCTCGTTGAGAAAACAGTATTTATCTGGGTGTCAACTTTCAACCACTGGTTCTTATTACACCTTTCTCCTCTAGATCAAGCAGCCCATTTATACTTGATATTTTTCCCCACTTGAATGTATTACTACATTGTCGTCAAGAAAGCTCTTCTTCTGCTCATTGAAAAGCTAAACAGATTGAGCTCCTCAAAGCTCTCATTTCAAGATATTTTTTCTAACCCTCAGATCTGGCAATATTCATCTACCTAGAACAGACTAGTGACCCAATGGACATTTTTCTGTCTGCTAAAGACCCTCTTCTCTGCAGCTGGGATTCCACCTTCACCTCCAACCCCAGTGAGTCACTAGCATGGTTGCATTTGCAAAGGAACACATTAACAAGGCCCAAAAATGGCTGCACAGTGCTTATTTTATTTCTGACGTATTGATTATCATTTACCAAAAAAATGTATTTTGAACAAAGGTGATCAAAAACTCCTCGAGAAACTAAGACAGAGCCCTAGGATGGGGTTGGAAGGCACAAGAAGCATCCTAGCTTGAATTCGGACAGACATTTCCTATTTTGGTTAGCAAGAGATCCAGAGATCACAGTTTGAAAACTTCTCTATTTGGGACATTATATAATTGTTGTTCACATAGGCACATATTTGAGTCATATTGGCAGGAGCTGCTGGGAGCTGTTGGCTGAAGTTTCCAACTCTGGCAAAATAACCTCCCCTAAAGCTAGTAGAAAAGCTAAAAAAACTTGCAACAGTCTGCCTGCTAGTCTCAAGGCAACAGGAAGCCTGAAAGCTGGTAGTGTTTATATCTGGTGAGCCAGATATTTGCAAAGCTTGAGAATAGACCAACCAGGATGTTCATAGTTACTTGTTATTTTCTTATGGAATTCTCTGGGGACCTTTTTTTTTTTTTTTTTAATATAAAGTGTTTAAGGCATTTGGGGTTGAAGGGATATGCTCTTCAAGTTTATGCAGGAGCCAACAAACTACTTCTGTGTTTATGTTGTTATCACTCTATTGCACAATCCCTGTTAAACTGATCTCCCTAAATTTTTTTTATGTTTAAAAATTGTTTTGGATTAAAATAACATAAAAAAAGAAATATTTTCATAAAATGCTTTCAGGCAAAATTTTCAAAATTCCTAATAAAAAATAAATTAATCAATCGAAGCAAATTTTAAAGTGCTCATCCTCTCCTGCCCCCCACCAAGTTTTGGTAGCAAAAACCAAAAAAAGATGAATAAATAACTGAAAAATATCAATTTGTTTCCTTCAAAAATTATGAAAAATACAATTTTGTGCCCACCTCTATCTGTTAATGAATAGTTTCAAACTGTAAATACAATACTAAACTATTCAGTGTAAACTAGGTACTTAAGAGTATGGAGAAAGAGCCTTGAAGGGTAAAAATAACATTTACATAGAATCTGTGCACTGGTGAACCACCCTACCTCCCCCAACACGACATTTATTTTTTTTTGCAGTCATAAATTTTTCTTCTTTGTAATTTAAACCCACAAAAAGGGAAATTATTTTATATTTTAGATTGGGGATCCCCAAAGTTTTGCTCTGAATGAACATTTTGAAGGCTCAGTCCTGGGTGGGGCTGCGTGAAAAGGGCTCACAGGCTGCATGTGGCTTGCAGACCACATTTGGGAACTCCAGTTTTAGATAAACAGCAATCTGCCATTGTCTAAATGCTGTGTCTGCATAACTGTGCCTGTGTGCACGCACATGCTTGCACACACACACACACGGTTCCCATTTGAATTGCTCTCTCTCCTCTGCTCTTTTTTTTCATTCGTTTGTTTTTTTTTTTTACAGCCCTTTTACAGTATTTTTCTATTCCATTGACACCTTGCCTTTCATGGGATTAATTTCACCCCCAATCTCCTCCCCCCACCAACCAGTTCTCCTCAGCTCAAAGTCAACCCAACACCAAGTCTGAGTTGAACTTCCAAACCTGCAATGTCCAAATGGTTCAAAATGAAGAAAGTTAATTTCCTCATGCCTAGTTTCAGCATTAGAGCTCTATTGATTTCCTTCTCTGTCTCCCATGTGCCTAACACAAACTGAAAATGGTTCTCTCAGCAACAGAGGAACCCTGAAACTGTACCAATTTAGGTGGTAGATAATGTTAAATAAAGCCATTGTTAGTACCATTTCAAAAAGTATGTTTGACACTCTGTATTAAAAGTGAAATCCCTTTCCACTTTCCATTCCCACCTCCCATACAGCCTTATTATGTCTTTTTCATTGTACAGAAAAATGCGGGCATGCAGAAAGATACCACCTCATTCTCCACTTAAAAGTCACTGCTTCTGGATTTTAAAAACTCAACATCCACATTCCAATTGCCACATTCAGTAATTAGATCTCAAAGGACCGAAACCAGGTCTCACTGAAGTGAAAGGCAAATTCCCTCAAGAGTAGTATGTTATAGCCTAAGCTGACAGTGGGGACATCTACACATGCACTTTACCATGGAATTGACTAATTAGCTCCACAGCAAAGTGTCTCCATCTACATATGCAGTGCTTTTAGGCCGCAGCAAACTAATTAACTCTGCTGCAGGATAATACTGACCAACACAAGTATTATCCTATGGCAGAGTTATTTACTCCACTGCAACGCACATGTAGACAAGTGACTAGGGCTGGCTGAGGTACAAGGATGCTATATTGCAGAGGCTGCCTGCTGGCTAGACCCATACTGCGGCACCTTCATGCCCCAGCCAATTCCTCCCAGCATTTTGAGCCAGGATAGAGCAGCTCCAGGCTGGCAGGCTGACTCTTGGGCTCCCTACCAGGTGGGGCTGTGCTGCCCTGGCTCAATGTGCTGCCGCCGCAGACACATGTGTAAAAGCTGTACCTGGGAGTAATAAACCCCAGTGCAAACTGTGCTGGAGTTTATTCAGGCACACTAATTTCACATGTAGGCATGCCCAGTGAGTGCAAACTAGCTGGCTTCTGGCAGGATTGTGCCTTACTGAATTCAGTGGGAGTTTCATGATTGATTCCAGTGGGAATGGGGCTAAGTCCTATGAGTAGGGCTCTCTCAAATTCAGTGGAAGTGGGCTGCACAGCAGCTCCTTTAATCTTGCAGGTTCTCCCACATATACCCCCTTGCCAATTAGTGGAGGGGTCCTGCCACTCGCTCCCAATTGGCAGGGAGGTGAAAAGCACAGCTTTAGATATGGCACAGTTTTTTCCTCCTGGCCAGTTAGCAGCAAGCAGCAGGGTCATTGGGGCCCCTCAGCCAGTCAGCAAGAGGGTTGGGAGGGTGGGTGTGTAGGTGAACCTGCAAGATTGAAGGAGCTTTTGCACAGCCCACTTCCACCATGAATTCAGTAGGGCCCTACCTATGAGCCTACCTCAGAGAATCACTTAGACATATGCTTCATCTATCCCTATGCAGGAAATGAGATGATAAAGCATTTCCCAGCAGAGATACCTTTCTGAATGAGAGAAACAGAGTAAGTATTATTCACACCAGCATAGTCCAGAGACCCTAATCAGATTTGGACTGTGCTGGATACTGTACAAACATAGGTAAAACCATATTTGATATTTGCTGCCTTAAGAGTTATATAGTTATATATTATATAATTTTCTAATATTATAAAAGACTAAGTCTGTCTGTCTGTCCGTAATGCTTTATTCGTACTCTGATTGGCTCATGGAAACAGACAATCAGAGTGCTCCAAGCATGGGGGAGCACCACCATGATTCTGAAGCCGTGCCGAGGACCGGACAGGGGACTGAGGAGCCAAGGCCAGCAGTGCAAGAGGCAGAACAGCGACAGCATGGGGTGTTAGGTGTGGCACCCCATCCCAGCCCCCACCCCCCCATCATTCTTGATGGGCGATTGGGTAGTATACACACACATATACATACATTTACACACGCAAATATATATTCATACATATACATATACACATACATATATATATACATGCACATATATATACACATACATACATACATACACACACACACACACACACACACATATATATACACTTGTGTGCGTGCGTGCATGTGTGTGCGTGCATGTGTGTATTTTCCCCCTGTCTTATGCATTGGGGCATTGTTGAGATGAGGGAACCAAGCAAGAACTCTATCACCCTACAAAAAAATTGTCATTTGCACTTGTGCCAGGAGCAAAGCTTATCATGATACAGACACCAAAAATCCACTGAGATGGATGCAAAGAAATCAGTGTAAATCCCAGAAGTCTGAGCAGACTATAATGCACAGGGGGGAAAAAACCTGGATAAATAGATTCTCACTTTGTTTACATGATCTATCTGATACTCCTGCTTCCTAGGTATTGTAGTCTTACAAAAATACCTTTTAACCATCAGTAAGACTGGGGTTTGACTGAAACGATACAAGCCAACTTCACTGCCCATGCTGTCACTGCGCAATTAGTTAATTCCAAACAATGCACAAAGCTGAAGAAGTTACACAAAGGTTAAAAGACTTCTTCTCCCACCCCTTCTTTTTCTTTTTCTTTTTTTCAAATATTTGTAGCCCTTTGGGGATGCATAATGAGAAGAACAACACAAATGGAAATGCAGAAAATACAAAGCGATGAGCACAAGGGTTTAGGTAAAATGACAGCTGCCATTAGAGATAAGGTAATTCTACTAAAAGGCTCCAGCAGAGATAAAAAATTAGCCCTCAGTGCCATGCTCCAAAAGAAAAAAAGCTTATTTCTAGGTATTATTCCTTCTTGCTTTTGGTGGTGGTAGGAAGGGGGTCCAGTCTTCTCACAGAATTTCTCTATATCTTTCTTCTATCACCTCCTATAAATGGCTAGAAAAATGCCCCCCACCCTTTAACTGCAAAGAAATAATGTTTCCTTTCCCACTGAGGTTGAATTCCCTCACTCTGTTTCTATCAGATCCTACAATATAGTAGTTATGACACAAATCAGGAAGAAAGGAATGTTGCACACAACACTTCCATTTAGCTTTTTGAAAAGAAAAGAGTTTTTTTGCGTGTGTGCATTAGATATTATTAGATATTATACTGGTTAACCGTTTCTGGGTAACTTCCTTTTCCAAACTTTGTTTGTGAATATTAAAAATCAAAGTTATTTACATGGCCTTGTATAGTTGGAAGAGAATATAGGGCCCTGAGCTTGGTAGCTAACTGGTACATGGTTGATATATGTTGATGCAATCTAAAACATGGAGTTGGTCATGCGGTCTATACCAGCTGGGTGGGGGTATATGGATTTGAGAAGTTCAAGTGCCATGCTGTAATAAGAAGGAAGGTGAGACCCTATGCATGGTAATGAGCTGTAGGGTGGCAAGACATTCTGAAGGCAATGCAGACATGCTTTCATGAACCCAAGTTCACTTCATCACACAAGACTCAAAAGCCTGTGGCAGAACACTTCAACCTCCTTGGACACCCCATCGTTGACCCCATGATTGCTATTCTCAAACAAAACAACTTTAAAAAACAGTTTGAATGGGCAACTGTGGATCAAGAAATCATCCTCAAACTGTGTTAAAGATGGTTTAAACAGGGACCACAGATTCTAATCACGTTCACTGGATTTGCTTTTGTGGCCCCCTGTATTTCTTTGGGTTTATCACTCACTTGGGCTGCCTATGCACGTGCTCATTTGTGTTCTAATTAGGACACATTGGAGCTGATTTATTTAATCGAGTCTGCTCCATGTTCTAATAGAACACTCCAGCATTGCCTCACTGTCACATGCATTAAGTCTCTGCCCAGTGGTGATGTGTAGGGGTGGATGGGGGTGCATGTGCACCCCCTGAGACTGCCAGTGCACCCCCTGTCAGGCCATGCTCCCCGCTTCAGCGATGGGCAGGGGAGACAGGCAGGAGCACCGGTGCCCCCACTGTGAGAGCCAGCCAGGGAGTGTGAGTGCCAGATGTAGGCCGCAGCTGCTTCTGGAAGTCTCATGGCCACTTCTGGGAGCACTGCGGCCGCTTTCGGGAACAGAGCAGCCACTCACTGGTTGGTAAGTTTTGCTGTGGGGAGCGACCCCCCCCAGTCACTGACTGGTTAGTTGGGGGGGGGGCATGTGCCCCCCCTGACTAAAGCAGCACTAGTCACCCATGTCCCTACATGTTTTAAAATGGTTGCAGGGGTGCTTTTTCTAAATCTTGTGGAATTAGCTTTAGATAAAGCTTCCCATGGCCACTTACAAATGCATGGGGACATAATACACATGATGCTATGGCATTTTAATTAGAGGCACTGTCCAGGATCTGCTCTAAATAAAACATCCTCCACCCTCCCGAGCACGTGTATAGGCAGCCTGGCTTTTCTCTCCAAGCACTGCCCTGTCCCCATCCCTTGTCTTTTGTATTCTTGTTCCTCTCTCCTTTTTATACTCTGCTTTCTGCATGTCCATCCACAGCACCTAATGAGGTGAACTTGGGTTCACAAAACCTATTGCTCTCCCTCTATACATTCATCTTATTTAGTTAGTCAATAAATGTACTTAACTAGTCTTCCTTCTGACTGACTTCAGATTAATACAGTTATAACTAACTCTCTCTGCACATGAAAGACATTCTGAGACAATAGTTTTAGCATGTAGTGTGCGACAGCTAGGGTGGGGAAAAGTCAAGGGCATTAAAAGTCCTTGTCAGTTATGATGAGTGTGGGGGTGGGGGTTCGGTATGTCCTCTCTTACACTTGATCTTAGACTACAAGAGGCTGAGAATTAGCGAGGTGTGTAAAAGGCATATAACAGCATTGTTTGGGTATGCAGGGATGAATTCACAAAGGCCAAAGTGTACTTGGAGTTGCAGCTAGCAAGGGACTTGAAGGGAAAGTGCGGGTGCCTTACTGAATGGGGGATGTAATCTAGTGACAGATGATGCAGAAAAGGCTGAAGTACTCAGTGTCTTTTGAATCTCATGATGTTCAACAAGGACAAATGCAAAGTCCTGCACTTAGGATGGAATGATCCCATGCATCGATACACGCTGGGGGTGACTGGCTGGGCAGCAGCTCTGCAGCAAAGGACCTGGGAGTGACAGTGGACAATAAGCAAAATATGAGTCAGCAGTGTGCCCTTGTTGCCAACATGGCGAACGGCATCTTGAACTGCATTGGTAAGTGTGTTGCCAGCAGGTCAAGGGAAGTGATTATTCCCCTCTATTCAGCACTGGCGAGGCCACATCTGGGGAAATGTATCCAGTTTTGGGCCCTCTGCTACAGAAAGGATGTGGACAAATTGGAGACAGTCCAGCGGAGGGCAGTGAAAATGGTTCTGGGGCTGGGGGACATGTCTTATGAGTAGAAGCTGAGACTGAAGGAGGATTTAATAGCAGCCTTCAACTCCCTGAGGGGGAGTTCAAAGAGGATGGAGGTGGACTGTTCTCAGTGGTGGCAGATAATAGAACAAGGAGCAATGGTCTCAAGTTGTAGCATGGGAAATTGAGGTTAGATATTAGGGGAGAAAAAACTCTCTCACTAGGAATGTAGTAAAGCACTGAAACAGGTTATCCAGAGAGGTGGTATAACCTCCATCCTTCGAGGTTTTTAAGACCCAGCTAGGCAAAGCCTTGAGTGGGATGACAAAGCTGGGAATGGTGCTGGTTTGAGCAGGGGGGTAGACTAGATGCGACTGCTTGAGGTCCCTGCCAACCCTCATTTTCTATGAGTCTATAACTGCCCCTGACCAAAAATTATGCTATGAAGGAACTATATAAGCATGAGAATGGGTTTCACACCTCACCTAATTCCCATTTTTTAAATGAAAATTCAAGCCAGCACACTTAGCTGCTGGTCAGATAAATTAAAAGAAAAAGCAGCTGGAGGATAAAAACTGAATCCCCAGCTCTGTCAGAAGTTTCCTGTCTGACCTGGGAAGCTTACTTATTCATGTTCTATCTTAGCTTTCACATTTATAAAGAGAAGGAACATTTATCCTTACCAAGGATCCCTTTTGGTTGTTTTGAGGATATATTCCTCAGTGTTATAAAGGAAAGGTACAAGAGACTTACAAAGTATACTTGTGACAGCACTCCTCACGGATGAAAAATATTGTGCTGATAATCACCGATATATCCATGGAAGAAGATAACACCTGCTGATCTTTTACAACTTTGCTGATATTTGAGATATGAAAGCATTGTCACCTATGTACCAGAGAAGCTATAACATGGATTACCTATTTTGAAAATGTTAAATGCAATAGATTCATTTGGGGGGGGGGGGAATATATATATATATATATATATATATATATATATATAAAATAAATAAAATATATATATATTCCCCCCCCCCCCAAACGAATCTATTGCATTTAACATTTTCAAAATAGGTAATCCATGTTATAGCTTCTCTGGTACATAGGTGACAATGCTTTCATATCTCAAATATCAGCAAAGTTGTAAAAGATCAGCAGGTGTTATCTTCTTCCATGGATATATCGGTGATTATCAGCACAATATTTTTCATCCGTGAGGAGTGCTGTCACAAGTATACTTTGTAAGTCTCTTGTACCTTTCCTTTATAACACTGAGGAATATATATATATATATATATATATATATATATATATATAAAGTTAATTGGAACTGATTTACCCATTGCTATAATTGGTTAAAATTCTCACTTTGAAGAAGGGAACCTTAAGCAGCTATCTAAAACGATTAAATTAACTTGTAATAATAATTTCTAAGACCCTGAAAAATGTAATCAAATGCAACTTTGATCCGATTTGGAACTGTGTGGAGCTTAGCTCAGATAGGAAGAAGCAATTAAAACACCCTCTATGGCGCAAAGTCCATGCTGCAGAGAGGATCCTGATGTCTGGAATCTTCTTCTTTGATTTTAAACATCTCTCCATCTTAATGCACAATCCTATAACAGAAGCTCTCTCTTTTTCCTAACACATGCACACTTAACCCCACAAATAGTAATATTTTTTTTCACAAATGTGTTCCCAAATAGAGCCTGGTAGGAAATTTCCAAGTAAGCATGTTGGGGTTTTTGTTGGCAAATACTATTAATCAAAACCAAAACTTTGCACAGGAACATACCAGGTCAGATAAAACTCTGGTCCAGATGGAATTTCTGGTCACTTACGAGGTGTGTGACGGACCCCGTTGAGATGTAAGGGAACCTGGATCAAGTCCCAGCACCACCTGCTTTGGAGCACAGATTTGAACCTAGTCTTTCCCTACCTGAGGCAAGCGTCCTGACCACCAGGACATTTAGCTGTTCTGCAGTGATATAGGCTTATGACCTTCTTTCACTTTTCCCTGCTCATTTTTGTTTGGTTTTTTTCAAGCAGAAAAACCTCAAAAACCCTTGGGTTCATCCTAATGTTGAACAGAAAAAAAAATACTGAAATCTTGAAAAAGTTTTGCCAGATGGGAATAACGTTTCCCGCCTAGCTCTTTTCCCAGCTCTTCCCCTCATAGGGATTCCTATGTCCATGTAGGAAAGCAGAGTGGAAAATGTACCAGGGAATGCTGGAAAGACACTGCAGCTGTGATGGGCCAGTAAGCATGCGAGGAGTAAGGTTTTTGTGGGGTGATATCTTTTATTGGACCAACTGCCTGCCTAGGATAGACTAAGACAAGCTTTTGAAACCTTGCAGTGTCCAGCTATCAGACAGCTTTACATTAATGTTGTCATAGCTGTAGTGAGGGTCTATGCCCCTACTTGAGTCATTATTATAGCCCTCAAGTGTGACTTAATTCATAGGTTGGGACTTATTCTGCTAAATAAATACCCTTCCATCTTCTCCAACCCTTTAAATAAGTAACCTTATTATTTTAAATAAGGACTCTTCTCTAACCCTCTAAATAAGTACTTTCCATCTTCTCAGAGCAGGGAAGAAAGAGATGGCCTGAGAAATTTTTTTTAATTTTTTTTTTTTTTTTAACTTTCAGCAGAAAACAGCTTTAGCAAGACTTACCCTACACTTCCCTCCCAAGAAGTAGTGATAGCAAACCTGGAAACAATAGGGTTGTTTGCTGTCCCCACTGATTCAAACATAGCGCCCCCCTCTCTTTTCTACCACCTCCTCCTCATTGAGCAGGAGACATTAGTCCACTGTGACAATAAGACAACCCACACTGAAAACACATTCGTTCAGACACAGGACCCTCAAGAAAACCCTTTTTAGATAGAAGGCAAGTCATTTCACCAGTGCCCTTGCATGGTACATTTGGCCGACAACTTCCAGCCATGCTCCAGCAGCGTTGGAACAACATTGAGGACTTTTCTGTGGACAACTGGACTTTTTACAGCTGCTCCATAACACTTCTAGCACAAGCAGAGCTGCACCATTGCTAAATTGCCCAAACATGTGGTCTACCTGGAAGATTTAAGATGAAAAAAAATTCTATTCAAACCTGGTGACATTTATTTAATTAAAAGCAGTATATGCTTTTGTATTTATAGTACACACCCATTTCAACACAAACTGACCAGTGGGTCTCCTTCAATGCACCCAGCCCATAGAGGATGGAGGTCTTTTATAGTTCTCAGCTTCAGCACCTGACACTTTATTAAGTGCAAGCTGTGGGTCCCTCATTCAAGCCGTGCTGTGTTGACTGACATGAAAATCATTGCAGGCTTTGAGAGAGATAATTTACTGGAATTTTGTGTAAGAAAGTAGACTTTTCTGTGATGTAAACACAACAAACAAAACAAAACAGCCCAAGAAAATAGTGCTCTCAAGTGAAGAGACCAATTTTATACTCCTGAACTTAAATAAATTAGGTAATTATTTCACTTTACAGCAGAAGTTAGAGTGGCTTTCAAGTGGGCAAACACCTGGCTGCCACATTGAGAAGCAACAAGCGTCCCACATTTAGTTTTTGGATGCGAGTATTTTTAGATTTCTTGTAGTCGAGCAGACAAGTGAAACATGGTTTTCTTTATGCTAAAAACTTATCTACCTCCTACTTTCATGACAGTTTCACATTATGAAATAAGCTTGCATTTAATCCTGACAAAAATAATTTGAACTAATTGGATTAAGATAAAAAAAAAAAAAAGAATCACAGGTATAAATCATCTATTTGGTGCTAAGACACTCCTTTAATTTTCAAACCTTGGAGAATTGTGTAAGGTGGACAAAAGCTGCCAGTGGCAATATCTTCCACGGAGACGCATGATTAGACATCTGACAGACTTGAACTGGAATAGTATCCCCAGGCAACCAAAACCATTAACCTTTCTTCAGCAGCTGGCTAAATCTAAAAAGCTCAGCAGCATCAATTTATATATTTGTTCAGTCCTCAATGAAATAAAAGTGGAATGACTCAGAAAGAAACTCCTGCGCTGATTTACAACACAATATTAAGAGTCAAACAGGGGAGGAAATTATGCAGAAATATCTGCATAACTACCCTGGATTAAAGGCTGATGATAATTGAGCCAAAAATAATATTTATAATTTACTGGACGTTCTCTAAAATGTTGCAAGTCTGCATGAACATGGGTGATAAATGCTGGGCTGGTGTAGAGAAAATAGAGGCCACATGAATTGATAATGACAGAAGAAATTATATGAGTTAATAAAAAATTAAGCAGCTAGTTCTCCAAAAGATAAAAACTGGGATGGAACCAGCTTTCAAATGGATAGACTGGATGGTTTCATGCTCTATGAGTTAGAGAGAGATTGCACCAATGTAACAATAGTTTACTCCAATTAAGTAAAGAGTTGATGCATATGGTGCATCTACACGTATTGCTATGGCGATGTTGTTACTGCACAGTGATTTAGTAATTCCTTTTGGAAACACCAAAACATGGTGCAGTAACACCCTGTACTGCACCATACATGTGGCACACCGTTATTTTTAGCAGCTACCTCACCACAGCGGCATGCTATACCGTGGGATTGCGTTGCTACAGTGAAGTAGCTGCTGCTCATGTGTAGACCCCTGCAGATGCTACATCACCATACAGCATTGTTACGGCACCATAGTGTCAGATTTAGATGCACCCATTGAGCAGAGAACAAGATCTGACCCTAACTTTTTAATGTGATCATCAAATCATTGTTTTCTCTTCCTAGACCCACCAACCCACAACAGTTCAAATATCAGACCAATGAACTGGAGATCAATGTGTGCACGTCCGAAGTAAAAATACAATCTTGTGAATAAATAGCATGTTATGCAATTTGCATGCATTTAATTGCAAATAAGGATAATAGTCACATATCTTTTTTTTTTTTTTCGTTCCTCTTTCCCGCTCTCCCTCACCACTCTGTAAATAAAGCTATAAAACTAAATATATTCAACAAGGAGCAAGTGGTAGCTTTACCTACTGTCAGTCAAGCTACTTATGCTCTTGGCAGTTTTGAGCACAATGTTTTTATATATATATATATATATATATATATATATATATGCACACACATATGTATATATATACATATATACACACACACACACACTTTTTTTTCTGATAGCAATAAAGTATTATCAAGCTCTGATTATCAGTTGTAGTCTTTGCTACTAACAGCTGTCAGGCTCCTTATTCTCAATATGGATCAACTGAAACAGCTAGAGAAGGACTATTAAATTAGCTTTTAAAGTCTGAAGAGAGGAGGACCTGCATGCAGCATCTACATTTGCAGATGTTTGGATACAGAAGCTGATTTTTTATAAATTGAGCAAGCTGATAAATAATGCTGAATGCACATAAGCTGATCATGGAGCAGTCTTTAGGCTCACACTCTCTTTATTTTATCCCTACCCCTGTATGGGACGCACCCTTGCAAATCCCACCTCAGAGCCATGAACACCAGCAAACGTATTGTCATCCACCCATTATAAAAAGTGTTTGAAGGGCTCAGTTGTATCTGAAGCCCTTACAAAGTAACAGTGCATTGTGCTAGAACTTGGAAGTAGTACAATAAAGGAAAGGAAATGACCCTCTTGCTATCCTATTGGCTGGGAGGAGTTATTTGCTGCTGTTCTGCACCATCCATGGCTGAGGTTCAAAGCTCCAGCGCTTGTTACAGAAGCACTACATGTTATATTAAAACATATGCCAGTAGATGATGCAGGGTAGCACAGGTGCTGTATTTTGTAGGACCAGTAAACCTTGTGCCCTGCAAATGGCACCCCTGAGCACCCCCAATTCCCACCTGCTTTCCTCCACAGCCCCCCCCCCCCCCTCACCCCACCCATGGCTGTCCAGCCTGGGCCCAATTCCCAGCTCTTAAAAAAAAAAAAAAAAAAAAAAGCCCTGCACTCACCAGATGCTGCAGAAGCCATCAGGGTTTCTGGGGGCTTGTGACAAAGCCCCTCATGTAGCACGGGGCAGTGGGGATCACCCTGCTACCTGGCAGGAGCCAGTGAGTTCAAGGCTTTTCTAATTTTTTTTAAAGAGCTGAGAGCTGGGGTTGGGTGGGGTGACCATTGACAGGGCTGGGAGAACAGGCAGAGAATGGGGTCTGTCCAATCTGGTGATTCGACCAAATCAAATCACTGTCCCCTGAATAGGTCAAATCTGAATCTGAAGTGAATACTAGCTTCTTCACATATGCCTAATATCCTTCCCTGTGGCACTGTGAATACTACCACAGAAACAGGATATATGTCCCTTTGGAGTCATAGAAAATTTGGGAAAAATTGCTGGGCTTTGAGCGTAAATAAAGTAGGGGGAAAAAAAATGAATACGTTTTATGGAAAAACTTGTCTTTAAAATATGTTTCTGACTTCCCACAAGCAGATTGATGACTGGGCAGAAAGCCAGTCTTTCCATCCCCTCCTTTTCCTCTTGATTGATCCTCATACATAGCATATCAGTCTTAGTGCTTTATACCAGTGCCCAGCACTGGCATATTGGTACTTATATGATGACTTACAAGTATTAGTTGTCTACCCTAAAAATGGGTATACTTCATTTTCCAAAAGAAGAAAAAAACCCCAAGTCTCAGAGATTAAAGTTAAAATTCTCTTAAATGGACAGTGACTTTGGCTTTAGCTTTCAGTTATCCAACCTAGGATATCTTGAACCTCGTTGTTCAAACTCACGTGCATCTGTAGATCAGCTGCAGATGCTCAACATCTTGGGGAATTTCAGCTCAGAGCCTGAAAAAATGAGACCCCTAAAACTTATAGCGGCTCTATAAATCTGTTCGTACATTTGAAGAAAGACCCTTGTTATATTAAGACAAGAATCAGATTTAGAGTTCAGGTCTCTCACCTAAAACATCACACACCTAACCTACTATAGACCACAGCGCCATCAGAAAAGGCACCTCCACTTCCATTTCATGTTTGCATGTTAATAGTCCGGAAGGAAACTGCAGTGAAATAGAAAATAGTTAGCCATTATTCTGAAATATTCCTGTATTAAAAACATTTAGTGTAATGATGCCATAAAAGGGTTGATGTAAGACTGTTTGGGAGGTGGAACATAGACTTTTGTGATTATACACTGCTTTTTAAAATGCTCATATTCCTTAGACGATATCTTGAGGGTGCTTCCTGTTTATGAGGTGATAACCATCTCTTAAGCTATATAACTTCCAGGTTTATTATCCAAGGACACAACTATACCAATTTAACACTAAGCACTCTCAATTTTTTATACAAAACACAGCACTTCCTACCACCCACAACCTGTCATTCCCTCTCTGACTCCTCCTCTGCCAGCAGAACATTCTCATTTTCCTGGCTGTTCAGAGGAGTTAAACAACTGAAATAAGAGACTTCTTGGGTTGTCTTAAAGTTTCTGTGCAAAAAGAAGCACAAAATGGAAGTCACTTGCAGTGCACACAACTTTTATTGGTACCACAAAACAAAGGGACTGTCCTGCCTGTTCTTGAGTCACACCTACAGGTACAGAAGCCAGTGTGTGCATGCATGTAGGATTCTTCCTTCTTTGTGGAAAAATTAGTGGTGCACCAGCTCTGTAAGAAGCCACTTTTCCTTTGGCCCATGTTAATTGTATTGCACTCTTCCTTAAGGGCCCAACATCCTGGGCCCTAGAAAATCTGTTCTTCTCCCCACATTGTGGAGTTGCAAGAATAAGACATACTCTTATCTGTTCAACTCATTCCATTCCTTGTAAAGTTTTTTAGTGCTGTTCCACAGATGGCTCCCTGGCAGGCTGCTGCTAAAAAGCTTCTTTCTACGAGTCTCCAGACCACTGGCAGATTCCTTGCCCTACCTGAGATGAAGCCTTTTATCCCAGCTGTTGGTGGTCATTTGCATACTCACATCTGGGCTAGGGACAGAAAAATTTGGCTGCTGCCACCCCTGTCCCTGCCATACTGCTCTGGGTGGGAAGGCAAGAGGCTTCAGCCTGGCAGCTTCTGCCCAGCACATGGACCTCTGGCTCCAGCCCCTGACTGCTTTCCATCCACTCTGCCTGCCTGGTATGATGAACAGCCCCTGCAGGCAGGCACAGTGGGTGGAAGGTGGGAGCTGGTGCCAGATCACCATGCGTTAGGTAGAAGCTGTCAGGCTGAAGCTTCCCATTCACCCACACAGAGCAGCGTGGCAGGGACAGCAATGGCAGCTGGAGGCAAAGGAGGCAGAGCAGTCCTGCTGGCCTCAGCCAGTGCACAGCTTCTGATGCAGCTGTAGCCAGCCTGGTGCTGTACAGTGATGGACGGGGGTGTGGTAGTGGCTGTGGGCACATGAGCCCCTGTGGTAGTCGGCTGCTGGGCACCGGGCCCATCGGCACCTCTGAGCCAGCTTGGGCATCTCCGGGAACAATTAACATGTCCTGCATAGCCAGTCCAGCCGCCAAGGTGCCCTCCTGTAGCTGCAGTAACATCGCCTCCACGCCACTGCCTGGCCAGCCACCTCCACTGGGCTGGGCTGTCCAGCTGGAGCTGCAGCTGGCTGGGAAGGGCCTGGCCCCGTGTCCACCCTCTGCAGTGCCTGCAGCCTGGCCTGGCTCAGCCCTGCAGCTGCAGCTCCAGCCTCAGCTCCCAGTAGATGGTGGGGCCATGCCAACTGGCTCTGGGCAGGCCCCTCACTGCATGAGCAGTGAGCAGACAGGAAAGCCTTGCACATCCTGGCTGGGGTCCCCATGCCCGTGCCTTAGAGGGGAGTCAGGGGAGTTTAATTCCCCTCCTTGCCCCCACTATGCTTGAGGCAGTGCCCAGGCTAGTGTCTGGTGATGCTCCCCACCCTCCCAGGACAAGCCTGGCAAGACCTGCTTCCCACCCTCCCCACCCAGGCACACCCCAGCTGGGATCCCTGCAGGCCAGGGTGGGGGGCATTAAAACCCTCCCCAATCATATTTAGCAGCCACACATCCCAGGTCAGCTTCCCTCTAGCCTTGCCACTGCTGCTTCTAGCCAGAGTCACCGCAGGTATGTGCCTGCATTTCTAGAATCAAAAGTGAGTGTCTATTTACTCGCAAATCAGTTCAATCTATGCAAGTTAGACTAATCTGCAAAGACTAAATCAATTAAGGCTTCGGCTTTTTGAATGTCTGTCCTGGTGAAAAAACTGATCCTCCCCTACCATTAACTCTGCTATGACTGTTATGATGCGAGGTTCACACGCCCCACTGCACTTAGCAATTAACTACTAGCCTATATTGCTCTCTCTTCAGTCAAGTGCTCTTCAAACAGCTACATCAGTTGTTGATGTGACTCCAGTCGTTAAAATTGGGCCTAAACCCAGCGCTGACAACTGAGGCCTGAACAAGCAGAAGATCAGCTTCTCAGAGAACAAGTACTCTGTCAGAGGAAGAGGTGCCAGAAACCACATGCATATGAAGAATCAGAGCTCAGCAGTGGGCCATGTTTAATCCTTTTACCTCCCTCCTATTCCTGCTCCCATTGTGAACAAGTGAGCAAAAAACCAACACAACACTAACAACAAGAAACCAGCTAAATGCACAAAAGGAAGAGAAGGGAAAATTAGAAGACCAAGAATGGACTGATGTGTGCAAAGGAAATGGGCAATAAAATAGGAGCTGGCTGCTGAGCCAGGGTGCAGGGAGGAAGGGGGCAGTCTCTTAGTTTATTAATGGGATGTAGCTGCAACAACAGAAAGTCTGAAGACGGCTCCAATATGATCAGGAACTCAGTGAGCAGCCTGCAGCAGTCCAAGGGGCATTTTCAGAATTGCCTTAATGAGCACCTGTGCAGCTGAGATCAATTAGCCTCCTACCTCAAATGGTCATCTCAGGTCTTCCCCGCAGGCCTGGGGAGTCAGAGTTCTGTCTAACATTTAGACTTGGATCTATTTAATTATGTCCAAAGTATAGCCTAATAATTGCAAAAGCACACTGAGTCAGACTCTCAGCTGGATGTGGCTGTTGGCTTCCATGGTCTACCTCGGTAACCTGGCAGGGCACAGACCTGAGCCCTTAAACAGGAAAGCTTGAGGGGTCCATGTCTCTGTTCTGTGGTGGGGAAGTTTTATGCTTAACCAGAAAGAAATCTGGCATAAAAACCTGGAAGTTTTTAATTAGTCTCCTGAAATCCACATCCTCATCTATCAAGTGTAACATGAGGATATTTCAGTCATCCAGGAAATGTATTTATGCATAATTTCTGTGCGCTAGATGTTATGCACCATCCTTTCTCATTATGAAAAGCACCTTTACCTCTCAAGTAGTCACACACTGAAATCGACTTGTTGATGTACCAAAAATCAGCAGAATATGACCCTATATTTATTGTACTTTGAGCTCCAGCACTCTTAACTTTATTAATTTGAAATCATAATTACTGATAATTGCATAGATTAGAGATGAGAGGCTAGGTACTAAAATGATGTAAATCAGGAAAATTAATGTTGAAATCCAGATGATAACTCTGGAGGATCTTTCTTGCAAAGTCCTTTATCATCCAACCCCACACTGATGCAAGACTGGTTCCTATTACAATCAGCAAAATTCATCAGCAAAAACCAAAAAACCACTAGATTTTTCTGGTCTGATGTACTGAGTTCTTATGGAAAGATATTTTAGGGCACCACAATATTTATAGGAACAAGAGGCTCTGTTAATACTATATAAAATATTGACTATATATGCAAAGGTAAAACATAATGAAACCTCAGAAAAACAGAAAGGTCACAATTAGAGGATAAATGCATTTAAGGAGCAGTCAGCATGCTCTGCAGTGGCAGGCAGAATCACCCCAGTTTTGTACTGAAGTGGGTCAATGCTTCTGTACTGGCTGCTGCTGCCACCACCACTTTTCCCAGCCATCAGCCATGTGGTGCAGAGGAACAACGGCTCCTCTCTCCTGGCTGCGCAGCTCAGGTGAAGTCCCCAGCCATGTGATGCAGGTGACCCAGGGAGGGCAGGGGTTTCACCCACTCTACACAGCCAGTTAGCAGGGAGAAATGGTGATGGTGGAAGTGGCTGGGTTGGAAGCTCTACAGGCTGGATCCAATGACTCCATGGGACAGATCCAGCTCACAGGCTGCATGTTGCTGGCTCTTGTACTAAAGGATGTAGATACCTATAAATTAAGTGATGCCATGCTCTCTTACCTGATTGTAGCCCTACCTACTAGGCTACAATCAGGCTCGCTCCTGCTTGATTTCCTTCTGGCTCCAAGAAATCTTGCATTCTTTCTGCATACATGCCCAGCTTGCACAAGGGTGTCCCTACTCAGCCAAGTCAATAGTCTAGTGGCTAGAGCGCTGTTGGCAGATGGGGGTTTAAACCCTACACGCTGAGGAAGAACCTGAGACTGGGTGGTTTAGGTGGTAAAGCATCAACCTTTTAATCACAGAGCCTGGGGTTCAAACCAGTGTTCAGATACTGGCTCTTGGGGCTGGACTAGATGACGCCATGGAGTCCCTTCCAGCCCTAGTTTCCTATGACCTGGGGGTCTCCCACTTACTATGTGAGTGCCTGGGAGTAGGCACCATGACCGTCTACTTTAAAAATCAAGCAGCTGCAACTGCCTTGCATGAGGGATCTAATCCTGCCAGTTGTTTTAAGGGTGCTTGGAGTGAACATAAATTACCAGGCTCCTCCGGGGACTTTGATGGAGTGGCATGCTTTCAGATTCCCAGCAGAGCTTATGTGACAACTAGACACCTTGATTCTCAAGACAGGGCTGGATATATCCAGCGGTCAAATTGCTGTCACCTAGCAATTTATAGGCTCCTCCAGGGGTTAGGCAGTCACTGAGCAAGGGTTTTGTCAGAGTGCAATTTTGGAATTAGGCACCTTATGTTATTCAGATTCTGGCCCTTTTTAGAATAAGTCCCATTGGATTTCATGGGATTGCGCCCAGTAGAAAGTGCAATTTGGTGTCTGTAAGAGGTAATTATCTGTGTTGGTCTGAAGTCAGGCAGAAGGCAGGGTAGAAGTGCACCTTGTAGGCTAACTTTCCCTCAAACAGAGTGTGTGATTTGGATACAGTATCTATACCTATGAGCCACAATCTGGCCTTGTCACTTAATACATTTCAGGCCACATCAGTAGAGCCTCTTGTCAACTTGCCAGAGGAGGTCAGGTGCCTTGCTGAAGAATTTAGCACCTGCACACCAGATCTCCACCTACTTCCTGCCAGGCACTCTAGTAAGAGGATGGGCAGTTAAGTAGTGTACTCAGAAAAGTAACAATACTCGGCCATGGCTTGAAGTAGGAGGGAAAGGCATGGGACGCTGATTTGAGGAGGGTGCAGAAGTGCGTGGGAGACTGGGAAAGCAGTAGTAAGGATGGGAAGCAGACCCTCCATGGGTCAAGCAGAATGAAGCAGCATTGTGACAACATCAATGGCAGAATGATTTATTTTGGCTTTACAGAACGGAGTCTCAGAAGTGCCAAGTCAGTGGGCGAGGAGTAGTTAGGAAAACCAGAGCTGTGTTGAAGCTGTCTCTGGTGGGTTGCTGTGGACAGGTGCTAAGAAAAGAAGAGGTGACCAACTACAGGAAAATCAGCCTAAACTGACTTAAACCTTGGGATTTCTGCTGGCCCAAATGATGAGCTTTACAGGTGAGGAGTCAGAGTCACACCAGCACCCCGAGTACCTGTGTTACATCCACTGGCACCTTCCTTACTCTAAGGTAAAGCCTGAATTACAAACTTGCTTCATTGCAGAGTGATCAGCCTTGGACTATATTTCTCCTCTAGTATGTGGCACAGATACCACAGGGAAGTCTAGGACACCCCAATTTGTTTTATTCCTTTTACTCAATAACTGAAACCTTCTTTGTCCTCTTGTTTCAGGTAGAATTACCCGGCATTTCACTCTCATCACATTACAGGGCAAGAACGACTCTTCCTCTCTCGACAAGGGACATTTCAGTCTTTCTTTTTTTAATGCATCAGCTCTGACAACATTTGTGGGGAGTGAGGGATAAGGAACAAAGTCTTTTTTAAGTTAAAGTACACAAACATTGAGAGCAGACTTTTGCTCCCAGGCGGAGTACTTTCTAACCACACAGTAATCTATAACTGAACACTAAAGGAATCACAAAATGAATCCCCACAACAAATATCTGGAAAGCTCAAGTTAGGTCAAAACAAAACCTCAACCTACTCTGTTAACTTTGGGGGGGGGGGGGGAAAAAAAATCACTTGTCAGGTTAACTTGCAGTTGTGGGATGAGACTTGAAGACCTGCGGCAATAAAGTCTCACTCAGCTGCATTGGCTGCTCTGTTTCTCCACTTCCTAAGCAGGCTGCCAAGTTACTTCTGCATCAGACACAGAATCTGAACCTAAGGCAGGCAGGTAAGATTTCAATTCCAGCTGTCAATGCCAATAGACAGGGAGAGTAAAGAGGCATGAAAATATATTCCACTGAAATGGTAGCTCTTCCTGATAGAATAGGGACCTCTCCTAGTGACCATCTGCTTTGTGTTCAAGTTTCTTTGGCAAGCGTGAAAGAAAGCTAAGCATTTCCAAATCTTATACAAAAAAAATCAGCTCTTATATGCTAAGATGCAATAATGGACAGACTGGGTTTTTTAAAAGTTCACATAGTCTTATAGACTCTCTGATGCTGAAGCGCTCTGTGAACTGTGGACTCACGGGCTTGATCATGATGTCCACATAAATAACAAAAATTCAATTTCTATTGCTAGGGACAACCTCATTACTATTAGTAGGAGCAGTAATAGTAGTACAGCGGCAACAAAGAGTTCAGGTCTCAGAGTATCTCACTGCAAGACAGCTGAGTCTGAATGACACAATGTCCCACTGGTACATGTAGGTGCTCAGGTAAGACATGAGCAGACCCCTCAAAGTAGGAACCACAGGGAAGAAGGATGGTTTAGCAGTGAAGGTCCTAGTTCGGGATACATGGGTTGGATTCCCTGCTCCATGATGCACTTCTTCTGTGACCTTAGTCAAGCCACAGTCTCTCTCTTTGTCTCAGTTTTCCATCTGCCAAATGAGATAATAGTGCTTCCTACTTCACAGAGGTTTTTATGAGGATAAATATATTAAAGGTTGTGAAGTGCTCAGATAGCACCGCTATGGAGGGCGTAAAATACCAAGATAAATAGCTTTATTTGCTCACAAGGGGCTGTCCTTGACCCCTAACGTAAAAGTCAGATCACCAGATTCTGCAGGGAGCTGAATCCAGGCCTCCTCTGACAGAATGATGGCTTTTCTTCACTCTCCTTGTTTTCTTTATTTCTAAAACTAACAAATGGAAAAAAAAAACCCAAGGCAATAAACTATATATTTGACGCTAGGCCTTTCAGAGTTAGGTTAATGAAGAAAATGGAGGTTAATCTCAGGGGTTTAAGACACAGGAAAATACTCATTTTAACCTTAATTTAACTTTCCAGACAAAAACAAAATATAAAGACAATATCTGTCACCAAAAGAAAGCTACAAGCTGTTCGGAAATGTGTAAAACTCTGCAGGAATTTGGAGAGTGAAATTTGCTTGTTTTCAGTCCCACATGTTTATACCCCTCTTCAATGTGGTATTGATTTATGGATTCAGATAAACCCATTCACTCATAGTGAACCTCAGCTTAAACCACCAGCTTTTTTAAAGGAAAACTGGTTGGTGTTTTTCTTCCAAAACAGAATCAGGCTCATCAGAAACTGGACTTGGTTTCATTCTGAATGACTTGTGAAACCCAACATAATAGTACACTATTTTGAAGTAAAATGCACAACCACATCTGGAGTGGAAAAGCAATATGCTGTGAAAGAGTAACTTTGTGTCTCAATAAAATATGCTCCCTTCCCAGTTTGAAATTTGTGTGAACAATGATTTAAAAGGCTGGGTACTAGCTGTCTCAGAGAAGAGCTAAAGGGAGAAATGATCAAGGTATTAAAAAAAAACACAAAGATTTAGAGAAGGCATATCAGGGTAGTCTAGCCTCTTTCATAATATAAAAACCTGATGCAGCTGAAGGATAGAAAATTCAGCATTGCTAAAAGGAAATATTTTTGCACAACCTAAAATGAGACTGGAATTCACAGACACACAATGGTTGTGTCTAGATGTGCATTCGATCTGGGATCAGTATACTCGCAATTAAACTACTCACACGTAAACACTGCTGGGCAGGCAACTACACGTGTAGGGAAGTCAGTGCAAATTTGCTCCTGGTCAGGCATCTACACAAGCACAACTGCACAGTAACTACCCGTGAGTAAAATTTCCTACTTGCATTTGCAGGTAGTAAATTTACTCACTATTAGTGAGGTTTACTGTGCAGTAAGCATGCGCACGTGTAGATGCACATGTTTACCACACAGTAAACTATGCTCCTTTGCAATAAAGTGCCTTGTGGTGATGCACCCAGTATCACTGATCAGTTTCCAAAAGCAATTAGGCATGGACATGGAAACCAAATTGGGTGCATTTATGACGGTAAATGCCAAAATGTCACCATCAAGCTATCCAATAACTGTTGTAAGGGCTTTTTTCACTCTTCTTTGATAGTAGCTGCTAGACTAGCCTGATCCACTAGTCTAAGCCAGTATGGCAGGCTCCCACATTCCTATCCCATAGCCAAGGCTCATATGAATAATTTTCACGTGAAAAGCATTTTGGGTAGTTCAGGAATATGCATGACCAACTGCTAAGTCAGAAACAACAACAGGAAGAAAGTTATAAATCAAAGATTTTCATAGCAAGGCGATAATCATTTTGCAGTAGGAAAGGAAGAAATTAGCATGCTGTGTATTCTCCAAACTTCAAACGGGCAGGTGCCTGGAACGAAAGCTAATGTGTATGTTGACAACACATTAGAGAAATCAACCTCTTTTGTAAGTTATAACAGCTTCTGATCACAGCCACATCGCACAACATCCAAACGAGTTCAGAGGCTGGAGCAAATATCCTCGACACAGGTTAATACTGGCTAACCCCATCCAAAATAGGACCTCAGTCACTGTCAAACACTGATGCAGATGCTCCCATTGCTGACAATGAGTTCAGCATGAACTAGCACTGACAAGGCTTCTGAGGAAATGCCAACTTGCAGCGATGCTGCACTTCTGGCAAGCTGCCAAAGGGCCAGACAGCTGTTTTATAATGTACAGAAAAGGCAGTCCTACAGTAATCTTCCAATTAAAAGTTAAGGAGCAAAACTTGTAAAAAACACCTAAGTGATTTAGGAACCTCAATCCCATTTTCAAGTGTCTTAGGGCATGTGTAGACAAAACAGGGGCCCTAAATTGAAGTTGTGGGTTTTTAAAAACAGCACTAGAATTTATGGCCCTTTAAACCCCTTACATTGTACACGCACCCGAACTTACCTGCCTCTCTGGTGGTGGGGAGGGGAGGGTGAGCTGCCAGCGGGCAGAGTGGTCCCTGGGCTGGAGGAGGGGGTGGGGTGCTTCTCTCCATGGCAGTGGTGGCCCCTCCAAGTGGCACCCACCCACAGGCACCCGGCTTGGGTGGTCCCGGGGGCACCACAGCCACAGAGGAAAGCACTGGGCCCCCACGCATCTCAGGCAAGCAGGCAGGCTCCAAAGAAAGAAAAGATCAGGTTCACCATTTTTCTTGGACAGAGCCTGCTTTCCTGGGCTGCTGCCAGGCTGCCTGCATGGGCTTCCTGCAGAGCCCCTGAGCTGCACGGAGTCCGGTGCTTTACTCCGTGGCTGTAGGGCAGCAAACTCCTCAGAGGAGTTTTAGTTTGCTGCACCCCAAGTCATTTAAGGCACATTATGCTGCCAAATTTTCTACAGTAGCTGGAATTTTTTCACAATATGCCGCTGACGCATGCAAGCAGCAACGCAATTAAAGCAGTGCAAAAGCATTTAACCCACTTTAAAGTGCTGTGCACACATGCCCCGTGTTTTGTCTACACACAGCCTTAGGAATGTAGGAGCTTAGGGTATCTGTACGCATGCTTTGGAGTGTGGGGAGTATGGCCTTCTAATTAGAGTGGCTCTTAAGAGCCACTCTAATTAAAACGCCCATAGTATCTCATGTATTCAGAGTCCCTGCATTTCAAAATGGCAGCAGGGACACTTGAACTAAAGCTTGTTTGATAATCTTTAGTTAAAGCCCCCGTGCTGGCATTTTGAAATGCGGGGCACTAAACATACAAGGCACTGAAGCACACTCGAGCATTCCAATTAGCAGCATCAGACTCAATTAATCGAGATGAGCTCCAGCAGACTCAATTAATTGAGATAAGCATGTGTAAAAGTGCTTTTAAATACCAATGATCTTCTATGGGACTTCAACTCCTAAGTATTCAAGGCAGGGGTGTCAAACTCATCTGACCCCATGGGCTGGATGAGTAGCATGGGGCTGTTCCACAGAGCAGCTGAAGCCCATGGTCCTTCCCACCCACTCTATGCCTGATCCAACACAGGAAGCACCCCCTTGGGCTGGTCAGGTATGATGGCCCAAGAGGGCACCATGGGCATTGCATGTCCTAGGTACATGGGACCATGGGGCCACAGAATCATAGTATCATAGAAAATTAGGGTTGGAAGGGACCTCAGGAGGTCATCCAGTCCAACCCCCTGCTAAAAGCAGGACTGTCCCCAAGATCATTTGAACCAGGGCTTTGTCAAGCTTGGTCTTAAAAGCCTCCAAGGATGAAGACTCCACCAAGGATGGAGGTTCAGCACAGCAAAAGAAGCAGCACCAGGGTCTAGATTGTGGGGCTCCATGGACTGTACATTCGATAACCCTGTTTTAAGGCATTTGAAAATGGAACTTAGGCGCCTAAGCCATTTAAATTGTTTTGAAAATTTTACTCTAGATCTTCCCTGGTTTCATTTGCAGATAGTTACTATTCAACTCATTTGCTGTTCTCTCTTCTTTAACAGAAATATCATATAATGTAGAAAATTAGTTATTAAATATCTATAAGAGATCTATAAAAACATGATACTTTTTAGTTAACCTAAATTAAATTGATTTCTTAACTGAGTTACCAGGTGGCATTATTGGTTGATGCCCTTAAAAGGAATCGGGTTTCTGTCTTAAAGACCTGATACATAGAAGGTTACAGACAGGGCAATAAGAAATCTGTATTATTTTTCCAGAAGGACTTTCAGGGGTTTTGTGGATTCATGGGTAAGTTTTCTTTTAAGGCATCAAGTATTTATCATAAACTCAATTATGCAGTTCAGAATGAACAAAACTCAGCTTCACTGTGGCTTTAATTCCATCCTAGGAAAGCTTTACAATTAAAAGATATTTATCTTATTATGAGTTAGACAGAAAACATGCTCTTTTTGTGAGGTTTTGGGAAAGGCTTCCATTAGAAGTACTGAGGGCCCAGAACTGTGCTTTTTTTTAGATGTGGCTTGTAACCTTATGAAAAGCATTACATGATGAGGTGGTTGGAAAAAGATGTAGACTGGACTAGACTCAGGAGATCCCTCCAATCTCACATACCATTTTACATGAACCTTAAGGACCTTTTTCAAGCAGGAATGCAAGAATAGTAAAGGGCTGAAATGTCTGTATAATTGATGAGATGTGTGCAAAGCTGGGGTGGGCATTTCATTAGCTATGGACACATAGGACATGTTTTATAGATCATGATGCCTGAGTGCTTATATGGCACTTCCCTTTAAAACACTTTTAAAAGGTGGTCAACATCACATCCCCAATTTGACAAAAAGGGGAACTAAGGCACAGAGCAGGGAAATTAATTTCTCAAAATTACCAAGCAGTTCAGTGGAAGAACAAGGAATACAATTCAGTTCGCCTGAGTCCCAGGCTCCTGCCATTTAGCAAACCAGATTTCCAACCCCGACATGACTTTGGCTATCCAACTTCAGACTCATCAGAAAGGGCCAACATATCAAGAAGATTGGAGCAGCAGCTGTCTAACGTTCATAAATTTCTAAGTTGGCTCAATCTAGAGATCGAAACGAGACAGTCCATACAACTTTTGAAAACATTAGCTTAAAAGTATAAGTAGACAAGGGTCTTTGGGTAAATCTGATATCTTTTATTAGACCAAGTCAAATAGTTGGAAACATTCTTCTTTGCTAGCTTTCGGGTATAAATACCCTTTGTGAGGCTGAGAAAGCATCCTCCTGGATAAGCACACATGAACTGCAGATGCTTCCTCAGTCTGACAAAGGGTACTTATACCCAAAAGCTTACAAGGAAAATTGTTTCCAACTATTTGAGTTGGTCCAATAAAAGATAACAGATTTACCCAAAGAACCTTGTCTGCCTATGTCCTTAGACCAACATGGCTATAACCTATACCTCTGTAAAGGTATGAGTCACATTTGTGTGGCAAGTATCCATAGTATAAATCAGGTTGTCTCTTCCAGAGCGTCTTATGTAGCCCAGCACTTAGGGAAAGTCTGTGTGGTGACAAAAATTGAAACAAGCTTCTATGTGGTGTGCTTGGGAGTCAAGAAAGCCAGTAACAACAGTGAATCTGGTTATGGTCCAGCAGCCTCAATAAAGACCTGCCTTATTGGGACTGATGATGTGTTGTTTGGGTACGATTTTTGGCTTTGCTTTTATAAAAAAAGGGTTTCTTGTAAAATAAAGAATTTGTTAAAAAAACTCAATGTTCAATTAATACACAGAACCTGGGAAATCAAGAATGTGATAGAATTTTTAAAAAATTGTTCCATTTTAGCTTTTCAGTAACTGAGCATTTGAATAAAACCATATTTTCCAACATATCCATAAATACTTTGGCATGAAATTAAGTTTTTTCTTCTTAGTTTTCTGTTACTTTCCCATAAACAACTACTTTCAACTAGCTCTTAATACAACATAAATTCTTTCATTTCTACTGTATGGGAGACTACACTCTTACAGGTTTCCTTTTAAGTATAAATAATAATGTCCTTGGCTATTTGGATTATTGCACATGAAGGACTAAAGTGCCATTTGTATATTCTTTTTGTCACAGACTAAACAACTGCCATTGGAGAAGCCAGTTATTAGCATGCTAACTGGGCTAGTGAAAACTAATGGAACAAACCAGTGTGGAATGTCTCTGTTCTCCTTTTAATAGAAATGGGAGTAGTAAAACAAACAACAAAATGCACTAAATTAGCATCACTGTTATTACAAAAGCCAGACATAAAAGTACAGCTCTTTCTCCCTCTGTTTAAAAAGAAAATGTTGTGAATAAATACAGCAGAGAAAAACAAATGTATTGGGCCCATATTCCAATGGCCTTCCCTCAGAGATGAATAGCCCTTGAGTTAGAAGGCCACCCTATCCGTTTCAGTTAAACAACGTGTGGGGTAAGTGCTCTGAGTAAGGCATCCGAGTCTAGTTTCAGTGACCATTCAACAAAACAATTCTAGCTTATTTTCTCTGTAAAAATTCATCTCCTTCTGAACTTCTCTTATGAAGCACCTGTCATAGTCCATTTCCCTGAGTATAGCTCACTCCACATTAATTTTTGGTTTCAAGGTCATTTTATTATCAGTAACCATCTCTCCTCCTGTATTGAAAATATGCTTCTTCCCTTCCCCATGCTATTTAAATCTACCCCCACTATCACTTACCAGCTGGATAGACTCAGATAATAAAGATGATTTCTATTATTGGCAGCCAAGGCCTGGTTTTGTCCGCTTTCCAAATGAAAGGTCCCTAATAAAGGCTTGCTGAGAGATTTGAAAATAGAAGTTTCCCACTAGGGCATCTGAAAACCTAAACCACATTCAGCCCAATAATCAGGTTTGGAATAAAAAATATTTTCCCTCTTGCACTGCAAAAATATGAACTGGATTCTTGAGTTTGTTAATTCAGTTGTATAGTGTCACTCCATAGGAAGTAATAACAGAGGAAACAGCAATGTAAGAGCTGAGAAATCTTATGTGTGCACCTCCAGCACACACACTCCCTGGAATGGCTCATTTCAGTACATCCTGGATGCATCTACACAAGATATTTACTGCAGAGCTGCCGATTAGCTCCGCAGTAAAATGTCACCCTCTGCACATCCAGTGCTATAAGGGCAAAGTAAACTAATTAACTCCACTGTAGGCTAGTACTGTCAAACACAAGTACTATCCTGTGGCAGAGTTATTGACTCTGTTGCAGCCCATGTGTAGATGCTAATGGGGCTGACTGGGGCATGAGTGTGCTTCAGTGTGGGGGCTGCCTGCTGGCTAGCCACACACTGAAGCACTGTGTGGCCCCAGCCAGTATGTTGAGCTCGGTTGGAGCAGACCCGGGCTGGCAGGCTGACCTCCGGGGTTTATTCAATCACTTTAATAGCATGTGTAGGCATGCTCCCTGTGTATTTTCAAGTGTAATTGGGTTGCTGCCATTTGTTCTGCATGTCAGATGTCATGAGGTCGTGCTGGTAACTGATCATTTTGTTTTAATTGTTTTGCTGGGACCATGCTTTTAGATGTTCTATTTTTCTGGAGGTACTTAAGGCACAACTCCATTTATCTTGCTTGGAAAATAGCTTGTTTTTTCCTCTGCCTTTCTCCCTCCACATATGCACACAGTTTTAGAAGATGGCAGTGTGTCAGAATGTAAATGTTACCTTGGGACAGGCATTTGTTTATGTAGTTTTGATAGATTGCTTTATGGTTGTATTAATAAAGAAGTAAGCATAGCAATGATGATGTGAAGCTGCTGACGTCTCAAACACTGAAGAGAAAAGCCACCCTTACTCAGTACAGTCCCTATTAGTTAATACTATACTGATTTCCTATGGAAGGCATTCATATACTGTGGGAAGCAGTACAAAACATTATGATAGAAAAAAATAGGTAGATGGTCCCATCAAACTTTTCCTTCACCTTCTTGGTCATAGTAAAAAATTAAAGTAGAGACATTTCAATTCACCTCTCTTTTGGTTTTATAAATATACCCTTAAGCTGCTAGGGCTTTAAACTTTTAAGAAACAGATCTAGAATCCACAGTTTGGTGGGTTGGGAACTGGTTAAGGGGTTGAACTCAAAGAGTATTAGTGAATATGTCTGTATCATCCTGAAGGGAGGTGGCAAGAGGTGTCCCATAGGATACAGTTCTTTGCCCCATGCTTTTCAACATCATTAATCAATGATTTAGATGAGGATGCAGAAAGCACTCTGGCCAAGTTTGCAGATAATACTAAGTTATGGGGAAAAGCAGTCATGCTAAGGGTTAGGATGTGGATCCAGTCGGACCTGGACAAGCTTGAAAGGTGGGCAGAGCGGAAGTGGATGCAGTTCAATAAGGATAAATTCAGAGTGCTTCATTTAGGGGGAAGTAAACAGCAACATAAATATAGGTGCGGAAGAGATGTCCTGGCCAGTACGATGTCTGAAAGGGACTTCAGGGTTATGGTTCATCACAGGATGAATATGAGCTGCCAGTGTGATGCTATAGTCAACAGAGCTAATAGTAAACTGGGATGCATTATCTGATGCATCATGAGGCGGGCTAAGGAAGTGATACTTCCTTTCTACTCAGCATTCGTGAGACCCCAGCTGGAGTACTGTGTCCAGTTCTGGGCACCTGTAACAGGGAACCCTAGGAATGTTACTAGGAAGCAGAGCAGCCCCTTTAAGGCCAGAGTCTTCAACGCACAGCTTGCCAGCAGAGCAGGGGTTAAAGGGTAGCTCTGTAGGCCAGTTAGCTGACTGGGAGCTGTCACATGACTGTGAGAGCACTCAGGCCAGAGCTATATAAGCCCTGGGCTGAGCAAGCCAGGGAAGCCAGCCCAGGCTGTGGTGGAGTGTGAGATTCTGAAGCCCCAGGAAGCTGGAAGCCAGCCCTTCAGGCTGGAGCACTAGACGCAGCGACCCACAGAGGAGGAGCCATACGTAAGCAGGCTTGCTGCCTCTATTATTTTTCTTTGTTATGGCCCAGGGGCTTAGCGTTTGTGTTGTAGTTTAAACTGGTGGTTTGCAGATGAGGCTATAGGGGAGGTGGAAGCCTTATTAGCACCCAGAAGGGCACAACTACGGGGGCTGTAGAGCCCAGCACCCCAGGGGTGCAGCTACACAGGGCCAGGGGCCCAGAAATGAGATTAAGATTGATTGAAGCTAGTGCCTCAAACCTGGGCCCCAACATAGTGGGTCTAAGCTAGATAGCCCACCTATATAAAAGTGGGAAGGCTGAGTTGGCTGAGACCCCAACAGAGGGAACAATATACATATAACACCTGTGAGGCATGGGGCACAGTAAAGGGATGGTATGGAGCTGTGCAATTAGCCCTTAAGGCAGGAACATCTAACCTCCGGGTCCTTGAGAATGAAGACCAGATCGAGGAAGCCCTGGGGCAGCCTCTTTTGAGAACCCAGAGAAATATAAAGACATGGCAGGAGAGTGAAGGGCAGTCTGTTCCCAGAAGCAAATTCAAATAAAAGGGACTCTGGGGTGCCTCCCGGGGTTCTCGACCACCCCTGGGGATGGTGCCCTGTTACAGCACTGCACTTCAAAAAAGGTGTGAAGAATCTTGAAAGGGTGCAGAGAAGGGCTACAGGAATGATTAAGGGCCTGGAGGACAAACCTTATGAGGAAAGACTGTGGTGGCCCAGAAGGGGACTCTCCTACTCAGAGCCACCTGCATCACTGTGCCAGGCCCCAAAACCTCTCTTTGGGAGTCTCCCACGGGGTGCCTACCACTGGCTGTCCTGCTTCCTGGAGAACACCCACAAGCCTGGGGTAACGCTGCCACCACCTGGGCACTGGTCTCCGTTAGGGCTCTGTGCAGCCCAAAGCACACAGACCCTGTAAGTCTTGGGGGTACTTTGCCCACTAGTAATATTTCTGGATGCTTCTTTCTGCTCAAAGCATCCCCAGATAACCTCAGGTGTGACTGAAGGAACATACACAGGACAGCTCTGCGGCCAGGCCGGGAGCAAAAGGCCTATCTCTCCCCTCAGGAATTCACAGGCAGGCATGCTGTAACCTGAATCCTTTATTGATCATGCAGAGGTGGGGTAGAACAAAGGAAGTCAGAATATACTTTGAGCAAAAAATACAAATTTAAGTTTTTACAGATATTGGGTACAGGGACCTAGATGGTCCCTGTACCCAATATGGATGGGTACAGGTATCTTGGTTCTAGATGTCTGGCTAGTTTCCAGGTTTTAACTCACAGTGAAACATCCAAGCCAGAGCCTAGGTACTTTGCTTGCTGCTTTCAACATGCCTGCTGGAGGAAGAGAGCTGTTCCCCTCCCACAAGGAATTTGTCTGTCCAGGTCGCCTGATTGATTAGCCTGATCCAAACAAAAAGCAAGCAAGAATAGGGGTGCCCCTGGAATAGCCCAGTTGAGAGGCAAAGAGAGGGGATTTCTTCACAAAGACTAAGGGATCTGGAGAAGCCTGGGGAAGAGAAGACTGAGGGGGGAGGGGACTTGGTGTCTGTCTATAAGTATGTAAGGGGTACGTAATATCATGAGCTGGAAGAAAAAGTGTTCACTAACATGCCCCCAGGGAGGACAAAAAGCAATAGCTATAAACTTCTAGAGGATGGTTTCAGGTTGGATGTAAGGAAGAACTTTACAGTAAAGGTGACCAGAATCTGGAATAGATTTCCCAAGGAGGTGGTGCAGTCCCCAATCTTGGAAGTCTTCATGAGGAGATTGGACAGACACTTTGCTGGGATCATTTGACCTCAGCAGTATTCCTGACCAGAGCAAGGGGATTGGACTCCATGATCTTTCAAGGTCTCTTCCAGGCCTTAATATCTATGATTTTGTGATCTGCTCCTGCTTATTTCAGCAACTTTGCTTGGTTTATTGAGTCACTGAGTTCTCATTCTAGTCCTCTTCCTGACACATTTTGGAGATATACTGGAGAAAGACAACTGAAATAATACAATAAAACCTGCAGAGGATTCCACATGTCTTTGAAAAAAAACCTGGGACTGGGAAGGAGGACTAGAAATACTCATTTAATTAGCCACTAAAGAATAATAAAATACATGATGCAAGAGCATCTGAAGGACTCAACCTCTTTACTCAGAGGTGTCAAAATCATTTTATGAAGAGGGATGAATTCTTCTTTTAATTATGATCTGCAGGTCATAGTATAAATCTTGCATTGAAAACTAGCCTTCCCCTGATGAGGTCAGTTGAAGGCTGTCACAAAAAAAATTGAGGGTAGAATATAACATTTATGCAGCAAGCTAACTTTTAGCTATTATCATCCTCTATGATTTTCTCAGTACCTTATTGACCCCTTGAGAATCACTTGGTGAGAAAACACAGTTCACTTACCTCCAGACCAGATGAGACCATATGATTATCTATTCTGACCCTCCCCCCTCCCACACATGCACATAACACATGCCATTGAACTGCATCCATTGATTCAAAACTAGCCCTCTCTCTGACATTTTCTCACTTCTACTATCTGCATCGTTTTCTTTCTGGTTTCCTTCTCTCCATTTTCTTTGAGTCTACTTTATTCTGCACTGCACTCTTTTTCCCAGCAGCCACCCTCAATTCAACCATATATTTTGCTTTAGTCACTGTTTCCCATGTCATTTATTAAAAAGTATACACAATTAAATACTTAATCATGACTTGTATGTATTAATCATCCTAAGAATGGAGAGCCAAACAGAACACACCTTGCAGGGCCATGTCTTCAGGTTGTCTGCAGACAGAGGAAGACAAAACTGTATCAGTGCCACTACCTCCTCTTTAGAAGAATCTCCCTGAACCCATATGGGTAGAAATATTGTTCTTTAGCTTTATAAAAGCTACTGTGTCTATGGTCCATGTGACAATGCATCGTCAGCCAGAAGTCCAATACACCTGTTCTCATTATTCATGACAGTTAATGAAATGATCAAGATCAAAATTGACTGTAGCCCTCTAACTATGGCACTAACCCCCAAAATGGTGGGAGGGGAGACTTCAGCTTCTGAAATTGCTTCATTCCTCATGTGAAAGAGACTCTGAGCAGACCTAGAAAATACATAGGAACCAAGCTGTTATGAATTTTATCTAGCTTCTTAGCCTATATATCGCTCACAGGACAGATACAATTCTCAGTCATTTCAAGCAAAGACACCAGCAAAGCTTTACAGGTACAACTCCACTGCCAGAAAGACTGCTAAAGGCACTTTCCTTAGCTGTACCTCTACCTCTGTCCAAGGGCACACCAGACCTGATTTTCTACCTCCAGTACTGGTGTAGATCAAGAATGATGCACAATAGTCAGTGGAGAAATGCTGGTTGGAGAGAAGATTCTGGCCCTCTTTTTCACTCTATCTACATAGCACCTTTCCCAGACCCAGGAAAGCGCATTTTATACTAAAAGCTTGTCTAACCTCTTTTTCAACTGTAGGGCTGGTCCAATGAAAACTAACATTAACTAAATCTTACCTCCTGCATATTCCCAGGAGCATCACAACCACATTAACACTAACTTGGTGCTAAATCACACATACATATACACCCCTACCTTCTACCACCTGATTTCTTTCTCCTCTGAAGGTTAACTGGTATACCCAATACCGCACAGTAGTTTGTTTCCTTACCTTACCCTTTCTGAAACCCCAAACCTAATGAATCTCCACTTGTCTTTCTAACCAACAGTGACCTGCATATTCCCCACGTCCTCCTCCCAGCTATGAAGAGTGGAATAGTACTGGTATTGCTGAGGCTGCATGGGAATGGCATACATTTCCTCCTGATAGGTTTTTCTTTCAGGGTGGGATAGCAATTTGAAGCCACAAAGGAGACAGTCATACATGAAGGAATCTTTGACCTTTCCAAATAGCCCACCTTTTCAACTGGACTTCTCATTCCAGTGCTCTCCATCTTGCCCAGGGCAATGTGGAACAGAAAGATAAGGACGGACAGGCAGTCAGAAGACTAAAAACGTTATAGAACAGGCCAGGAAAGGATGGTGTATTGGTATTAGCATTCTGGCTGCCTCATTCTCTAGGCAAAGACTTTATAGGAACAAATAAAGTAAATGCCACTATGCGTGCGCACACAAAAAAAAATCTCACGAAGACTGCAAGTGCTGTGAGAGACCTGCAATCTTCATCTGATACCAAAGAAAAGGACGTAATTGGAAAAAAATGACTGCGATGAAAGGGACTGTGAACACACAACACTGCATGCAAAAGATACAGGCACAAATGCCTAAATGACAGGATAGGTGTGTGCATCTTCAAAATGGCCCCCTACATCCTTAGAAACTCTTCTGTGTGAGGAGAATACAAGCCACTAGGACAGTGGAGAGGAAACAAAACGGACGTGAGGAGCAGAAGAGGAAGAACTTTATTTACTGGATAGGAAATCTTTCAAGATACGAGACCCTTCTCTAGCCAAAAAAAAAAGCACTCTTGCAGCCAGCGTACCATAGCTAGAAGCAATCATGGAAGTTAATATAACAACAGCCCTCCATGTTAGCTTGCTCCCAGTAGTGGAAACTGCACTAGTTGTATTGATGGCTGGCAGAGCAGAGGGTTTATTGAAAATAATGTTTTCAATAATATATGTCTGCCCAGAGACAAGAAATTCTGTCATAAGGGAGGAAAGAAAAGACTTGATGTCTTTGAGACAGGACCGGCCTTTGATGCCTCATGTGGATGTCTTCTTTGTTCTCACCTCCAACAAAGTGACATAGGGTATGTCTACACCGTCAGGAAATACAACTCAGTAGGCCCATCTACACATGCACCAGACTGTGCAGTTGTTTCTATGCAGTCATTTAGTACTTGCTCAAGCAAGTATTAAATGACTGAGCAGTGACCGCCATTACTGTACAGTCCTGGTGCCGCACCGGTGGTTTCCAATTCTACTGTGCAGTAGTGTTGGCATCATCCAGATTATTCATGAGTGGTGGTTTAGGGCTGCACTTTCATGGAGTAGGAGCATGTGAATAGGGTTTATTGCCTTGGGGGGTGAACTCTCTGGTGCCATGGTGTAGATATAGACATAGACTCCTATACACCAAAGTCACTTTTAAAAAAGTCACTTAAGCTTAGGTGCTTTTGAAAAAAATTGCCCATTATCTTATACCACCATAGGATGGTCTTGTAGTTAAGGCACTGGCCAGAGAAGCAGAAGACCTGGGGCCTATGCTCATCTATGCCACCGATTCTTTATGGGACCTTGCTTAAGTTACTTAATTTCTCCATCTGTAAAATGGATAGAAGATGACATTATTAGCTGACAAAGGCAATGTGAGGAGACCTCCGCAAATAGTTGAACGGTGCTTCAGTACTGCAATGAGGGAGAAGCCTTAGGTTTTACATCTCTTAAAGCACTAGAAGTATTTTGTCTCATTTGAACCCCTTATCTGCTGAATTAATTGTTTAACTCCTTATGACTTTAGACAGAAAGCTAAAATAAAGAATTATTTCCATTCTGTAGCATGAAAGGCTCATATTAACTACTTCCACATTCCGTTTTCTAGCTGTTACTTCCACTGTAGAGAACACCGAATTCAAAGCTCTGGGTTTTGTGGGGCTTTTGGGAGGTTTTTTTTCCCCCCAAGACTGAAAATATTTGCACCCATCTCTCTTTTCTCCTTTTTCCTTGGAAATGAAAGGTCAGGAAGGAACTCTGAACCCTAAAAGAATAATAATGAATCACTCAAAAAATTTACCTGTTTCTGGTTGTTTCCACCCCATAGGTCCTCATGCTTGCTTGGGGAAGTAAACATTTTTAAAGTGGACATTGTATCATTTATAAAGCAAGCCCTGACTATATGAAGGTAAGTGAAGAAGACAAAGGCAGGCAAGTCTATGCTGATTCAGGAGAAAGTCAGAAAAGAACAAGCAAGATCCAGCAGGTTTGTCTCTTGGCTAGTAGAAGCCACTTTCCTCCTGCGTATGTCTTTTGCATGATCGTTTCACTACATTTACACATGCTCAGTGTTGTCCATTTAGACCACAGGTTTTTTTTGGGACAAGAACTCTGTATCTGCAATAGATTTTGTGCCTTCAATGAAGCTCTCAGGTTTTATTGTAACACAGAAGTGATGATAATATCCAGCCAATGCTCTTCAGCCCAATGAGCAAGAAGTACATACTTTTATTCAATTTTTTACTGTACGTCTCTTCTTTTAGGTTATTTAAAGAAAAAAATATCAATAACCATTGCCTATTTCTGGAAAATCCACCAGATTGGTATAGTTCAGAAAGACTATAAAAAGTAAGCAGCCCCAACTATTGTATATATTTCTGTAGTTTATGAATTAACTTTATGATTTTAATTTTGAAACTGTTATTAAAGAGACAGATTGCATTTAATAACAATTTTAGTACTGCCTGCTGCTCTAACCAGCAAGCAATAAAGCAAACTGAAATTAAAACAAGAATCGGCTGCTAGAGGGCAAGGAGATAGGAAAGGTGGTAGTTAGTTGTTCTAACCTCCATTTAAAAAAACACCAAAACAAAACATTAGCAGCCATAGTATTTCTGTCACCCTGGTGCTTATTCTCATGGCTAGAGACACAGGCCGTATGTCCCAGGAGTCGTCTCTCCAATTAAAAAACAAAAACAAATCCTCTCTCTTTCCAATTCAGAAACACTCAGTCTTATCACAGACTAGCTGCATATATTATCTACCTGCAGGTCCATGCATGCTCAGCCCTTCCTTGGTGTTTCTGCTTGTGTCTCTTGCTCAGTATTCAGCAGAGATGTGTGGTATCTACTCCAATGAAATGAATTTCTGAGTGGCTTGTGCTGTACA